>NC_069658.1:262708928-263011958 GCF_027244095.1 Hemicordylus capensis
CAGTATATAAATTTAACAATAAATAAATAAATTAGAAGCAACCCCTTTGAATGTAGCCAAACTGAATCGACTCAGCCATGTAAAAAGTTGATTTTAATTGAGGCTGCCTCCAAAGTTCTGAGGAAGACTCGGAATTGAATAGGGGTCTGTTTCATACAGTCCTGATGCTGTATAACAAAAGCAAAACAGTGTGTATAAGGACAATTGTCTTGTGCCAGGGCATGGTCTGGAGGGCATATGATGCAGCCACCTTGCTGAAGTGAAGCAAAGATATGCCACCTTGAGTTCTATGACTGAAATAAGATGGGAAACAAAATTATGTTTTTTCCTGATAGGACACCAAAAAGTTATTTTCTACATTGTTTGAACTGAACTCTTGTGGTGAAAGCTGCAATATAAGGGATAACTATAATTCATTGTGTTATCTAACAGGACACACAGAGGGGGAAAGAGCTACAGCTCTAAAAGTTTATAGAAAAATCAGACACATGCCTATAAGCACTTGTGGTCTAATATGAATGCCATATTTCAATTATTATTACTACATCCATTGCAATTTTAAAGGGCATTTTTATTGAAAAGAAATATTCTGTGTGATGTTTGAGGCATCTATATGGAGACGTGGTCTTAGTCTTGCTACCATGAGACCAAGAGAGCTGGTCTTGTGGTAGCAAGCATGACTTGTCCCCTTAGCTAAGCAGGGTCCACCCTGGTTGCATATGAAAGGGAGACTAGAAGTGTGAACACTGTAAGATATTCCCCTCAGGGGATGGAGCTGCTCTGGGAAGAGCAGAAGGTTCCAGGTTCCTTCCCTGGAATCTCCAAGATAGGGCTGAGAGAGATTTCTGCCTGCAAACTTGGAGAAGCTGCTCCCAGTCTGTGTAGGCAATACTGAGCTAGATGGACCTGTGGTCTGACTCAGTATAAGGCAGCTTCCTATGTTCCTATGACATATGAAACCTAACTGCACTGGAGGTTTTACTTCTGAAAAAAAAGACAGAATCACTTACTAAGTTCCGCAGCAAGCTTTTCTAGAATAAAAAAGAAAAATAAGTATTAATATTGCAAGTATACAAGTATGCAATTCTTAGTTATTTACAAATAAGCCCCACTGATCTTAAGGCAGTATTATTTCTCAGTAACAAGAAGCAAGACTGCTGTCAAAACAAGTCTAATAGCAGAATAATTCAAATAAGAATGATACAACTGCAAGAAGAACATCTTTAAAAGAATAATCACACAATAATGAGGAAAGGAGAAGGAATTAGAATTGGGTTTATGTTGCAGAAAGGTAGATTTAGATTAAGTACTAAGAAAAATGTTTCATCAACTTTAATTTTTTTTTTTTAATTTTCCAAGACTGTGGTTTCTGTAAAAACTAGGGGGGTTTTTTTGCACTGTATGTCGCTATTGCCTCTGGCCAACATTTTATTTATTTATTTATTTATTTTTACATTTCTATACCGCCTTTCGTTAAAAGAAAACCCCAAGGCGGTTTACAAAAATTAAAACATACAATAAAAGCAGTAAAAACATCAAGCAATAAAAACATCAAGCTAAAAACATATAAACAAGCATAAAAACATAACAGTTAACAGATAACAGTTAACATGGCAACCAGCCCTACATAGACATGAGGGAACCACTGGGGCTGCTGCTGCTGCCCAATTTGAAAGGCAATCCCAACAGTGGAGCTGCTGCAGAATCACCTAAAGTCACTTCCAGGCAATCACACAGCGTGACTGTCATTGTTTGCAACTGAAGTAGCACTTTGTGATGGCCCCAAAGCAGTTTCAGGTTGAGTTGCACTGCACAACTGGGTCAGCCTTTCAAGTTGCACAGCAGCCCTGCCAGGTCCCTGACATCAGTGTAGGGCTGCCCATCATGTCAGCCACTGTTTGAACAGTTAGAAGGCCTGTGGCTGCTCTTTCCAGCTGCGTTTCCCATCGTACTACTCACTCTCTTGGTTAAACAGGTAAAGGATGACGACAATAAGGCCAAGCACAGCCATCAGGGAGACACACAGAACCACTATCCAGTGAGAGGTTTTTGGAAATAAGTGATCTGTAACAAAACAACAGACATTAGTTTGGAAGCTTGCAGCATTTCCAGACAGCAGGGTTTACTGCAAGGCTTTACCACAAGTTCAAATTTGCCCTCCCCACAAAAGAGGGGAAAAATAATGGAATTTTACCCCAGACATAAAATGGGCTACGCTCTAATGTGCAATGAAAAATCTGAATCGTGTCTGGAGAGCTCCTTGATGGCTTACAAGGACTTGGGGGTAAATCTGTGAATGTACACCCTCCATTCTGGAGAAGAAGTGAGTTAAAAGCCCCATCTGGAAATGCTCAAGGATTTTATGATAAAATAAATGTTTAACTAACAAACCAAAGAAAAGCAGAGTGATTCCTCCCCACTTCTTTCTCCAGTTCCATTCATGCTCCAGAACTGCTTATCTTTCTCTAATCTACACACTGGTTGTAAACACTGAATGGCCATATGAATGCCTCCTCACAAAGTGCTATTTAAAATTTCACCCCTGCAACAGTAATTCCTAATTATGGGTGCCCACTTGCATAGATCCTAGGCAATCCATATTGGGCCAGTTTGAATTACTATATACTTTTCCAGGGCACACAATTAAAAGGTTGAACTTGCCAAGAGTGCACCCATTGTGTTGTTTAAACTAGTATTTGAGTTGCTGTCCAGACAAACAGCCCTCCCCATGTGATAAAGGAGCATGCTGGGAGGGCATGAGATGTATACCCAAGATGACATGATAGGGATGTGAATGGAACCAGTTCAGAGGCCCTTTATGGGCCTCCGAACCGGTCCGATCGACCAGAGGTTCAAAGGCGGGGGGCATACCTTTAAGGGTGGGGGAGGGTGCCCTTACCCCTCCCACCACATTTCCCCTGCTGGTGCTCCATTGAATAAGTCCCCATGGGAGGGGAGGGGGAAGGCGGCATATCTCCCAGCCCTGGTGTCCTCCTCGACCAGAAGTTAAAGGAAGTACCCACTGCGCATGTACACTCCAGGCGCATGCGCACATTCTGCTCGCTCACCTGACGTACGCACGAGCATGATGTGCACGCGCACATGCCTGGCATGCCTATGTGTGCCGGGTACTTCCTTTAACTTCCAGCCGAGGAGGACACTGGGGTGGCAGGGAGGTATGCTGCCGCCCCAATGGGAACTTATTCAATGGAGCACCGGCAGGGGAAGCATGGCAGGAGGGGTGAGGGGTAAAGGCACCCTCCTCCACCCTTAAAAAGGTATGCTCCCCTGCCGGTACCATGCACATTCCTACATCATGATGGGCATGCTTTTGGCACACTCCCCTTATACTTGTATGGGCTGGAAAAGTATCGTCTGAACTGACCCAGAGATTGTAAATGAATGGATAAACTCAAAGCAATCTTATGTTTGTTTAACTAAGCTTTATTCAGAAACAATTCCATTTTCCCCCTCCCTTTTCATTCTGACTCCTCCCCCACACTCTCTATAGGAACCCTACTGGGAAAAATGTCCAAACAACAAAATGCAAAAGATTACTGGATAGAATCTTTTGGTTTGTTGCCAAAACGTTATTGGTTCTTTCTTTCCCCTACCTCTCTGACTCCTGAAGCCCTATTCAATTTAACCACTCTGCCTCTTTAGAGCCCTTACAATTCATTTTAAAAGATTGTTTAGGGGTTTGCCTCAAAATTGTTTTGTATTTAATCTTTGAGTCTCCTTTCTGAGCAGATTAGAAGTCAAGATCCAAAGCCCAAATTGACCATTTGCAAATATACTTCGTGTTCCATGGTTCTTTCCTTCACTATTTTTAAAAAAAGTAACCTAGAAGTATGCTCAATTGATACAGACAGAAGATGAAGATTTGGAGAGAGGCTGTTTAACCCTTTCCCCTCTGGGTTTTGTTTTTTAAAAATGTTAGATTGTCCACCCAAAGAGGCTTTTTCATCTATCTTTTTCAAACATTTTCCTACATTGGTGAAGACAATTTTGAGCTGAAAAAGAACTAGAGGGGAAATGATCATGTTTTCTTACCTTGCACTCACTTTAATGCTGAATTCCATTTGCCATCTTCTCTAGTAATCTTGTTGGAGGAGAACCTACTGGAGCTACTCACTGTCCTTGTGAGTTTACTCAGTGCTATCTGCAAACTTGACTGTCTCAAAAAATCCCCAATTCCACATTGTTTGAGTATTATAATTTTAAAATGCAAAATAACTGGAAATATTTCTTGTTAACTTACTTGCTAAATGAATGGTTGCTTCCTTTTCCTGGTTGAGGAGGATATTCCTGATCACACAGGTCAAGTTCTGATTTGAACTTCCTGTTAAGATTATATCATTTTGTACTTCAAACAGCCCATTGTGCTTCTGGGAATTTTTTGTAGCCCGTGAAAGTAGATGTTTCTCATTGGGATGTCTCCACAGAATCTCAGGCTTTGGGTACCAACCATTGGATTGACAAATAATTCGGATGCTTCTATCTTGATATCCTTCAATGTATATATGAGGACCAGTGCCTGAAGCTAAACATAAATATAATGTGTAAATTTAAAGATGAATCAGTCTGTTTAAAGTTTTTTTTACAATCAATTCAGAATAACATTTTTTTAAAAATCCAGCAGTGGCAATAAGGAACAAAATAATTAAAAAGGAACAGAATAATAGAATTGGCATGGACTAGCATGTCATCCAGTTCAAGTCCATGCTGCTATCATCCATCTACTTCTGCCCACATCCCTCATCCTTGACCTGCTTGCAGGACCTACATCACCAGCAGAAACCTGATGAACTGCAGATCAAATGTCTCTGGATGACTCGTTAAGTGAGTCAAGACACACATGCTATGAAAGGGCAAAAATGTAGCAATTTCTAGGTCTGTGCAGTCCGATACTTCCAAAAGGCAAATCAGACCTGGTGGTCTCTGTGTTGGGACTATCTATCTATATAATTCTCCAAGATGTACCTGCTAATCCCATGTATGGCAGCTCTTGTGAGAGTTTGCGAGTGAGCTGCCAGGAGAGGCAGAGGAAAGCGGCAGTAGACAGGCATGTGGGTGGAGGGGAGGAAATGATGGCGACAGCAGTGGGGGTGAGTGTCTGAAAACAGCATCAGTGGGGCTGAGAATGGGGAGAGCGCGGGGGGGGGGGGGAGAACTTGAGGCACAGATGCTCTGCACCCAGGCCAGCTAGCTGGAATTAATTCTGAAAGTGATAGGCGCGAGCTCCAATAGTTGGAACTCTTACTACATTTCCTCCCATCAGTGCAAAATGAGTCCTAGCCCTGATAGGCCTGTTGGAACTACCTTTCACTGTCCTTCTTTTGTTGTTAAATAAGAATTTTTATTAAGAAATAGACCAAAGAGGACAAAGACAAATCACCATAAAAACAATTTAAAACCAATTATTCTTCATGATGAAAAACCATTTTTCTAATTAATTACATCAGTACAGAAAAAGTATCTATAACAAGATAAAGCAAAAGAAATTGGGACTCTTAGAATTGTAAAATCTGATCTGATCAGCTTCTTGTAAGTTACATATCAAAAACACTATAAGTCAAATCCAGAAAATGGGAACCAAGTTTGACCATAACGGATATTGTAATTTATAAAAGGTTCCCAGACAGACATGAATAATTCAGTAGACATGCCATGTACAAAAGCTGAGACTTTTGAAATTGAAGCATAATCTTACACTTTCAAAAAACAATCGTTTAAGGAAGGGATTTCCAAAATACTCCAATTAGATGCCTATATAATCCTGGCCGCTGTAATCATATATAAACACAATTCGTCTGATTTAGCAGGAATATATGGTTTTATCATACTTAAAAGAAAATTTTCTGGAAGAAAGGGAATCTTAACTTCTAAGATTTGTTCAATTTTCATATGAATCTGTTTCCAAAACTGTTGAGGCAGCACACAAACAAGCAGCATCTTCCCAAATAAAGGACTTATCCGGGCATGGATGGGGGAAAGATTTGGGGTAGCTGGGATGGGTTGGGAAAGGGCTTGTTATGTAAACAAGGGCTGCTACATGCGAAAGAAGGGAACAAAAAGAGTTCTGAGAGAGGGGAAGGCAAGTTCATATAGGAACAAGGAGAGAGGAAGGAGCGGGGTCAAGAAACCAGGGTACGGATAGCAGAGTCCACGATGAGGCTGCTGTAACTAGACTCTGTGGTAAGCCTGAGAGGCAAACAGAGGCTGAAGGAAGACAAGCAGCTTTGGGAGGTGATGCTGCTGGACATACAACATCATAGCAATAACTCGCAGAGATTAAAACCAAAACAAGGCATCAGGAATGTTAATAGCATCCTGCTGTCAGTGCCAGGACTGTGGTGTCACAAAACAGGAAGTGCAGAAGCACACTTTGGAGTTACATCATGACCCTGTTTCAGAGTCTAATCTGGAAAGTGCCCAGCTCTCAATATACAGAGTTAAAAACAGGAGGCTGGAAGATGGCATCTCCTTTGGAGCAGCTCCTTGGTGCTGCTTTATGGAAAACTGACCCTAGTAGTCCCTCCCAAGCATCAGCATTGGAGAGAGTGGGGAGGGGGGAAATACCAGAAGGTCCCTTGACCAAAGATTCCTTGAGGCAGAGAAGGAAAAACAGGCAAATTCCTCCGGGGCTCTTCCCATCTGGGGCTTTTTAGTTTAGAAGAAAAGCAACTAAGGTAGTTAGAGAGAAATTTTTCTCCCTCTCTGACAACACTAGAACCACAGGTTATCCCATGAAACTGAAGGCCAGGAGATTTAGGACAAAGAAAAGGAAGTACTTTTTCACACCGCCCATAATTAATCTATGGAATTCTCTGCCACGGGATGTGGTGATGGCCACCAGATTGGATGGCTTTAAAAGGAGCTTAGACAAATTCATGGAGGGCAGGTCTATCAATGGCTACTTGTCTGGTGGTGATAGGCTGACTCCAGGCTTAGAGGCAAGATGACTCTAAATACCAGTTGCAGGGGAGCAACAGCAGGAGAGAGGGCATGCTTTCATCTCGTTCCTGTTGGCTTCCCAGAGGCATATGCTGGGCCACTCCGTGAAACAGGATTAGATGGGACTTCCAAATGATTCACTGCTTACTCACCAGTCACTTTCATGTTCAACGTGGCCATGGCTTCCTGATGGAAACTACCATTTTTAACAGAACAGTGGTATTGTCCCTCATCAGAAAGGCTGACATTTAGAATTTTCAAAGCTATCTTTCCATCACCAAGGCCATCTTTCAAAAATTCTGTCCTTCCTTGGTATTCAGGCTGCTGCCTTTCCAAATGATCTTTGCCACTGTGATAAAAGTATACATATGAAGAGTTCTGGGAGCGGAACCATTTTATCTCCATATTCTGAGCACTTGTCCTGGGGTAAAGATGACAATGCAGCACAATGTCCTCATTCAGCGCAGCGGTGACTGGGTGGAGTGGGCCATTCACTGCCAACTGGACTGTAAAATGTACCAAACACTGAGCAAACAATCACAAACAACTACACAAGCTGAATAAGCAGTGCTATATATGGCTAGACCAGTGATTCCAAACTGTGTGCTGAAGCACATTTATTATTATTGTTATTAGTCAATAAACAAACCACCAACAACAACAATGGGTGGTGGTGGTGGTGGCTGACATGCTGCACAAGCCTAATGGGAATGGTGGCACTTGGAATGCCACTGCTGCAGACCCAGAAGGGGCACTGTGGCTGTAGAAACCAGCAGCTGCACTAGCAGCATTACCGCAAGTTTCCCCATTCGTGACAATGGAGATAAAGACTGTGATGCTGCTAGCACGACGACTGGTTCTCTACAGCAGCACCACAGCTTCCAGGTCTGCAGCAGCAGCAGCGCCGCATGTCCCACTGTCACCATTAGGACTGTGCATCATGTCAGCCACCACTGCCACCACCATCATCATTTTATTTTATTATTGTTTTAATTGTGTTTTTAATAGGTTTAGCGTTTTAAATTTTAAATTGTTGAAATGTTTTAACCTTTTTATTTGTTGTTTTTATTATTTTGTTGTGAACCGCCCAGAGACTTGCGTTTTGGGTGGTATACAAATGTGTTAAATAAATAATGAATGAATGAATTTATTATTGGCTGACATCCACCAGACTAGCATTGCAACAGTTCAGAGAGCACACAGTTGAGTGAAAGTGCAAGAGGCTTCAATAGGCCCAAAGCATTGTGTAAGCATCCTATCAAGAACATTTCCATATAAAGCATTACCTCATTTATCCAAATTATTTGGTGGAACAGCTAGAAAGTTGATATAAATGAAATTTCCACAAGCAACAGGGAAGAAAACGGAAAGGGATGTTGTTCTACTTCTGAGCTTCTCTGGGACATGAGGGCAGCACTGTCAAGGAGAGTAACGGACTAGATGGACTTTTGGTCTGATGCAGCATGCCATTATATAATAATAAATAATAGTATAATTATAATTAATAATAATAGTATTATAATTATAATTATAATTAATAATATAATTATAAATAATATTATTATAATTAATAGTACTATAATTATAAATAATATTATAATTAATAGTACTATAATTATAATATTATAACTATTAGAATTAGAAAAATTATTCTCTCTTTGAATTTTTATTTGTATTTATATGAGAAATGTATATCAAAGTATATGGATAGGCTGCAATCCTATCCACTCTTACCTGGGAGTAAGCCCCATTGAACACAATGGGACTTACTCTTGAGTAAACATACATAGGCTTGTACTGTAAGAGTATTAGTAGACATTTTATCTCTGCCTGCTCAAAGGAAAACAAAACATTTCAACCAGGATTAGATGGATCCTTACCTGGGTCCACATTATTAATAGGCGAAACCACTAAGAAAATGGTGAGAATGGATGAGAACAAGGCACTCATTTCTGGATCATAAGAGAAGACACAGAAGCCTTCACTTTCACTCAGGGAAACAAAACAAACTCTGTAAAAAAGGAAACAGGACATTATTATTTTTTGGAAAACAGGCTCTTTGATTATAGTAGGATTACATAGTCCTGCTATTACTACTACTACTAGTAAGGATATATTTATATACGGCTCTTCAACCAAAGTCCTCAAAGCGGTTTACATAGAAAAATAAATACATGAATAAGATGGTTCCTTGTCCCCAAAGGGCTCACAAGCTAAAACGAAACATAAGGCAGATACCAGCAACAGCCACTGGAGAGATGCTGTGCTGGGGCTGGATAGATGCAATTGCTCTCCCAGTGCTAAATATAAGAGAATCACCACTTTCAAAGGTGTCTCTTTGCTCAGTTAGCAGGCATCCTCAATTACCTTTAGGTTTTCATAAAATCTGATAGGTGAAGGTGCTTTCTTTGATGATGAAACTAAAAGCCACTGGAATTTGTGATGGAAGCTGAGGTAAACTCTTTTTGGAGTTTGAACATGAGCAGGAAAAAGATAATTTGGAGACTGGTGGGAAAGCTTACTGAAAGAATTCTGGATGGTAGAAGGAGCTTTTAAAACACTGGGATGCTGTACAATTGCTGCTTTGGGATTAGGTAGGCGGTTAGAGTAGGGATTTTATGATATAGCAGCATCTAGGACACTTTGGAAGTAGTGCTACTTGAGAGCACACTTGCTCTCCCTATTGTCTCAAACTGTACATCCAGAAATAAATAATTGATTACAAAATAATGTCCTGTTTGTCTCTTCTCGTGGAGAAACAGATCCTTTAAAAGCCTCTCACTGGAACTTCTTACCACTCAGGGGACTGAGGAGTCTGAAACAAACAAACAAGAAATAAGCAGAGAAACCAATCTTGAGCCCTTCTTATACTAACTGGAAGCTTGTAATCCTGGTCGTTAAAAAAAAAAATCAAACAGAAAAACTATTGGCATAGATATGATACAATTAAAGACAATGGCCTACATGATGAGGAACATCATTCAAAATAGTGCCATTGAAATAGAAGGGACAAGTGAGACATTGCCTGACTTCTTGTTTTAATTTCAATAGTACTGCTTTGAGTAATTTTCCTCATTATGTCATTCACTGGAAATATGTTAACCTTAAAAACTCAAAAGAAGACTCCAGACATTACTGGTAAGTCTATTTAGTTGTCACTGTATTTAGCAAAATCAAGAGTCATGTTTTCTCCTTACCTTAAGAGTGAAGAATTCCTTGAATCTACCTCTGTTGCCTTTCTTAAGAACTAATGTCAATTCTGAAAATTTGTCCTCTTCTTTCCCCCCTGATTATAGAGGGTTTTTTTTTCCAGAATCTCAAAGCTGTACTTGGGCAATCCATGAAAAGTTGTAAGAGGCATGATGTTCAGGAATTTCTTGTCACTGGGCAACAAACATATCTCAGTCATGTCCATGTCTTTATGCCAAGTCCAGCTAAGGAGGAAGAAAGAGAGCAGGATCTCTTTTAAAGGTCCATTTGCCTTATCAGTGGTAAACAGATGGGGAAGGAGGTCAGCTTTTAAGTGGATATCATCTACAGCTTATCACCAACAGTCAGACTACTCCAGAAAGTTTACAGAAAGAGCAAAAATACTTTGGGACTGATTAAAAGTTTTTTTTTAGTTTGTTCAATACCTGGCATGGCTGGTATTCACCTAATCAAATAATTAACTAAATTTCCATATATTACCATACAATCAAACCTTCAGTAGGAGCATATATGGAAATACTGAAGGAATTTCTCTCAAGTGTTAAATAACTTACAGTCTAATTATTCTTTGCCTTTATTTCTTTATTTAGAAGATTTATACTGTGCCTTTCAGCGGATGATCCTTACAATTAAGGACCAAAGAACTTGCGTATGAATGCATGGAGGTTATGAAAGACTGTGCAAAGAAACTGAAGGTTAGGCCAATGGGCTTATGAGGAGCATAAGGTTGTGGCAAGGTAATGGGGGACCTTGCAAAGCTATGTGAGGTAGTGGGGGTGAAGTGGTGAAGGCCTATACCTCTGACACAAAACAAACATTATACCTTCAGTATCAGAGGTATAATGCCTATGAATATGGATACTCGGCTTAACCAGCATGGAAAAGTGACATGTTACACATCTCTTCCTTGCAGTGCCTAATCAGATTTTTCTTTTTTAAAAGCCTGGAAAATCAGTCATCCAAAAACCTTCAGTTTAAGATTAGAGTTAAGATGCTTTTGTTTTTCACTAATGTTTTTAAAAACATGGAAGTTCCACGTTAAGGTGCCCATCTTGACTTCCATGCCATATAGGCGGTAAAGACTTTGTACAGTCTGGTGTATTATGCTGGCAGCTTTAGAAATGAGGCTCCATGCACCCACATTTTGCCTTGGCTTTTCAGCTGGACATTGGGCTGGGGAGGGATGCATCCAGGCAGAAATTCAACAAGTGCAGCTTCCCCAGTCAATTCCTAGAGATGCCCCAGTTTAATTTCAGCCCGATGCATCTCTACAAAGGACAGTGCTTCCCCCAAATGTCACTTGTACAGCTGCATTCCTCAGATAACCTCCACAGGATTCAATAGGCAGTTTCAGTCCCAGAAAGTTTTCAAGGCTGACATTAATTTGTTCACATCTCATCCAAAGCTGGTAATAGCGGCTGAAGACACCTGGATTAAGTGTTTGATTCCGTTAAGCACTTAAGAGGAAGTTTATTGAAACATGAATAGTGATATATTAATAGCATTTCAGCAAATAGAAAAAACTGCATAACCATTATCATTTATTTTGCAAACTGATCTGTGGAACTCAATGACACTTGATACAGTAAAGAAACCTATTTTGATTATATTCCAGAGCAAAGCAAACTGAAGGATAGGAGTAAAGTCTGAGCAACTAGGGCAACAATTAGTTCATTCAGAATTATGCCAAATGAAGGATGGGATATGTTGCAAAGATATTAATTGCTACCCCTAAAATAGTCTCGCCCCCTGCCCACTCCACTTTTTGCTCTTTTAGGGAAGGAAACATGTCAGCATGCTCTTAAGGCATTCAGGCAATGCTCCCCATCTTTTGTTCTGAATAAACACAGTTATCAAAGTCAGGAAGAATTCCTTCCAAGCAGACCTGCCTCCCCACTTCATTCAGATTGAGGGCCAAGCCAAGCAAGCCCTTCTATTGCTAGCAGCCCCAAAGGAGGTGAATGAAAGGCTGAAGGAATTATATATGAAATGGCTATATATCTTGAATTTCTGCAAGGACTTTTACTATTGTACATAACATTTGGGGGAAGAACTGTGCCCTCTAGAGATACATCAGACAGAAATCCATCAGGCCAGCGTATCTGTAAGAGATTGCGGCTGGACTGGAGAGGAGACCTGTTGAATTATGGCTCCAGAGTTACTATATAGGCGATACTTTGGTGACATTAACTCTTAACTTAAACCAAAGGTTTTTGGATGACTGAATTATATCCACAAAGCAAAAGAGACCTTTAGGGCGGGAGCGGGGTGGTAATATGCTATTTTCACTTGAGCAATGCTGAAAGGTTTTCAGAGACTATTTTCTGCAAACTTCTTTTGCATGACTGTGAATGTCTGCCTCCTCATGAACCACTTTGCTAGCACCAGAAATACAAGTACCATCAGACAACGGGGGGGGGGGGGTAATAGGTGTTATTTGAGGACTCTGCAACCTTTTATGTAGGAGAGAGCCCCCCACCCAAAAAACCTGCCCCCTAGGAAACACATAGGAAGGACTGATATTCCCTGCTTTGGAGGGAAAGTACAGCCTTTATGACATCAGCAGCCATTATTGCATTGATCTCCAGGCTCATCTCAGACCACTTTGCATGCCTAGCAACAAAAACACCTAAGGAAAGGAAAGAGGCCTGAGATAAGGCTGGGAACTTGTTTAATAGCTGCTGATGTCCCTGCTGATGGCGCTGCTGCTCTCCTAATTGACATGGGCTATGACTGAATAGGACTGAAGTAAAGAAGAGAAGCTTAGATAAGGTACAGATAAGGCATCTGGGCAGAGGCAGGGGTTCCTAGGGGCAGAAGGAGAGAGGAAATGGGGCCCAGTAAAAAGAGACATAGGGTAAAGCCCACTGAAAAAGGAAGTTTAGGCTGGCACTCAGTCATCCACACCTACAGGCCATCCCTATTCCATCCTCTCCATATATGTTGCCACTGTTTTGTATTTAGCTAGTTCTTCACAAAATTGTGCAGTTGTGCATAGAACCGAATGAAGCTCTTTGTACCCACGGACATAGGCGTAACTATAGGGGGGGCAGGGAGGGCACGTGCCCCAGGCGCCACTTGGCAGGGGGCACCAAAAATTGCCCCCCCCCCGATTTGCCGGAAAAAATTTATTTTTATTTATTTTTTAAATTTTTTTGCAGAGCAGCCCCCCTCCCCCGGTCCTGGCACGCGCCCCCCCCCCCTTGGCATTGCTCATCCAGCACTGGGCGCTGTGGCGTCTTCGTAGTCCAAGTCTCTGACTCTCACTCCCCGGCGCGTTTTAACTGAAAAGGTTCAGCGAGGGGGATATGGGGGGATGTGGAACCTTGGGTTCCACATCCCCCCATCTCTCCCTTCCTGGACTTTTTCACTATGTAATGCAAGCTAATTTAATTATATGTCATCATCAAAATGGATTAGCTGTTTCAGCCCATCAGGAAAGTCTAAACCTCCACCAATTTAATTAACCAGACTGAAATCAGATGAACAGAGAATGTTTTAATGAAAGGTGGTATATAAATTTAACAATAAGTAAAACTATCATTAGGAGCAATTAGCGATTACTTAAACATTGGTGCTGCCAAGCAATTTGTAAATAAAACTTGAAGCCCTTTGAAAATAAGCTGGAATTAATTGTAGGTTGGGCAGGGGGTGAAAGTATATACTTCTAAACATTTATTGTTAAATTTATATACCACCTTTCATTAAAAACAACCCCAAAGTGGTTTGGTTTTAGTCATGGATTTTAATTTTAATTGCTCTTTTTGTCAATGTGATGAAGATTAGTTAAATCTGAGTGGTCTTAGGCAACCAATGTTGCATCTGAAATGCCATTTCATTTTTTATTGTCATAAATACTCTCCAACCAATTTAAATAGCAAAGGTGTATATTATCGCTTTATTCAATTGCAGGGAATCTCAAAAAGCAGGATTTGCAACTAAGGCAGTGCATATCTTCTCTAAAATGGCCCTTTTATAGTTTTTCTAACTTTGCGATCATAACATAAAACAAAGCATAAATGCATAAATGCTTCCCCCTCCATTTGAAACCTTTTCTGGTGTAAATAGCACACAGTTTTGGAAACGGGGAGTCTTTCTTTAACAGTGGGAGAATAAGGAGTCTTTAGCACTATCACCCTAGTCCCTCGAATTACTTTGGAGTCCTTGGTTTTCGTTTTGTTAAAATACAGTCACTCACAAGGGAAAGTCAGGAACAGAACCAGGGCATGAGGGAGGGGCATCATAATCATAATCATCATCATTGCATCATAATTCTGATGTTTGAGATACAAGCCAACTTCACAGGGTTGTTGTGAGGAAAAACCTAAGTATAATGTAGTATGTATCATCATTGCATCATAATTCTGATGTTTGAGATACAAGCCAACTTCACAGGGTTGTTGTGAGGAAAAACCTAAGTATGTAGTGCATTTTGAAATTTTTGGTAATTTTTGTAATTTTTTAAATTTTTAAAATAAAAGTTTTCTGAAACATGTGTGTCAGTCAGATGTATGTTGGGGGCGCAGAGGGGGGAGGGTGGCGTGGGGGGCACAATTTCAGTGTTTTCCCCGGGCGCCGTTTTCCCTAGTTACGCCTCTGCCCACGGATATGCTGGGAGACTGTTCAAGAATGTTATACCTCTAATAGTTAAAATCTTCTTCAAATATAAATGTGTTTTATGCATTTTTTTGGTGTGTGTGTCCTTTAATCTAGTTCCTGATGCTTAAAGGAAACACCTGCTGTTGTATCAAGAGGAAGGAAACTCCGATTTGCTGCTCCTGGCTTCCTGCAGGATGACCTCGGCTGCTCTGAATCTAGAAGAAGCTCTCCAGGATGAAGTCAGCTGTCCTGTTTGTCTAGATTATTTTCAGACTCCAGTGATGATCATAGATTGTGGGCACAACTTCTGCCGTGACTGCATCACCCGGTGCAGGAAAGGACAAACTTCCTCCAAATCTTCCTGTCCACACTGCAGGAAGCCCTTTTCCTGGCAAAACCTCCGGCCAAACAGGCACCTGGCAAATATTGTGGAGCTGGCCAAACAGTTCAACAAGTGGAAGGCAAATGGGACAGGGGAGCAGAAGCTGTGCAAGAAGCACCGGCAGCCCCTGGAACTCTTCTGTGAATTGGATCAAGCCCCCCTCTGCAGGCGGTGTGATATATTCAATGCGCATAGGGACCACCCTGTACTTTCCATAGAAAAAGCTGCTCTGGTTTACCAGGTAACCTAGAATGACCCAAAGGAAGGATGGGCACTGAGGATAGCTCAGTGGCAGAGCATCTGCTTTCCATGTCGAAGGTCCCAGGTTCAATCCCTGGCATCTCTAGAGGGCAGGCAGACAGTCTTCTCTCAAATCCTAGAGAACTGCTCTCTGTCAATGTAGACAATCCTCAGCTAGACAGAATCAGGAGCTTTCCCAGACAGCAGGCTTTACTGTGGGTTTTTGGAGAGGCTTTTACTATGAATTGCCCCCTCAAAACCTGATGATAAAAGTTTTTTTTAACCTTGGATTTCTTTTGGGCTACACTCTAACATGTAACCCTAATTGTGTGTGAGGTGCTCCCCAATAGCTTGCAGGGACTTCAGGGTAAATTTGGCCGATATGTGAACGTACCTCCTCCATTCCAGAGGAGAGGTGAACTAAAAGCTGGGTGTGAAAAACTCCCATGGTGTGAGTCAGTGTCAGGCAGCTTCCTATGTACCTATGGAAACGTGCTTCTTAACCTCTGGGCTTGACTCCCACATGCATGTATGCATCTCTTGATGCATGGTAGGCTCATTCACACAATTAAAATTAGGGCAGGGCACTTGTTTGGGAGCTGTCCGTGCTCTCGTCCGCAAGGGGGAAAGCAAGGTCAGAGGAGGAGGAAGTGATTGTTTGGGAGAAAGGAGCTGAGATGGATGGCATTTCCTCCTGCTTCGGGAAAGTACCTGTAAAGTCAGTGCGCAGTAAAGCACTGTCTGACCCAGCCCCACTTCTTAGATAGTCACTTCCTCCTGCTCTGACCTTCCTTTCCCCCTCGCAAACAAGAGCACACACGGTTAGGTAGGGCACTTGTCCTGTCCTAAGAATTACAGTTTGTGGATGAGCCAGGTGTGTTGTCAGTCAATGACTCACAGCTGAACACGTGAACGACCACCTCCAGCAGAAGATACTGAGGCGGGTCTCGCGATCAGTGAGACCTGCCTCAAGAGGGTTAGTGGGGAGAGTGGGTTTAGCCCATTCTCCCTGCACATGAGCAGGCTGCAGCCTTGGGTGGGGGGCTTTGGCGTTCAGGGGCTGTGTGGGTGC
The DNA here is from genome assembly GCF_027244095.1 of Hemicordylus capensis. NCBI lineage: Eukaryota > Metazoa > Chordata > Lepidosauria > Squamata > Cordylidae > Hemicordylus > Hemicordylus capensis. The sequence continues at coordinate 262,725,389 of NC_069658.1, forward strand.
GCAGAGCATGCAGGAGAGACCCCCGAGTCGGAAGGCTGCTTTTTAGCCTCCCAGTCGGGGGTTTCCTCATGAGTTGCCATGGCACAGAGCCATGCCACGGCAACACACGATCATAGAGCCCAGGTTGGCGGAGCGCTCGATCTGCCAACCTGGGCTTAGGGGAGGGCTTCGCAAGCGGGTTACCCGCTTTGCGGCAACCAGGCTCGCCTGTGAGCCCGGTGCTTCTCACGGTCTGCTGAAATCAGGCTAGGCTCCCCTAGCCCGATTTTAGCCGATCGTGAGAATAGCCTCACTGTATGCGAGAAAATGTTCTGACTGTGGAGTTGGATCTGTGACACTCATTTCACACGTGCATGCCATTCCTTGATGTTATTGACTAGCGAATACACTCACTTGAAATTGCTCTTCAAGCAGGGGTAGTTAAAACCAAATGTCTTGAAATGAGGGAAGCCCATCTTGCTCCAAATAGTGGGGTGGATTCATGGCTATGGAGGTCCCCCCAGTGGGGAATGGATTAAATGGAATGATGTGCCACAGAGAGACTAGATTCAGACATGGATGCCATATTGAAACAGCTTCTTGCAGCAGAGGTGACGAATCCACCACAGGGCTATTGGGGGCGGGAGGCTGGCAGTTATTTATCTGAGCGCTGTGGCACTGCCATGCTTTCCCTCTTGGGATGCCTTTGAAATTAAGGGGTGAGTCAAAAAGTAAAGAGCTGCAATCTAAGCCCTTAGTTGCAAGCCCGGAGCTAGCTGGTGGCGTGGTGTGTACCTTCCACACCAAAAAATTCTCTTCCATCCCCAGCTTCACTGACTGTTTTCACTGAACATTTTATAACCTGCCTCCCCTGACTTCTGCAATCCCGCCCCCGCCCCCGCCATCCAGATTTTGAGGCTGGTTACAGGCCTGCTTATTTGTGATACATCAGGGCATTCAGCACTCATTTTAAGGAATCAGATGAATTCACAAGAGTGTGGTCTTGTTTTAAGATCATCCTTGGATGTATTCATCTGATTCCTGAAAACAACCAAAACTCCTGGCCAGCAACTGAAGGAGCCCTTCTTAGGACACGTTGGAAGGTGGTGAATCAGATCAGGAGTCCTTGTCACACAGCGCTCTCCTATTTAGAGCGGCAACTGGGAAGATCAATTGGTGGTACTCAGGGATCCATATTTGTCCCTGTGGCCACCCAGTTGCTGATCTCATCTTTGGAATGTCTGTCCCCCTAGGAGCTAATATTTCATGCAAAGGAGGGTGTTCAGAAACAAATTACATTTCCTGATAGGTTTGCATACCCTAGAAGCAATTTTTACATCATCTAATGGCTTTGCTCACATCTAAGTGTGTACTGGGTGATTATAATAGTTGTTAGTTAAAGTAGAAAGAAAACTTTACAGGACTAAAATTTAGTGAGTTTTTCAGATCTTAATTCATGATTTCAATGATTCAAAAATTAAGGGGCACCTTTTAAAACACTTAAATGTTTAATAACATTGCCTACAGCCATATTTTATTCCCTATTCTTTCGTTTTAATGCCAAGGCAGGATAAAACATGTTAAAATAAATAGCGTGTTTGACATTTAAAAGTACATTCTAGTTAGATTTTCCCCCTTCAGTTGGTTTGTTTATGTATGTATGTATTGTTGTAGCCTATCTGATAATCCATTTTGTTATTTAGAAGTTTGTCCCAGGATGGGTAGTCAAATCCCCATTCAGCCATGAAACTAGCTGGGTGACTCTGGGCCAGTCACTTCTCTCTTAGCCTAGCCTACTTCACAGGGTTGTTGTGAAAGAGAAACTCAAGTATGTAGTACACCGCTCTGGGCTCCTTGGAGGAAGAGCGGGATATAAATGTAAATAATAATAATAATAATAATAATAATAATAATAATAATATAATATAATAGAGAATATGGGAGCAGAGTCAGAAAGGGAGGGGGAGAGGGAGAAGGACAATACAGAGAGCTGAAATGGGGTTGTTTTTTAAAAATAAAATTCTTAATGCAACTTACCACAGTCACTTTGTGTTTACATGGGAAGCAAGTGTAAAATGTATGTCTTTTGATTTATATCCCACCCTATTCCAAGGGTTCAAGGTAACTAACAGCAATTTAATTATCTATCTATCGAAGTCCATGTTGCCGCCTTAAAAGATCCTCACCAAAAAAGATCAGATAAATTGACCCAGGAGGAGAGAAGGCAGTGGGCAGGGTGGTGTCAGCAGACTGTAAAGGTACAGTGTGCGGCCGAGTTGGTTTTGATTCCTGGAAAAAGACTGTACCCTTGAGCAAATGCCACGCAAATTATGCTGCTGGCCACTTAATATTTCCGCTCCTTCCCGCCAGCACAAGGAGCTGCTATTTCCGTTCCTTCACAATGTCCAGAGCTCTGCTACACTGGGAGAATCAGGGGTGGGAGAATCGGGGGTGGCTCCAGCTACACTGATGCTAGGAGGCAGTAGCATAGGGAGGCCAGCTGTGGCCCCAGTTCAGCCTGCTGCTAGCGGGCCCCCCAGCCACACCCCCTGCATCAGATGTCAGCATCTGATGTCAGACACAGGGTGTGTGGTTTTGCTTGCAAACGGGGGTGCGTGCCCCATTTGCGAGCAAAATCTGGCCCCACTGCATTTGCAGCGCAGCCAGGACGGCTCTCCCTACCTTTTAAAGTCATCAATTTCCAGGTGCCTATTGAAAGCACGCGCCTGGGCATTTTTCACACAGCAGGTTTTACTGGGAGTTTACTGTGAGGCTTTACTGTGAGTTCAAAGCTGCCCCGAAAACTTGACACAAAAAGTGTAATTTTTTTACCCCGGATACAAATCGGGCTACACTCTAATGCACAGTGGAAAACACAAATCATGTGTGAAGTGCTCCCTGACAGCTCACAGGGAATTCGGGGTAAATCTGCCTGATATGTGAACACACACACCCTTCATTTTGGAGGAGATGCGAGCAAAAAGCCCTGTATGAAAAATGCCCTGGAAATTTGAATGGCTTAATATTGTGAAGAATATTGTTAAGAGAAACTCTCCAGCGATGGCTTCAGTCAGAGTCCTGAAAAGTAAGTGTCTGGTGGTGGTTTTGCTTGCTTCCTGTCTTCCCCAGGCATGGAGGAGTAAATCTGTTGACTGATTGTAGCTTTATGGTCAGTGTGGTTAAATCTATGCACACACCTGTATCTGCACAACTTCTTGATATTAGCTTGCATTGCCAACATGGCACTTCAGATTGTGCTATTGATACACCACAGACTTTTCCAGGATTGGCTTGAGTAGCTGACATGGGTGGGCGCTTTCCAAATTAGACCCTGCAACGGGGTCACAACGTATCTCTGAAGTGTGCTTCCACACTTCCTGCGTTGTGACTCTGCAGTCCCTACACTGACAGCAGGGTGCTGTTCAGATTTCCAATGCCGTGTTTTGAATTTAATCACTGTGATATAGTGCTATAACGTTGTGTATCTGGCGTAAAAAGGTTGCTGTTTCTTCAGCTCCCCCTGCTGTTTACATTTTGAATGAATTTGCCTGTACGGAAGCATTTTGCTGCTGTTGAGCAGCTGATCTGGAAAGCGCCATGGTCACTTCTAATGTTGTCTGATCCAATCAGCTTTGTATTCCAGTCCCTGATGTTTATGTTCTAGTACAATGGCTGATTGAGCTGTGACTTCCTATTATTTGTTAAAATGGTAAAAGCCAAGCAAGAAAGAGAACTACTTATCTTAAAAAAAAAAAAAAAAAAAAAGAGGCAAAGTCCCCCCCCCCCCCGCAAGAGTCATCTTCACTTGCCCCCCATAACTTAGATGGTAAATATACCTTTGATTTGTGGTGTCAAGTCAAAAATGTACATTTATGTTTGTCTTTAGGCTAAAAGTCATCGCTATTTGCAAATGTTGAAAGAAGAGAGAGAGGCAGTTATGTTACTAAAATCAGATAGGGAGAAGTCAACTCGGGAATTGCTGGTAAGTGCTATTATGATATACTGTGTAAGTAAAGGTGCAATTAGCAAGTTGGCTACACTACAAATAGATTTATCTCTACTCCTTTGGTACCCTGGATTTAAATGTATTGACTTGTACAAGGAGTGGTTGAACATTTCTTAGCTTCAACAGAATTGAGCTTGGTTTGGGCTTAGGCTGAATTCAGTCACATCTCATATGCAAGTCCCACAGATTTCAATGGAAATAGAGTTAGAGGAAGGCAGTGAAGATAGTGTGGGAGTCCAGGAAAGCAAGTCCTATGAGGAACAGTTAAAGGAGTTGGATATGTTTAGCATGGAGAAGAGGAGACTAAGGGATGATATGATAGCCATCTTCGACTATCTGAAAGGCTGTCGCATAGAAGAAGGAGTAGACTTGTTTCGTGATGCTCCTGAGGGCAGGACTAGGACCCTGAAGGCTGAAATCACAAGGAAACAGATTTAGGCTAGACATTAGGAAGAATTTCCTAACTATATGTTTGACAGTGATTCAGTCTGCCTCACGCAGCAGTGGGCTCTCAGTTACTTTTCAAATAGAGACTGAACAGCAGGGGCATTGCTAGGTACTTCAAAGGTACTAATAGCTTGCCACTGTCAGTAATCTAGGCACCGGCAGGGGGGGTCTAGAATGTAGCTCACAAAAGTCTGGGTTGCAGAGGCTAAAGCACAGCTCGGAATCGCTCTCTGGCTCAGGCTACAGGCTGTCGACACTACGGATGACGTAAGTTGTCTTCCAGTGGTTAACTGCAAGCTGTAGACGTGCTTTATAGTCCAAGCTGATAACTCTCAGCTGGCAGGGATTCAAGGCTTATCAGCCGTCTGCAAGAGGCGTTTACTTCTCCTGCTGGGTTCCAGATGCGCCTGCCGCCTTGTGACCCATCTCTGATGTGGAGTCAGTGGGGGTTGCCTGCACAGCTCATCCTCCGGTTTGTCAGTCCCTGTCTCTGCTGCCTCAGACTGCTGTGCATGCTCTGGGACATCAGCCAGACCTGCCTCAGCCATCTCTTGGGAATCGGCAGCCAGGCTCTGCCCCTCAGGCACCCCAGCATTGGCTGAAGGGCTGTCAGCATCCTCACTATCTGAGACCGAGGGTGTGACAGCCACTTGATAGTTAAAACTCAATTATACCACGCCTCCCCCCACAATAATTATGTATGCTTTTAAAAGTATCTTATATTATAGTAGTACAGCACCTATGAAGGTGGAAGCAGCAAAGAGCTAGCGGAGGCTAGGTGAGTCTTTCTCCCATGCTCTGTGCAGGGACTAGAAGACCAAGACTAGGATATTGTAGAATTGGAAAAGGTGCAGAAGAGGCAACCAAAATGATCAGGGGCCTGGAGCACCTTCCTTATGAGGCAAGGCTACAGCATCTGGGGCTCTTTACGTTGGGAAAGAGGCGACTAAGGGGAAACATTGGGTGATGACTAAGGGGAGATACTGAGTGATGCACATTGGGATGAAGAACCCCAACTTCAAGTATATGCTGATGGGATATGAGCTGTTGGTGACTGATCAGGAGAGGGATCATGGGGTCGTGGTGGACAGCTCGTTGAAAGTGTCGACTCAATGTGCAGCAGCTGTGAAAAATGCCAATTCCATGCTAGGGATCATTAGGAAGGGGATTGAAAATAAAACTGCTAATATTATAATGTCCTTTATACAAATCTATGGTGCAGCCACATCTGGAGTACTACATATAATTCTGGTCACCACATCTAAAAAAGGACATTGTAGAACTGGAAAAGGTGCAGAAGAGGGCAACCAAGATGATCAGGGGGGCCTAGAGCACCTTTCTTATGAGGCAAGGCTACAAGATGCGTGGCTATTTAGTTTAGAAAAAAGACTGCAGGTAGACATGATAGAGGTCTATAAAATCATGCATGGTGTGGAAGAAGTGGATAGAGGGGAATTGTTCTCCATGTCACATAACACTAGAACCAGGTTCATCCCATGAAATTGATTGTCAGGAAATCTAGGACCAAAGAACAGAAGTACGTTTTCACACAACGCATAATCAACTTGTGGAATTCTCTGCCACAAGATATGGTGACAGCCAACAACCTGGATGTCTTTAAGAGGGGTTTGGATAACTTCATGGAGGAGAGGTCTATCATCAGCTACTAGTAGGAGGGCTATAGGCCACCTCCAGCCTCAAAGTCAAGATACCTCTGTGTACCAGTTGCAGTGGAGTAACAGCAGGAGAGAGGGCATGCCCTCAACTCCTGCCTGTGGCTTCCAGCAGCATCTGGTGGGCCACTGTGTGAAACAGGATGCTGGACTAGATGGGCCTGATCCAGCAGAGCTGTTCTTATGACATGATTGAGGTGTGTAAAATTATGCATGGAGTGGAGAGAGTGGACAGAGAGAAATATTTCTCCCTCTCTCACAACACTAGAACTAGGGGTCACCCCATGAAATGGAAGGTCGGGAAATTTAGGACCGACAAGAGGAAGTACTTTTTCACACAGAGCATAATTTTTCTGTGGAATTCTTTGCCATGGGATGTGGTGATGGCCACCAGCTTAGAAGGCATTAAATGGGGATTAGACAGATTCATGGAGTTCAGGTCTATCAATGGCTACTAGTCTGGCGGCTGTGGGCCATCTCCAGCTTGGTATTCATGATGCCTCTCAATACCAGTTGCATGGGAGCAACAGCAGAAGAGAGGGCATGCACAGACCTCTTGTCTGTGGGCTACCCAGTGGCATCTGGTGGGCCACTGTGTGAAACAGGATACTGGACTAGATGGACCTTGTGCCTGATCCAGCAGGGCTGTTCTTATGTTCTTACCACCAAGTTCCCTTCCAACTCTAAAATTCTAGGATTGTGTGAACTTGCTTCCATGTATTTATGCTTAGAAGTTTAGGGTAAACTTCTAGAGCACTTCAGTTATTTTACACTTAGGGTGTGAATCTTCTCCAGGAACTTCTGGGCTGTCTACATGGAGAGTGAGCAGTTCTGAAATTTCTGCAGACCAAATCAATCTGTATCCATCTCTTAGCTTCAACTAATGCTTACCTAATTCTGCTTTTAAGATAAAGTGGAATTGTCACAAACAATTTTCACAACCCATCTCACCAGGGCACTTTCCAGATTACGTCCTAGATCAGTAGTAATGTGCTTTGACTTGGCAGGATCATTTTGAAAACCATCCCCAGAATCTCAAACTCCTACAACAAGGGGAAAATACAGCTATTTTTCTGCAATAGACTTGCAACGTTGTAGCATTAAATCTTAAAGATAAAATCCAAAGTAAGGCATCAGAAATGTGACTGGCACCTCGCTGTCAATGCAGGGACTGTGGTGTCACAACACAGGAAGTACGGAAGCATACTTTGCAGATCTGTAGTGACACTGTGGTAAGGGTTAATCTGGAAAGCACACAGGACAGGTTGTGAAAATTAATCCCAGGTCTCCGACCTTCCAAAGGCAATTTTGAATGAGGAACTGCTATTCCATTCATAGTGCAATCATTAAGAACTCTTTCCCCCCCGAGGAAATTCTGTATTGGCAGATGGGCAGAAGTAAGGTTTAAGAAGAGAGCAGAAGCAGAAGATGGGCAGAAGTAAGGTTTAAGAGTAAGGTTTTAGAGAGCGCCTTCTTTTACATGATCCCCACCGCACGTTAAGGTCATCTGAGGAGGTCCGTCTCCAGTTGCCACCAATTCGTCTGGTGGCGACGCAGAGGCGGGCCTTCTCTGTAGCTGCTCCTGGGCTATGGAATGCACTCCCGGCAGAAATCCGTAATCTGAGATCATTGCTGTCCTTCAAGAGAGCCCTTAAAACATACTTATTTGGCCTGGCCTTCCAGAGTTTTAAATGATTAATTGTTTTAAACTGTTTTAAATCATTGCCCTGATTTTCAGGGCTTTTAGCTGTTTTATTGTGTTTTAATAGTTTGATTTTAATAGTTAATTTGTTTTTAATTGTTTTTATCATGTTGTGAACCGCCCTGAGCCGTATCGGAAGGGCGGTATAAATGTAATAAATAAATAAATAATAAAGAAATACTGTATTATTGGCACTAATGTTTCCCCCACCCTGTTTGTATCTGTCAGAGTGAAACAGAAGCTGAGAGACAGAAGCTTGTGTCAAAATTTCAGCAGCTGCACCATCTTCTTGAACAACAAGAACAAATCCTTTTGGACCAATTGAAAGATCTGACGATGGAGGTTGAAAAAAAGAAGGAAGAACACGCAACTAAATTTTCTGAGGAGATCTCTCATCTCGGTGCCCTTATCAATGAAACTGATCAGATGAGCCAGAAGTCAGCAAATGAACTCCTGTGGGTAAGGCTGTGTTGAAGCTTTTTTGTGCAATCGGGGTTGTTGTTTTTTTGCCCAAGAAATTTATTTAAAATATTCCACCCTTCTTGCCTATGCCTAAGGCAGCTTACAAAGATTAAATTAACACAACAAAATATATTTAAAAGCTAAAAGAGATGCATGACAGAGACAGAATAGCATATAGAAGTCAACAACATTCTTCCAAAAGCTACCTAGGCAGTTTAAATGCCATTTTAAATAAATGTTTTAAGACAATGTTGAAAACAGCATACTGAGGGAACGAGGCATATCTTCTAGGGAAGAAGTTCCAGACTTGGGCACTGCTATTGAGAAGGCCTTTAAGAATTGTCCTTCCAGTAGAGATGGGACATGTCTCTACATTTGTTCTGTGATTGTTGCATTTTCTCACTGTGCAATACTTTATATTTGCAAAAATCCAATACTTCTTCCAGAGACTGCATTCATTGCCATGGCCATGTGAAATGACATTATGAGGCTATTCACATGACCGTGTGGGCCTACCTTCTCCAAGGTGATTGATGGTTGTTTCTTTGGCGCGTGAGCTGCGTGCCCACACAACCTGCACTGCCAGGAGCAGCGTAGATCAGTACTGGTGCTGCTCCCGGCAGCGTGGATCAACAGAGGCCAGGACTAGTTCCCCCAGTTTCCAGATATCCCACAAGGCACCGCGCAATGTGTAGTGCCTTGGGGGATTCCCCTATCAGACAGGTGCTCTAGGCACCCATCTCTGTGTCTCCTCAGGCTCCTGCCTGAGCTAGGTTGCTCGTGAGAACAGCTTCTAGGTGTTGAAAATGGGTCCAATTGGTGATTCAGCCCTCAGTACCATGCCCACAACATTCCAAGGCATGGTTTTGGCTTGCTTGCCCTTTTATTTTATTTTATTTTATTTTTTAAAGCTTTTAAAAATCTGTTAGGCTGTGATCTCCCTAGTTTTACATCTCCTCCACCTCCTTGAGTCCTGAATATGCATTAACAATCTGCTGGTGCAGGGGCGTAGCAAGGTTGGAGTGGGTCCAGAGACAAGATTTTAAAATGCCCCCCCGCACTGAAGCTCAGCTCATGAAGTAAAGAAATCTTAAGGTTTTGTAAATTGTGGATGATGTAAGTCATTTAATGGTATTCGAGAAAGACATGCTGTTCTGGTAGCTCCAGGTCTTAACACTCACATCAATTTAAGAGGATCAGGGGCGTAACTACCATTAGGCAAGAGGAGGCAGTCGTCTTGGGGCCCCACTGCCTCGAGGGGCCCCCCAGAGGCACATCACATGACTCCCCACCCACCCATGTTGCACCCCCTATGAATTATGTTGAGTCTCTTGGAGATGAGCAGAGAGTAAAAAAACTAGATTCAATGTGAACTAGATATTCACCGTATTCATAATGGGGATGAGAGTGTGAGTGCATGATATATTGTGAAGTGTTTGTGTGTGTATATCAGCGAGGGGCCCATTTTAAAATCTTGTCTCTGGGCCCCCTCCAACCTTGCTATGCCCCTGCAGAGGATGAATACAACGGAAGGAAGCCCGGGCAGGTGTGCAGCGGGGCGCCGGGGGGGGGGGGGGCGGGAGTCAGTCATGTGACTTGCCTCTGGGGGGCCCTCCAAGGCAGTGGGCCCCAGACAACTGCCTCCCCTTGCCTTATTATAGTTACACCCCTGTGCTGATGAGCAGCACAGTCATTTACTCTCTATTCCCCTGCCCCCACATACAACAAAGCTATTTTCCTCCAGGTTCTTCCATGCAAAGCAGGGTCTTGCATTATTGTCATGGATGCAACTTGCAGGGGCTTCATGCAATGTCTACAAATCTCATGTAGTATGCTTGCTATAATACTGAGGAATACCTGAAAGTGAATTCATGCAATTCCCAGGGAGGAATGACTTTTGTAGTCCACCAGCTGGCAGAAATCCAGGAGAACTAGGTTATTTGAAATGGTCTAAAACTCATTATATTACATAGGAAGCTGCCTTCTACTGAGTCAGACCATAGCTCAGAATTTTCTACCCAGACTGGCAGCAGCTTCTCCAAGTTTGCAGGCAGGAGTCTCTCTCAGTCCTATCTGGAGATGCCAGGGAGGGAACTTGGAACCTTCTGAATGCAAGTATTCAGATGCTCTTCCCAGAGCGGCCTCATCCCCTAAGGGGAATATCTTATAGTGCTCACACATGTAGTCTCCAACTCCAATACAAATTCAAACCAGAGTGGGCCCTGCTTAGCAAAGAGGACAAAGGGCTTTACTTCCTATTCCCAGAGCAGGTGCTTAGCCTGAATTAAATGACTTAAGCAGTAAGCAGTTCAAGGAGAACACAATGTGGTGAGAAGGTGAACTCCTTCCCACAATAGAGAGAAAGTGGAGTGGGGTGTCCCAGTTTGCATGTTTGACAACTGCCCTGTTTGTTTTCCCACCAGAACCCTGGAAACTTCTTGAACAGGTAAGAGGCTCAGTTTTCTCTCTTGCTTCCATTTCTCCATGGAAGCACAGAATGCCTAGGAGCACTGCAGGGAACAGGCATTTCTAAAGTCATGATCTACTTTGGGATAGGAAACTATCTTCTCATTCTTTTTGCCGGGTAAACCACATTGAACACTTTTTTGTTGCTGAAAAGTGGTATTTAAAGATTCTTTTACTCTTATAATATTAATATATTATTATATTATTAATATATAATATAATATAATATTTATAATATAATATTAATAATATAATAATAATATATTATTAACAGTATGTTGAAAAGCATAATAATAATAATAATAATAATTATTATTATTATTATTTATGCTTTTCAACAACAACAACAACAGCAACAACAAAATCCTCAATGCAGTTTACATATAAAAAGAAGATAGTTCCCTGTCCCCAAAAAGCTTACAGTCCAAAAAGAAATACAAGGTAAACATCAGCAACAGCCACTGGAGAGACACTGTGCTGGGGTTGAATAGGGACATATAGAACATAAGAACAGCCCTGCTGGTTATGTCAATGCCTGTATAGTTCAGCATCCTGTTTCACACAGTGGCCCACTAGATGCCTCTGTGAAGCCCATAAGCAGGAGATGAAAGTATGCCCTTTCTCCTGCTGTTGTTCCCCTGCAACTGGTATTTAGAGGCATCTTGCCTCTGAGGCTGGATGCAGCCTAGCCATCAAGACTAGTAGCCATTGATAGACCTGTCCTCCATGAATTTGTGTAAGCTCTTTAAAGCTACCCAGACTGGTGGCCATCACCACATCCCATGGCATATAATTCCATAGGTTAATTATGTGCTGTGTGAAAAAGTACTTCCTTTTGTTGGTCCTAAATTTCCTGGCAATCAATTTCATGGGATGACTCCTGGTTCTTGTGTTGTGAGAGAAGGAGAAATGTTTGTCTGTGTCCATTCTCTCCACACCATATATAATTTTATAGATCTCTATCATGTTTCTTCTTAGTCAATTTTTTTCTAAACTAAAAAGCCCCAGAGCTTGCAATCTTGCCTCATAAGGAAGGTGCTCCAGGCCCCTGATCATCTCGGCTGCCTTTGCACCTTTTCCAGTTCTACAATGTTCCTTTTGAAATACGGTGACCAGAACTGTACACAGTACTCCAAATGAGGCCACACCACAGATTTGCATAAGGGCATTATGATATTAGCAGCTTTATTTTCAGTCCTTCCTAATTATCCCAAGTATCTGATTCAACACTTTCAATGAGGCCACTTTCCCCGTTAAATATAAGAGAATAACCACTTTGAAAGGTGTAGCCTCTTTCCACAGTTAGCAAAGGTAAATAACTTGTGACCCAACAAGATGAATGCAGTCTGCCAGCTTTGTATGCCAGCTCATCAGAAATAAATTTCCTTTTTTCTGCTGACCGCAATTGGAAAAACAGAGAGGTTGTCAAGCACATAGGACTATAGGAAGCTGCCTTATACCAAGTTTGACCATTAGTCCATCTAGAAGAGTACTGTCTACAGCTAGGTGGCCAGATTTGGCTTTTAAAAAGCCAAATTCTGGCTTACGGCCCATTTGACCCACGAGTATACCCCTTAGGTTCTGGCAACTCTGGTCTACAGTGGCGGCAGCTTCTCCAAGATTTCAGGCAGGAGTCTTTCCCAGCCCTACCTGGAGATGCTAGGGATTGAACTTGGGACCTTCTGCATAAAAAGCAGGCACTCTACCACAGAGCTACCGCCTCATATGGTTGTGCTTTTGGCTTTGTAGGTCACAAGTTGTGCAGGCCTAACTTATGCATCCATTCCTATTTGGATTTCTCTCTTTTAAAAAACACCCATCTAGACCCAAGAAGAGGAAGTTTCAGCCTCCTGCTGTGTCTGATTCATCAGATCTCAGGAAAAAGCTCAAGAAGTTCTCCAGACAAAGCACATCATTGCAAAGTGTTCTGAAGAAAATCAAAGGTAACCCAGCAACATATTTCTATAGCTGATCGCTGAGAAGTTTTGCTGTTGGCTAGCTAACCCTGTGTCTTTCAGTTATGAGCCCCAATGAGCCCCTGGTGGCGCAATGGTAAAACTGCTGCCCTGTAACCAGAAGGTTACAAGTTCGATCCTGACCAGGGGCTCAAGGTTGACTCAGCCTTCCATCCTTCCGAGGTTGGTAAAATGAGTACCCAGAATGTTGGGGGCAATATGCTAAAATCATTGCAAACCGCTTAGAGAGCTTCGGCTATAGAGCGGTATATAAATGTAAGTGCTATTGCTATTGCTATATGTCAGCCTGTGTGCGCGCACACAAGTGTATCATACACATTTGCAAGTTGTTGAATATTTTTTGTTAACCAAGGGCAGAGCTTCATCTATGTCTTTCCTCTTTTTCTTCTTCTAGATAACCTGTCTGAACTAAAGTGGGTAGAAGGTAAGTTTCTGTCACAATGGAATAAACTGAATGTTCATTTCTCATAGTAAGGGAGAAATAAGACTCTGCCTGTATTGCAAATTTGTCACACTCCCAGATCGCCTGGAGTATGAGAAACTGAGGCACCAGGGACAATGTGAGGTTTATGCAAGGGCTTGGGCACCTCCGACGGCAGACTCAGCATAAACGGCAGACTCAGCATAGATGGCAGACTCAGCATAAACACAGTACTGGGCTAGGTGGACCAGTGGTCTAACTCAGTGCAAGACAGCTTCATATGTTCAACCCTGGTCTCATAGGAAGCTGCCTTACACCGAGTCAGACTCTTGGTCCATCTAGCTCAGTATTGTGTGTAGTGAGCTCTCCAGATTCAGATGGGTCTTTTCCCAGTCCTACCTGGAGACGCCAGGAATTGAACCTGGGACCTTTTGCATGCAAAGCAAGGGTCTTTCCCTTAAGACCTGGGACAGGGGACCTTTGGGCTGGGAAATGTGGGCACTAAGCAAGTGTGTGCAATTTGGTGTTAATTTCTTTGCTGTTTGCACATTAAAAGCCAACCACTAGATCTCAGCCTTTCCCAAATGGCCCTTAAGACATTATTATACAGTGCTGAGAAAAGGTTTGTGAACCCCAAGTAGAATCATGAGAATCACACTGCAAGGTCTTACCATGATATCCTTGCATAATTGAAACCAGTTTTTCCTAATGCAATAAAAGAGCATGAATTAAGCAATGCTGTGTTTCTTGAGTCACAATAATGTACAAAGTAGGAACAAGGAGACCAGTTCAGGATCACTGTGTGAGATGGTAAGTGAACCTCTAATGAGGTTCACAATCACTTGGTTGTGATCAATGGGCTAATCACAATCACGTGCCTAATGAATTGGGTAACAAGTAAACCACACGGCAGAGGAAAACTGTATGACTGTTTTTGAGCATCCTATCCTATATAAAGGTCTTAAAGGTCCTGAGTTAGGTCTGCACCATGACAGTCAGTGGGAACTTGCCATGCCACAATCAAAAGAAATTCCAAAGGATCTACAAAAAAGAGTGGTTGATGCTCATCTTTCTGGACAAGGATACAAGTCCATTTCTAAGTATTTGGGGCTTCATCTATCCACTGTCAGACAGTCTACAAATGGGAAAAGCTGAAGACTACAGTGACTTAACCCAGGAATGGTTGTCCTGCCAATATCACTGCAAGAGCAACTTGAAAAATCATCCATATTTCCACAAGGAACCCTAGCTTAACATCTAAAGATCTGCAGGCCTCTCTTGCTGTGGCTGATGTGAGGGTTCATGTGTCAACCATTAGAAAAAAACTGAATGGGAATGATAGCTAGGGAGAAACCACTGCTATCTAAAAAGAACATTGCTGTTTGGCTCAGGTTCGCCAAGGAGTGTCTGGATAAATACCCACAAGGCTTCTGGAATGATGTTCTCTGGACAGATGAATCAAATATTGAAATTTTGGGGCAAAACAAATTGTTTCATTTGGCAAAAGCCAAACATTGCCTTCCAAAATAAGAACCTCATCCTGACTTTCAAGCATGGTGGTGGAGGCATCATGGTTTGGGGCTGTTTTGCTGCATCAGGACATGGACAGCTTGCCATCATTGATGAAACTATGAATTCCACTGCATATCAGAAAATTATAGAGGAAAATGTCAAGCCATCTGTCTGTGAGCTGAAGCTGAGCTGAAAGTGGGTCATGCAGCAAGACAGTGACCCTAAGCGTTCAAGTAAGTCTACCACAGAAGAGATTTTCCTTTTTATTCATCTTTTTTTGAGTGGTACTTGAGTGGCCGAGTCAGTCCCAATCTAAACCTTTTATTGAAATGTTTGGCAAGACCTGAAGTGAGTTGTTCATGCAAGGAAGCCCTTGAATTTCACAGAGCTGGAACAGTTTTGTATGGAAGAATTGGTCAAGTTTTCTCCAAGCCAATGTGAGAGACTGGTCACCATATACAAGAAACACTGAGTTGTAGTTATTGCTGCTCAAGGAGGTGCCATGGAATGAAGGGTTCTGAATGCAGGGCTCACATACTTTTTCATGCAAGGATGTTTGTTGCTCAGGCTTTCTGTTGGGTGAATATTCAAAATATATCCTTTTTGCCTGAGGTACTTATTCAATGGAGTTGCCATTCTCTCTTATCAGGATTTAGCTCAGGATCTAATCATGTTTTGAATAAGAATTGTGCTAACATACATATCATCCTGGGGGGGTTCACAAAAATTTTCTCAGCATTGTGTACACACACACACAGAGAGAGAGAGAGAGAGAGAGAGAGGCATTTTTCCGATGCCTACTAACTTTATGTTGAAGGCTGCAGGCTGTTATGTTGTTGGCTGCAGGCCAACAAGCAATATAAACAGTATTACTGATAACTGTATGTGTGTATTTTCCCACCTATATTTTTTCAACACTGATTATATTGTTATACATTTTCTTTTGTTTGTAATGTATTCCAGTATATAATGAAAGGCTGTCATTTTTCTAGGATTTCCAACACTGACTGAATCTATTCCAGGATTTATTTATTTGATTTACAATACCAAGCCATTAAAATCTCAGGCTCACTTTCAATAGTTATCTGGAGGTTGATGCTGATTCCTGGACACTCCAGGCCAATGCTAGAGGGTTGGGAGCACTGTTTCCTCTAACAGGGATTTCCAGATGTTGTTCACTACAACATCTGGTAACTGGAGATGGAGAGGTCCATCTCCAGTTACCACCAGTATGTCTGGTGGTGACCCAGAACTGGGCCTTTTCTGTAGCTGCTCCTGGCCTATGGAATGCACTCCTGGCAGATATCTGCAGTTTAGGCTTGCTGTCGGCCTTTAAGAGAGTTGTAAAAACTTACTTGTTTGGTCTGGCCTTCCAAGGTTTTTAAATTGTTTTAAAAAGTGTTTTAAATGGTTTTGAATTGTTTTTATATTGTTTTGAGCACTGTTTTAAATGGTACGTTTTTTTGTGTCTTTTTAAACTAGTTGTACACCGCCCACAGCCTTCGGATAGGACGGTTTACAAATGAAATAAATAAATAAATAAATAAATAAATAAATCTCCCATCATTCCCAGCTGCAACAGCCTTTGGCTAGGGATTATGGGAGTTGTAGTCAACAACATCTGGGAATCTGTTAGAAGGAACACTTGTTGGTGGCCCTGGGTTAACATGGTTTGCCAGATCTTCCTACTCCAGTCTTTGAGTACTGGTATCAATTTACTTCTCTATTTTTTATTTTTGCTAATGTTTATATAAGTGGCAGTCAATAAGTTGCCTACAAGCTCTCTTTCTTTTTGCAATTTGATCACTAATGATTCTGCTCCTGATGCCATCGCTTAGTGCTTGGTTCTTAGGGCTTGGTTTCTGACCTTTATTCTGTCATGGCCTATGGCTAGTACAATAACATTTTATCTGATCTGACCATTGTACCTGTACTCTTTCAGAAAATGTATTGTTGGCTCCAGAAACAGCCCATCCCCAATATATTGTGTCTGCAGATCGGAAATGTGTAAGATGCAGAGATATCCTTCAGGAATTTCCCTCCAGCTCAAAGAGAATTGGAAATTTTCACTGTGTACTTGGAATGAAGGGATTCATCTCCGGAAAACATTATTGGAAGGTCAATGTAGGCCATGGGAAAAGTTGGGCTTTAGGAGTATCTGTGGAGAGAAAAGGAGATGTCTGTATTATTCCCAAGGAGGGGATCTTTGCTCTGGGGTGTCAGAATGGTTCCTATGTAGCATTCAGTTCCCAAGTCACTCCACTATACCTGAACAACAACCCAGAAGAGATCAAGGTTTCTTTGGATTATGAAGAAGCAACAGTGTCATTTTGTGATACATATGACTACCGTGTTCTTTATATGTTCCAATCTGTCAATTTTAAAGGTGAGAAAATCTTCCCTTTTTTCCAAGTTGCAGATATGGGCACAATTCTCAGTTTACATTAAATGTCTGGTTATCTGTGGGATTTCACTGTGTTTTCTTTATTTGTGTGTTTATTTTTACATTTATATCCCACTCTTCCTCCAAAGAGTACAGAGTGGTGCTGACATCTGTAGCTGTGATTTTAATAGCATCTTGATACTTATCTCCATGCTGTGTAAGATGCTTCACTTCCTAATTTCTCTAGTTGAAGTTGCTCTCTTTCCAGACAGCAATAAACTGTGGGATGTTCAAAGCTTTCACACAAGTTCCAAGTGTGATCTTACTCCCTATATATACACACTACTGCAAGCTTTCATGCTACTTTCTAGTGCAACCTTACCCACCCTTTCCCCTAGTAACCACAAAACTAGTAATGAGCAAGGGTGGGGTTTTCTTGAATTACAAGAGCTGACCTGCAGATCACACAGCAAAAATCACAGATGGCACAAAATCACAGATCGCACAGCAAACCCAACCTGTGTTCCCTCTAACAAGGATTCCCAGATATTGTTCACTACAACTCCCAGCATCCCCAGTTGCAATGGCCTTTAGCTGGGGATTATGGGAGTTGTAGTCAACAACATCTGGGAATCCCTGTTAGAGGGAACTCTGAACCCAGCCATCTACACTTTTAAATGTGGACAAACTAAGCTTTGCCTAGTGTACTTTTTATCAACCTCCAACTTTGCAAATAAAAATATACTCAATAAAAAGGTCTACAGAGCAGAATAAAAATAGTGTTTTATGTTTTGCTTGTCTTCCGGCTTTCCAGGGTTCTATGCAATCTGTATGGATTTTGAAGTTTTAGAAGTGCTTACACTCTAACGATGTATTTCACATACATTCTACATTTCCATATGATCTCAGAAGAGTCCAAAGAATATGAAATGCCTATCCATTTTCCTGGGCAGGAGTTAACTATCTAGAATAAAACCTTTCTCTTTTCTAAGTGGAGTAGGTATATCTTCATAGCTGGATATTAGGTAATGGAATCTGAGCAGTTCACCGGGAGGTTCCTCTGCAGAAGCCCCTTTGAAATGGATAGGAGCTGTGAAAGAACATGACTGTGGACCTTGAAGAACTTCCTGCCTGTACCTGCTGGACTACATCCTGGCTAAAGAAGCACCAGTGCTGTGAGAGGATCAGAATAACAGTGCTTCCAGCCTAACAGCACTGTTGGTTACATGGGGGTGGGACAATTTTTCACAGCCTCCCCTTCCCAAGGAAGCCCTCTGTGCCACCTGAAAATAGGTATTTGAGGGCTGCTACAGGAATCCTTCTGAGCTGACCCATGCTTGTTTGTTTTTTACATCATTAGCTTGCGGGACAGACAAAATCCCTCTTCTGGTACCCTTCATCATCCCTTTCCTGACTCAACACAAAGGAGGTTTTATAGGGCACTCCAATAAAGGCTGGACAGCAGCACTATCCTGAGCTTGTCCCAAGTTCATAGTGAAAGGTTTTCAGACGCCTCCCTATCACTGGTTTGCCTTCCTTCTGTCAGGGACCTCTCTGTCAGGTAATCAGGCAACAAAGTGCTCTGCCTGTCTATCCCCCTGTGCTGGCCATACCCCCTGCATCAGCATGCATCTGACACCAGCTGAAGGGACACGGTTGGCATGAACACCTGCCAGTGGGACAATCATGAAATCAGACAGCTGCGGCCTATCTCTGGGCCACCGTCCAACCCTCTACATGTCTGCTACCCACAATGCTTCATCTTATCTGGATTAAGCTATAGTTTATTGGTCTCCTCCAGCCCATTACTGAGTCCAGGCACCTGTTCAAACATCCCCTACCACACTTGGAATCAGTGGAAGGTCTAATAGAACTCAGTGTCCTTGTACGATGATCTCCCCCAGCAGATTCATGTAGTTTGTTAAATAACATGGGGGAGAAAGCTGAACATCATAGCCTGTCACAGCAGAATTACCATGAAGTGAAATAGAAGTCCTCCAGCATTATCTGAAGAAATAGGGTCAACAGCTCTGACTTGTTATTCCTGGAGAATTTGTTTTCCAAATTGTTTTCCAATACTTTTCACAATATCAAACTATTTAAATCTCTAGAATTGTTTTTAACCGTGACCTGGAGATGGATGCTGAGGGAGAGGCAGGGGCGTATCTATAGTGAGGCAGGCAGGGCACGTGCCCTGGGCGCCACCAGAAAGGGGGCACCATTTAAAAAAAAAATTTTTTTTAAGGCCACCAAAAACAAAATGGCCACTGCACATGCTCAAATGGCCTCTGTTTGGGCCATGCCAGGCCTTGCAGAGGCCATTTGAGCATGCGCAGCAGCCATTTTGTTTTCAGTGGCCATTTTTAAAAAACAAAATTTATTTTAAAAAATGGAAACCGCACATGCTCAAATGGTCCCTGAGAAGCCCTAGAGGCCAGCAGGGGGGAGGGGGAACCTTTGCAGAACCCCCCCCCCACGGCCTTTAGGAAGTCCCCCGAAGGGGCTACTGGTAAAAAAAATTTTGAAAAATTTTAATATAATATAAGTCGCTGTACACCTATTTAGTATGGCACTATGTACAGAGAATCAGGGCTTATGAATACTGAGCTGAAGCTTATGAACTAGGATTGTATTCATTTGCTTCTTGTGATAAAGTGAGTTAGATGTGATGTCTTAATAATAATAATGTGATGTCTTAATATGGCTATTAATGGTGTTTGTCTTTGAATCAGTGTGAAATCCTTTAGTATTAAGGCCCGCTGGGACTTTCTTGCTCTCTTTCTCTCATTTTAACTCTCTTTCTGAAATACTAGAATATATTCCAAGCAGTGACACAGTTTACTCTGCATATCCTTTAATTATTTCAGAGTGTCTGGGAAAAGTCAAATTCTCCATTGATTTTTAAAACTTATGTAACAGTGATGCTACAATGCATAGTAGAGAATTAGACAGGCACTTCTGTTTAGTTTTCCAAGTATACCTCCACATAGTATTTGGGTATTTCATGAGCTCCAGCATACTGAAATTTGTAGTTTTCCAGCATTTTTTGGTCTGACTACGTCCACTGCTAAATAGTTTTTGAAATATTAAAAGATTAAAAGCTTGACTTGTATTTTTGAGCTGATATTACGGTAAAGTTATCTGAAATATGGTAAAGTTATCTGTCAGAGGTTTGGACAGGGGGTGCAATTTCAGTGCTTGCCCTAGGTGCTATTTTCCCTAGATACGCCTCTGGGGAGAGGAAGGGAAAAACTTTCTATCGGCAGTAGAAATAACTAGCAGATAGTTCACCCAGGCTCTCGGCCTGGGCGTGGGAGGGGGGAGTTAGCTCTGGGCTCCTCTGGACCCCGAGCCACGCCCCCGTGCGCGTGACATCATGCGCACAGGCGAACATGGAGGGGGCCGCTGAGCGGAGCTGGACGCAGGCCACCGCTCGGCTGGCTCTGTGCCTGTAAGAAGACTGTTCACCTGGGTAGAGCTGCTTGTGTGAAGCAACAGGATCAAGGCCGATCACAGTGCTGCCTCCACCAGTGGCCCAAGTTTTTTACCCAGACGTTTTCCTGGGTTAAAGGGCATGAGAGTGCGCCCTTTACCCCAGGTCCGGAGTTGTGTGAATGCTCGGGTGGCAGGCAGCAGCCCGAGCAGACACAGAGCCGAATGCCTAGAACGCCGGGCTTGAGGGGGAATCCCTCAATGCACTGTGCTCCTTACATGGTGCATCTTGGGATTCCTGGAGGCTAAGACTCATTTTCCTGGCCTCCAGAGATCCATGATGCTCAGAGCAGGGCTCGGTGCAGTGCCGAAAAGGAGTGTACAGATCATGTGGGGGCGGGATGTAGGTTCAACCTTGCCTTCCCCTCCTCCCCCTTCCTTGGCCCTGTTATGGTCACGAGAAAGACCATATTTTGTCTTTTCCTATTAACCTCTTTGCTCACATTGTCCCCAGATATTGGTCCTTCCTGCCAAGTAATGGCATGGTGCAGCTAGGAAATACACACACACACACACACAATCTGACTGATTTCTTTTTCAAAGACCCACTTGAATGTATAGGTTTATACTTTAATGAAAGCACCTGCAGAATAAATAAAGTGTAAGAAGCAGGGTCTCAGCAGAAGAAAAGGGTTTTCTTGATTGTATTAGGGGATTTGTTTCCTTCCTTTCCACCAGCTACAGAGTCTTTAGAGCACGATACAATAGATCATACAATAGTCGGAGGGCTATAGCTACCTCCAGCCTCAAAGGCAGGATGCCTCTGAGTACCAGTTGCAGGGGAGTAACAGCAGGAGGAAGGGCATGCCCTCAACTCCTGCTTGTGGCTTCCAGCAGCATCTGGTGGGCCACTGTGTGAAACAGGATGCTACACTAGATGGGCCTTGGGCCTGATCCAGCAGGGCTGTTCTTATGCTCTTATCATTAAATAAGTACACAACAATAAAAAAATCAAATGATGTATGTAGCCATGCTAGCTGGGATGTGTGTATGATTGCTTCAAAAGTGTCTCAATCACATCTTAACCTTTGTAAGGTATTAGATCTGTACTTCCCCACCCCCCGCATTTGGTGCAATCCTCCCACAAGTGTTTCTTAGCACTATATCTGGTCCTCGCAGGCATGGAGCAAGGTTACCGGGTTTATTTTTAAGTGAACAGTTTTAAGTGGGAGATGAAGTAACAGTACAGTATCTTCTAGTCCTTCTTTCCCCTCTGCAGTAGTGGATTTTTTCCCCTGCTTTAGGCAGATCAACAGATAAAGGGGTTACAAAAGGAGCAGGTGAGCTTTGCCTACCTTCCCTCCTGCATGATCCAGGTGTTAAAGACACACATCCACTTAGAAACCCTAAGGCAGGATAAAAGATGGAGGAAGATAGTACAGTGAGTTTGCATTCATGACTATTTGCTGGCCAATTCTCTAGTCAGGTTGTTAGCTAATAGTTCCCACTGACGTTTCTAAAGGCTATCATGCTGGAGGTGAGGGAAGCCATGAAAAGTCTGGCAGCCTAGGAAATAGTGTCCACCTGAAGGGAGGGGCTGATGTGAGGGTGTGAGGTTACTCATATTCCCCACCCCCAGAGGGGTATCTATATGTCTGGTCAACAAGATGTATAGCTGACGGATGAGGACAGAGGCACAGCAGGAGTTTTGGAGAGCCTAGAACAGGGAGGCCTAGGAGGAGAACTGAAACACCTTGGGGTGCCGGGTTTGCTCTCTGGGGAACTGAAGTGATTTGTTGCTATCTTATGTGAGTGCTCTGCTATTTCAACTCCTTCCAATGCTCAACTTGCATACTTAAGAACCTAAGAACATAAGAACAGCCCTGCTGGATCAGGTCCAAGGCCCATCTAGTCCAGCATCCTGTTTCACACAGTGGCCCACCAGATGCCACTGGAAGCCCACAGGCAGGAGTTGAGGGCATGTCCTCTCTCCTGCTGTTACTCCCCTGCAACAGGCATCCTGCCTTTGAGGCTGGAGGTGGCCTTTAGCCCTCTGACTAGTAGCCGTTGACAGACCTCTCCTCCATAAAGTTATCCAAAAGTGATTTGTAAATAAACCAACTATTTACAAAGACCCCATAAGCCTCCTGTGAAATCTGCACCAAGGGAAATCTGAAACCAGCTGCTGCTGCTCCCCTGGAATTCCCACTGCCCAAAGAACTGGCTCAGAACAAAACCTTACTACAAAAAATTGGCAGTTTTACCAAATGAAAGTAATAAATTGCGTTCTCTCGCCATCAATACTTTGTCCTTTGAATGCTGGGGAGATTTCCCTAGCACAGTCTCTTGATGCTGTACTTTACTGGTAGTGGGTGATATCTAGTTTCTTTTCCTTGCAGCAATAGAGTAGACATCATGCTACTTTTGAGGGAAGTGTCTGAATCATTGCAGAACTTCAAACTGCCGCACATTATGCTAAAAATGGTCCTTTGGGAAAATCTTAAGTTACTCTCATAAACAGGAGTTAACTTCTAGATCATCAAAGCATGGAGAGAAGCACTGGTGCTGCTGAAGGTTTTGACTAATGAAGCACTAGTAACTGTGATTTTATTTTCTCCCTTTCCCCCAAAAGCACTCTGCACCATCCGAAAATATGTCCCTGTGGGTTAGGCAGCCCTCAGGGACATTTTTTCAGGTGGCAGACACAGTGCTTTCAGGGGAAGTCATCAAAATCCTCTCTCCTGTGTGAGCTTCTCATTTAGCACCCAAGCTTCTACTATGTTTAACAAGAGAGTTTTACTTTTAAGAAAAAAACAAAACTTCTCAAAACATTTCTTTTACAGAAAAATATAACACTAAGCAGTACTTACAGAGCAAGCCAGGATAACAAAAAATCTGTAGCAACTTAACCACTGCCTAGATCTATACAAGTCCTTATTCAAAGTCCTTTTTTCTCAGCTTCTGGCTGGCTGGGCAGACTTCTTTGTTAAGAAGATAGCACAGGTCTGGGCAGGGGAGTAGCAAGGTTGGAGTGGGCCCAGAGACAAGATTTTAAAATGCCTCCCCCACCCTCACTCAGCTCATGAAGTAAAGAAATCTTAAATGAGGCTGAATAGTGGTAACAAAAAGCATAGTAAAAATTATATATGTGTACATATGTGTGTGTATAACACCTATGTGCCATAAGGGAGCATAATCCTAAATTATTTTTTAAAAGGTTTTGTAAATTGTGGATGATACAAGTCATTTAATGGTCCTAGAGAAAGACCTGCTGTTCTGGTAGCTCCAGGTCTTAACACTCACATCAATCTCGGAGGATGAATACAACCAAAGGAAGCCAGGGCAGGTGCGTGGCTGGGGGCATCAGTCATGTGACTGCCTCTGGGGGGGGGCCCCCAAGGCAGTGGGCCCCCAGACAACTGTCTCCCCTTGCCCTATTATAGTTACACCCCTAGGTCTGGGGCTCAATCCAGCCTGGCTCTCTTTCTCTTCCAGTGATTTCAGTTCATAGGCCTTTCTACTTCTTGTTGGCTAGGCAAACTCTCACCAACACCAGCAGAAAGACACACACAGATTTCAGCTCTCTTGGCTTTCTTGACTGCTTTTCTTCAACTCTCCTTTCTGTTTCCACTGCTGCTGCTGCCACTGTTCCCAAGGCTCTCCTTCAGGACTCTTGAGTCCCCTCTCCAGCAGACTCTTGACTTCTCCATCTTCCAGGTTTCTCTCAGGACTCTTTCTGAGCACTCTCTCTCTCAGGACCCACTTGACTTTACTTCCAAGACTCTCACTCCTTCCCAGGACTCTGTTGACTTTACTTCTAGAACTCTGTCTTCCTTCTCTAAACACTCCAAATATATGCAGTTTCTCTGCCCATCAGTTCCTCAGCCCAGCCAATCAGAACAAACAAAAAATTCCCTCTCTTTTTAAAAATCTCATTTCCCTCCAAAAACCAACCATCAAAATGCTAAACCAAAAGTGAAAGACGAATGAACTTTTGACCCTGCCAGCCTTCTCCATGCACAGAGATTTGCAACCACAAAATCCTATTTACAAAAATGAAGTTTTGGGAATATAATGTAAAACAATTAATGTATCAGGGCTTATTTACAAGAAGAGGTTTGGGAATATTAATACATGATACAATACAGAGGCTTATTGACCGAAACCCAAGAGGTCTAGGCCTCGTTCCTTCACAGGTATGTTGTACTATGTCTCTGACAGTATGTAATGTTTTAGTTTCTTAATCTTTATTTGTTTTTTGACCTCAGCCTAATGACTTCAGATAATATCTTGAGCTAGATTACTTTACCACCAGAGCATACTCTGCAGTGTGAGGGTTTTAATGTTTCTTACACCCCTCAACAATAAACGTATCATGTGGGAAATATTTCTGTTCCATCCTATTGTTCTCAAGTGTCTCTAACACATTCCACCATTTGGCTGATCTAATTTCATTTTTAAAGGATTGTTCTGACCCATTCTTCTCCAATTTTTATGCCATCCCACATCAGTTCTGGTGCCCTGTGGTTGTATTTATCACTCACAATCAAGTTAATAAGTATTGTATCTGCTGAAATATCTTCTCATGCATAATTAGTCAGGGTAATGAAGCCCTGTACTGTGGGTGCTACATCTCCTGAAACTGCATCAGCCTCTGGTCTTAGAGCCAAGGACTAGAGGCTTGGCATGAAAATGTCAAACATCACCCTTGGCTATTTGGAGAATGCCATAGAACAGGTTGTACCATTCAGGCTGCAATCTGGGAAAGATGCATCTAGACCACCTTCCTTGTCCCAAGGAGTATTTAAGAGCCTTTAGTTAAGTGGGGTAAAATCATTTGCCCCAGAGACATCCTAGCATCTTAGAGCTCTCTGGGTGGTGTCCATACAGAAGACATTTAAGCAAAACAAGGTAAGACCTGACAAGGAGACTCAGGTCTTTACAGAAGTGTAGATCACTCAACAATTGTGAGTGAACCTAAAAGCAGCCATGTGTGTTAAACATCTGCAGAATCGTAGGCTATAAGTATCCATTCTGTTTTATTTTCTCTGAGTGTAGTTTCACTTTTCAAGGCTTTACTTGAAACTATTATTAGGAATGGGGATGTGTAGCACTGGGCTCTCATTTCCATCTGTGATGGGGTTCTACATGGTGATGCTAATTTGGGTCTCAAGCGTTTGAAGAAATATCTAAAATGGTTAAGGAACCAGTTTTGTGAGATCCCATGGTTTCTCTTCTGATCTTTTTAGCCCTGTGCTGTTAGACTGCAACTTCCATCATTGCTGACTATTGGCCATTGTGTCTGGGAATTATGGAAGTTTTAGTTCAACAACAGCTGGCGGGCTGAAGTTGTGCTGCCATATAGATTCTGGATGGTGCAGCAGCATAGGAACCTTTTGCACAGCATTGGTTATCATTTTTATTAAAAGCAGCTAGGTTGTAAAGAACCCTTCGTTGGAAATCTGCTGCAAGGTGCTGTGTGGATAGGTAGTATGAGAAGTTGCAGAGGATAGTGCTGTCAGAGAAGCTCACATCACATAACAAAGAGATTAGGTTGTGTGGCTTCCAGGGGCGTAGCAAGGTTGGAGTGGGCCCAGAGACAAGATTTTAAAATGGACCCCCTCACTGAAGCTCTGCTCATGAAGTAAAGAAATCTTAAATGATTGTGGACGATGCAAGTCATTTAATGGTCCTAGAGAAAGACATGCTGTTCTGGTAGCTCCAGGTCTTAACACTCACATCAGTTTTGGAGGATGAATACAACTGAAGGAAGTTCGGGCAGGTGCGCGGCAGGGGGAGTCAGTCATGTGACTTGTCTCCGGGGAGGGGCCCAAGGCAGTGGGCCTACAGACAACTGTCTCCCCTTGCCCTATTATAGCTACACCCCTGGTGGCTTCCCCTTTTAAAAGGTTAGTCAAGTCAGATACTTTCGGTGCCACATGCCAACCCTTTATTGCTTAGGTAAACAGTAACAATGACGTCTTGAGCCCTCAAGAAACCATTAAATGCAGGGAAATTATGTCTCAAGAATGGGATATAAAATAGCTGTTTTGCTGAAGCTAAGCAGGCCACCTGTGTCAGGTTGGTGGTGCCTGGATAGGAAACTGCCTGGACATTCCATGCCTGCTGTCTTCAATACAATGATGGAAGAAAAGCAGGACACAAATGTCACAAAATAAAAATCTCTGCTTGGTTAGTGCTTGCAGATTTTAAAAGATAATCTTTGGACTAAAGCTGCATGTTTGAGTTTTCCTAATACCTGATGAGATAATTTTTGAGATGTTTCCCTACTGATATGTCTTTTGGTTTGCTGTTGTTGTTGTTGTTGTTGTTGTTGTACTTTGTCTGTACTGTTAAAAAATAACTGGAAAACTTAAGAACATAACTGGGGGGAAAGTTGAGCAACATTTCAGAATTTAGCATTTCAATATGTCCAAGTTTCACTTTTAGAATTCAACTTGAAAGGATATTTTAAACTTGAACTTTAAGTGGTGGGAGGGAGGGAGTGACATTCCATCTCCACATGGGTTAATTCACCTGCATGTGTTTTTTCTCCATCACCCTTCTGAACTGCAGTAAAACAGGCTATTACCAGGGAGGCACATGCTCACTTCACATATATCCATCCTGCTCTCTCTCCCTTGCCTAGACGCAAATTACTCTGGATGGATGGATGGATGGGAGGGAGGGAGGGAGGGAGGGAGACATCAAGGGTGCAGCTGGACCTTCCCTGCAATGGGTACTGCCATTGACATGCTGTATTGCCTACATAAAGCCACCTAATGGCTCAGCAGGGAAATGGCTTGACTAACAAGCCAGAAGTTGCTGGTTCAAAACCCCACTGGTATGTTTTCCATATCGGGCAGCAGCGATATAGGAAGGTGCTGAAAGGCATCATCTCAGACTGCACAGGAGATGGCAATAGTAAGCCCCTCCTGAGGCTCTCTGCCTGGCTGTTGTTGGATGACAACACCCAGCATCCCCAACCACAATTTATTGCGACTGGGGATGATGGGAGTTGCAATCCCATAACAGCTGAAGAGCTTCAAACTGGCCACCCCTATGATAGCAGGCCTCTCTCCAAGGGCAAATAGCAGCTTAGGAGGAGGGAAAGATTTTATTGGGACTGTGGCGACTAGCTGCTCCATTCAGGCAAGTCACATTGAAAACGTAAACATCAGGGTGTGGGGAAGTCTCATAGCAACTAACAACCCAAAAAACCAGCAACTTCCTTACGATGGATATACAACATCCTAGCTCTATATCGCAGCAATTAAATTCAAGACAAGGCATTGGCAATGTGAACAGCACCCTGCTGTCTGAGTAGGGACTGCAGTGTCACAATGAAGGAAGTGTGAAAGCACACTTCTGAGATCCAACGTGACCCTGTTGCAGGGTCTAATCTGGAAAGGGCCTAGGTGAGGGATCTTGAATGACTGAGAATACAGGTGAAACTCGGAAAATTAGAATATCGTGCAAAAGTCCATTAATTCCAGTAATGCAAATTAAAAGGTGAAACTGATATGAGACAGACGCATTACATGCAAAGCGAGATAAGTCAAGCCTTAATTTGTTATAATTGTGATGATCATGGCGTACAGCTCATGAAAACCCCAAATCCACAATTCCAGAAAATTAGAATATTACATGGAACCAAGAAGACAAGGATTGTAGAATAGAACAATATCGGACCTCTGAAAAGTATAAGCATGCATATGTATTCAGTACTTGGTTTGGGCCCCTTTTGCAGCAATTACTGCCTCAATGCGGCATGGCATGGATGCTATCAGCCTGTGGCACTGATGATGTGTTATGGAAGACCAGGATGCTTCATTAGCGGCCTTCAGCTCTTCTGCATTGTTTGGTCTCATGTGTCTCATCCTTCTCTTGGCAATGCCCCATAGATTCTCTGTGGGGTCAGGTCAGGCGAGTTTGCTGGCCAATCAAGCACAGTACACTGTATACTTTTCAGAGGTCCGATATTGTTCTATTCTACAATCCTTGTCTTATTGGTTCCATGTAATATTCTAATTTTCTGGGATTGTGGATTTGGGGTTCTCATGAGCTGTACGCCATGATCATCACAATTATAACAAATTAAGGCTTGACTTATCTCGCTTTGCATGTAATGCGTCTGTCTCATATATCAGTTTCACCTTTTAATTTGCATTACTGAAATTAATGGACTTTTGCACGATATTCTAATTTTCCGAGTTTCACCTGTATATCAGTCTATCAGAATACCTGGAGAACTGGTAATCCTGTGCTAGATTGCCTATTGGTCAAGGAAAGGAAAGGAAAGGAAAGGAAAGGAAAGGAAAGGAAAGGAAAGGAAAGGTTGTGCCGTGAGTTGGTGTCAACTCCTGGCAACCACAGAGCCATGTGGTTTTCATGATAGAATACAGGAGGGGTTTACCATTGCCATCTCCCACACAGTATGAGATGCTGCCTTTCAGCACCTTCCTATATTGCTGCTGCCCTATATAGGTGTTCCCCATATTCTGGGAAACAGAATATTTCCCATATTCTGGGAAACACACCAGCAGGGTTTCAAACCAACAGCTCTGAAGGAAGGTTGCTTCCCCTTGAACAGTTTGTTTGACCTGTAAATCTTAGTGTAGTGGGCAAGATTCACAACTGGACAAAAAGTACTAATCACACCTTTTTGCCTATTTGTTGTCTGCTGTGGGAAGGAAGCATTTCTGACTACCATGTCTTTTTCTGCTGCGGGAAATCCCAGAACCTATGTTCCACAAAAGATCAAAGGTAATGAATAAAAACACTGCAGTTCATTTTCTCCGTGAATCTGTGCGAAGTAGGCCTGATTTAGACCTGTGGTTATTGAGGTGTTGGCCACAATATAACCCACAGATATAATATAACCCACACAATATAACCCACATGTTTAAGTCTGTTCTATCCTATGGACAGTGGCGCTCTTACCCCTGGACTTTGGGGCCGGCATCCAGTGCCACCACACCCCCTGAGAAGACCCCCAAATCCTCTTTAGTCTTTCCTGGGTGGTGTGGTAACTGCTGGCCCACCCTGCACTGGGTGGCCGAGTGTGATTATGACCTATGTTGGATGCTTTAGAGACAGAAGGGGGAGTGGGGAAAGAAATATGTGGGATAAGAATAGGGGGATGATGCTTAACTTGTAGTGGGGGCGGGGAGGTCCAGCAAGTGGCGGGGGGGGGCGCCTCCAAAAGCCTTTAGGTCCGGGTTCCACAATTACCTAGGTGCACCTTTGGATAAGTCCAATGCCTGTACAAGCATTTGGAGAACCCTCAAGCAAAATACCATCAGTGAACCCCCTTTATCTGGAGGAAGCGAGGCATACAAGAGGAGAATCTTCTTGTCTTACCTCTGAACATCTTGGGTGCTCTGTGCAAAGGAGAAGCAGTTCCATTGGGATAGTGTTCCCTTTCCTGGTCTTGAGGCCAGGTCCAATCGCATTGCCCTCTAAAACCAGCAGTGGGCACCATTTCTCCGCCTCAGCTCCCTGCCATCTGTACTGCAGGAATTATAGTGACCTACCACACAAGGTTGCTGTGAGGGCAAATTAATAATAAAGATTGTAAAGCACTCTGAAAACTAAAGGACACTGGCACACTGCCTTATCCTCCCTGGTTCCTCCTAGCTGAAGAATATATGTGGAAATGCTTTATACCAGTGGTGGCTCAAGACCTCTGTGTGCCTGAGGCAGGGCAACAAATTCCGCCCCCCTT
This sequence comes from Hemicordylus capensis, assembly GCF_027244095.1. Taxonomy (NCBI): domain Eukaryota; kingdom Metazoa; phylum Chordata; class Lepidosauria; order Squamata; family Cordylidae; genus Hemicordylus; species Hemicordylus capensis. The sequence goes on from NC_069658.1 coordinate 262,755,575, forward strand.
GCATATATACCTTCTCCCTTTCCTGGAGGCCATCTTGCTATCTTGTTGGAGCCCCTATAATCTGCTTCCGAGGCAACTGCCTTATGAAAGAGCCACCCCTGCCTTATACCCTGTTGGAAAATTTATCCCCCTTTTACTCTTTAAATTAATTCCCTCTCAGCCTCACATGGCCAAAGCTTAGCTGTTGGGATGGGTTTGTCCAAGCTGGTTTGCCCACTGCTTAAGAAATGGGATGCATGCCCCAAATTCTACTTTATAACGTTTGTTTCTTTCTCACCAGCTTCAGAACACCAAGTGCCAATGGAGATTAGACAAACAATAAACAATAAAAGTCCAAAAACAGCAATCACAAACATAAATCAGACAAACAACACGGCCAGATTGGGATGGCCAGGGCTGTGACCCAAAATTATTTCTACCTCACATCCTTTCAGAAACCTGTTATTTATTTATACGAGGAGCTCAGAGTGGTGTACATGGTTATTTTTATCCTCACAACAACCCTGTGAGGTAGGTTAGGCTAGGAGATACATGACTGGCCCAGAGTCACCCAGTGAGTTTCATGGTTGAATGAAGATTCGAACTCAGTTCTTCCTGGTCCTAGTCCAACACTCTAACCACTACGCTATGCTGGCTCTTTTGATTGTTGTTTTCTTTCATTGTCCTGATAGGTTTGTCTTGTGCCAAACCCCTGTTGCAGTCCATCCTTTAGTGCCCACCCACTCCTTGAGAGTGGTCCATCTCTTGTCTGGTTCTGGTAAAGTCAACTTTTTGGCATAATTCCCTCCTCCCCTCTCCTGCACATATGTTTAGTTATCTCATTTATACCCTTATAATAAAATATGAGCTGAGCACCCAGCATGTTCCTCCTTGGACATTACAGGTGTTCTTTGTGGTTTCTCCATTCAACCCACGAGTGCAGTGATGTGGGCAGCAGCCCACAGGTAAATATTTGGGAGGCTCCCACATAGTCACCCAAAGGTAGTTCCATCCCTGAGTCTACCTTTGTCTTTTACCCAGCTCCCCAACTAACAAAGCACTCAGGTCAAATTAGCTTTCTATAAAAAGAGATATATGTGGAGTCTATCAATGCTCTCATTGCCTCATTGACTGATTATGTTATGCATGTGTAATTCCCCTTCAGCCACCATTTGCTTATCAGAAGCAAGGCACTTGTTACTTCTTTTTCTGTATCTCTCTTCAGGACTCTTCGTCATCCTGTGGCTCTCACTCTGCTTTCTTGTTGTACAGGGAGCTTCCACTCCTATGGTGCCAAAGGAGACCTACATAAGTAAGGAATGGGTTAATTAAGGTGGTTAGGTGGGGGGCAGTTGTTGGAGAAGGACCCCAGGATTGTGTAACCTAAAATCAAGCTGGTTAAAACAAATACTGCTGGAAGAATCCAGGGTACATTGTTTTAAAATGGCGATTGTTAGAAAATGATTTGACTTTGTTAATCACTAAAGGTCCCCTGCAAACAGAGCAAAGAGGCACCTTTTTAAAGTAGTGATTCTCTTTATTTAACAGGGGGAGAGCAACTGGCCCTATCCATCCCCAGCACAGCATCCCTCCAGTGGCTGTTGCTGGTGTCTCTCTTAAGTTTCCTTTTTAGATTGTGAGCCCTTTGGGGACAGGGAGCCACTTTATTAATTTATTTATATCTATGTAAACCATTTTGGGAATGTTAGTTGAAAAGCAGTATATAAATATGCATTGTAGTAAAGGGACCATCCATAAAGTATGTCATGCTTCAAGAGTTTGGCAGGGGTAGCAATGTTGTAACAAATGAGCAATTGAACATTATTTAAAATGGGGCATAGATAGTATGAGAAGAAACAGGGATAGTATGAGAAGAAACAGGGAGCATTATGTCCTTTAAAATGTGGCACACTTTATGAATGGTCCCCAAGTACCTTGGGATCATGTGGACTAAAAACTTGATCTCCCTACAGGACGTTGGTGTACATTTATCTAATTCAAGGGGTACAATATATGCACTAAAGACCAACAGAGCTTTCTCTTGGTCCACACAGCAGAGTCAATGTCACTTTCCCACAAATCCCATCTTTCAGCTTCCATGAGCAGGGTTGTGCCCTGGTTACCCTACAGCCCTATTGTGCCTTTAAAGAACTTTATCACAAGACAGAAATTCTGCAGCAGAAGCTTCTATCAGCTTGGAGATCCTGTTATAAGAAAAGTTACACTATTTATCCATCCATCCATCCATTCATTCATATCTCTCTCTCATATATTTCTATACTGTCTCAAATATGCATCTCTAGGCAGTGTACAAAATTAGAAAACACAACAAATATAAAAACAGTGTAAAAACAGTTAAAATTCACAAAACAAATAAAAACAATCTCTTAAGGTAAAACCACATTAAATAGTTTTACATTTTTCAGTTAAAAGCCTGAGAAAACAGGTATGTCTTGAGGGTCTTCCTAAAAGCAAACAGAGAAGCAGATGCTCTTATTTCAACAGGGAGCATGTTCCAAAGCCCTGGGGCAGCCACAGAAAAAGCTGGTCCCTTTCTGATATGCAGTTATTCAACAGATAAAGCTTCCCCCCTCATCACTGCACTTTCATACTCAGCAAAATTTCATCACTTGATCGTCTGTCCTGTCATCCAGGTGTTAAACTTACAGAGGCCTTTCCAACAGAAGGACCCTCCCTTCACATGAGCTCACTGGTGGAGTGCACGCAGAAAGTCCCAGTTTCACTTCACAGCATCTCCAGTTCAAAAAATCTCAGGTGGCAGGGCTTGGAAATACTTCTCTACCTGAGACATTGGAGACCTACTACCAATCAGAGTAGGCAGTACTGAACCAAAGCTCTGATTTACTGGCCCACATACAGTCCGGCATTAAGTGGGCGGTAGCGCTACCATGCAGACTATTGCACAATTTGGAAACAATGTTTATGCAGTTCCACAAGAGCATTCTTGCGCAACTGCCGGAAATTGTGAAAATGCAGTTGTGCCTGAACATCACCCCCAAAATTGCATTTGTGCAATTTTTGGAAGTTGGACCAAGAGTCCAAGCAGACTTAATTAATTGTGCAAGTGAGGGGGGGCTGATGTTCAAATCCTCTTCCTCCCAAATTTGGTCCTGCCTCTAATGCTCTGATGTTCCATCTTTCTCCCCTGCAGCCAGCATAACATTTGATCCAAACACGGCACATCCAAGTCTTGCTGTTTCTGAAGACAGGATGTATGTGGAATCAGGTGGTGTCCAAGATGTGCCTGACAATCCAGAAAGATTCGATAGCACGGCCTGTCTGCTGGGTTCTCCAGGATTTACATCTGGGAAACATTACTGGGAAGTGAAGTATGAAAACCAGAGGGAATGGGCAGTAGGGGTGGCCAAGGGATCTGTGGAAAGGAAAGGCTATATCACACTTACTCCCGAGGAAGGAATTTGGCAAGAGGGTCTCTGGTGGCTTCGGCGAATGGACACAACTTCCCAAACACTTCCCAACCAACCTGAAAAGATTGGGGTGTTTCTGGACTATGAACATGGTACTGTGTCTTTTTATATGGGTAGCAAAGTCATTCGAAAGAAAGCCTCCTTTGATGGGGAGAAAGTTTTCCCTTTCTTCTATGTGGGTAGAGGTGTATGGCTCAAATTGATCTCCTGAAATATGAAGAGATACAGGACAGGGGTGACTAGCCAGAGGCTCTTCAGCTGTCATTGGACTACAGCTCCCATCATCCGCAGCCACAGTACATTGTGGCCAGGGATGCTGGAGTTTGTAGTCTAATAACAGCTGGAGAGCCTGAGTCTAGCCACCCTTATTATAGGTGGAAGTGAGTGTTTGGGGGCGGGGGGCGGCGGGGAGAATCAAGGAGAGAAATGCAAGAGGATGCATTTTTAAGCAGTTGATCTATATTGACCAAGACAGTCCTAGTTAATGCTAAGAAAATAAAAGAGCACTGCTAGCTTAGCAGTACACTTTTATTTTCTTAGTGTTAAAGATTCCTAGAAAACTCTCTTGCTGCCCATATATCTCCATATGTCCTTGCAGAAAGCAAGCCAGGTCTGAAGCACTATTTTTTCAAGTCTTTGAACATGGGAAATGACTTGTGATGGTTATGCACATGCCATGGCTGTCTCTGGTGACGAGAATGTGCAGGGTTTGTTTGTTTGTTTAATTGCTTTGGAAACCTGCCCATTTAACCCACTCTTTTAAAGGTTTTTTTGTCTGTTTCCAGCCTAGGGTACTCCTGCAAAGGAGGGCAGGGCTTCTGTACCTTTCACAATTTTGTACAAAAGAAAGAACAAGAAAACTTGTGGCGGAAGACTCACACATGTTCTCCCGCATAAACTAACCTGAATAACCCATTTCATTAGATGTATCAGGTGTTTCCCTCTCTTGGCAGGAGGTATAAAGAAAAAAAAAACATTATAAAGAAAGGTTTTCTTTATACATTAGGCATAAAGAAAAAAAATTGAAAGCAGTAAAGTCAAAATAGCCAGGAAATGCAACAGGCATTCTCTGTGCCTGGCTCAGATTCCTCACCTCTGCATTTGTAGGTAGAAGAGGGAATTTCACCAGGTCATGCATCAGAGGAGAAAGGTGGACGTGCCTCTTTTGAAGGTAAGGAAGGAAGGAGCTGCCTGATACTAATTCTGACCAGCAGCCCCCGCGCCGGGGAATCGCCTCCCCCACTCACCTGGCCGCTGGCGGGGGCTGACCTCCATGGGAGCCAGGTGAGTGGTGGAGGCGATTCCCTGCCGCGGGGGCTGCTGGGCGGCACGGAGCACCGGCTCCGTTTACCCTTAAAAGAAGCTGCCTGCCACTGCCCCCCCGCCCCGGGGCGCGTTCACGGGCCACACCTGCCTTCACTGCTCACCCAGCCACCTTTGCTGCAGCGGTCTTTGCCACCACACCTACCTTTTTTTTGCACCTGTGTGTTCTGAGGATGTCATGAACTGCACAGATACCAGTGAGAACAGGCCTGCTTTAAAGAGGCCATCTGCTCTTGCTGGGATCAGGGCAGCTAAGCGTGGCATAGATGCATTCGAAAGTGACTGGCAGAGTGCCTCATGGGAGGTGGGGTTGCGGGGGGGGGGGCGCAGGCAGCCCCGGGTATTTGCACCACCCTGCTCAATTCTACCTAGGCTCCTGCCTTTAACAGCCTCAGCCTGACAAGCAATAACATAGGAAATGAAGATTTGCTTGCATAAATGGTGGAAACAGATTCACCTGCTTTCTTTGTACATATCAAGGAGTTAAAGGTGCATGATTTGGGCAGTGAAAAGTTGGCAACATTAATAGCATGTCTGATAGGGCCAGTTCCTGCAGATGTGTACAACATACACATACATCATTTGATTTCTCAGCATGTTGATGGCCTAACAGGTGAATTCATGAACTGACTTTTCCCACTGAAACTTGCTGGGTTTGAAATGAGAGGGAAGGTGTACCTGTGAGGCTTCAACTGCAATCACTCCCTTACACAGGCCGTATTCCAACTTTATGCTGTACAGTACGTGCAAATAAGTATCTGTACCTTATATACACAGCAGCGATATAGGAAGATGCTGAAAGGCATCATCTCATACTGCACGGGAGAAGGCAATGGTAAACCCCTCCTGTATTCTACAAAAAAAGACAGGGCTCTGTCATTGCCAGGAGTCGATACTGACTCGACAGCACAATTTACTTTATTATTATTATTATTACATTTATATCCTGCTCTTCCTCCAAGGAGCCCAGAGCGGTGTACTACATACTTAGGTTTCTCTTTCACAACAACCCTGTGAAGTAGGCTAGGCTGAGAGAGAAGTGACTGGCCCAGAGTCACCCAGCAGGTATCATGGATGAATGGGGATTTGAACTCGAGTCTTCCCGGTCCAGCACTCTAACCACTATAGCACGCTGGCTCTCTTATTTTTATTTTGCATTGCTGTACATGTTTTTGTGTGCATGACCATATATGCATTCACTTTAATAATGAGCCTGGGTACAGGTCTACCAAACACATGGTGCAGATAGGAAGTGCACTGCTGAATGTACATTCAGCAAAACAGGAATAGCTGTACATGTATACAGAGCTGTAGGTGCATACACTGTATACAGACTGCAGATGTGTGCTGAATATAACATGTGACTAGAGATTCAGACAACTGACTGTTCGATGTTGCATTGAAGCCCACATTAACCCTGGACTTTGGGTCCTTTCACTCATTACAAAGGAACAAACCTGGGTTTGAAACTTGAGAGTGCACACTCAAGTTGTGTTGCCCACACAGAACATAAGAATAGCCCTGCTGGATCAGGCCCAAGAAGGCCCATCTAGTCCAGCATCCTGTTTCACACAGTGGCCCACCAGATGCCGCTGGAAGCCACAGACACGAGTTGAGGGCGCGCCCTCTCTCCTGCTGTTACTCCCCTGCAACTGGTACTCAGAGGCATCCTGCCTTTGAAGCTGGAGGTGACCCACAGCCCTCCAACTAGTAGCCGTTGATAGACCTCTCCATGAAGTTATCCAAACCCCTCTTAAAGCCATCCAGGTTGTTGGCGGTCACCACATCTTGTGGCAGAGGTAGCAAGCATGACTTGTCCCCTTAGCTAAGCAGGGTCCGCCCTGGTTGCATATGAATGAGAGACTTGATGTGTGAGCACTGCAAGAGATTCCCCTCAGGGGATGGAGCCGCTCTGGGAAGAGCAGAAGATTTCAAGTTCCCTCCCTGGTTTCTCCAAGATAGGGCTGAGAGAGATTCCTGCCTGCAAACTTGGAGAAGCCGCTGCCAGTCTGTGAAGAAAATACTGAGCTAGATAGACCAATGGTCTGACTCCGTATACGGCAGCTTCCTATGTTCCTATGTACTTCCATTTGTTGGTCCTAGATTAACCGGCAATCAATTTCATGGGGTGACCCCTGGTTCTAGTGTTGTGTGAGAGGGAAAAGAATTTCTCTCTATCCACTTTCTCCACACCATGCATGATTTTGTAGACCTCTATCATATCTCCCCGCAGTCGTCTTTTTTCTAAACTAAATAGTCCCAAGTGTTGTAGTCTTGCCTCATAAGCAAGGTGCTCTAGGCCCTAGATCATCTTGGTTGCCCTCTTCTGCACCTTTTCCAGTTCTACAATGTCCTTTTTTAGATGTGGTGACCAGAATTGTACATAGTACTCCAAGTGTGGTCGCACCATAGTTTTGTATAAGGGCATTATAATATTAGCCGTTTTATTTTCAGTCCCCTTCCTAATGATCCCTAGCATGGAATTGGCCTTTTTCACAGCTGCCGCACATTGAGTCGACACTTTCAACAAACTGTCCACCACGACCCCAAGATCCCTCTCCTGGTCAGTCACCAACAGCTCAGATCCCATCAGCGTATGCTTGAAGTTGGGTTTTTTCGTCCCAGTGTGCATCACCTTACACTTGCCAACATTGAACTGCATTTGCCACTTTGTCACCCACTCCCCCAGTCTGGAGAGATCCTTTTGGAGCTCCTCACAATCCGTTTTGGACTGGACAATGCAGCCAATCCTGATTCTCTGCCAAGTGTATCTGTATGATCATACATGTCTTCAAACATTGATTTGTCACATTTACATGCTCAGGTGTACACTTTAAAAAAATTAAATGCACACTTAAAACTTAAAGGCACACCTAAAAAAAATATAGGGCAGCATCCACCCTAGTTAGCCATGACTAAGTAGCACCACCATCAATGATAGAAGTTAGCCATGATTAACTTAGGTCCCATTCATTTCAATGGGACTTAGTCATGACTAACACAGTCTGGATGTTGCCCATAATGCATGGTTATTAGCCCTCAGAAGATGGGTTAGGGTTGCCAACTGATCAGAAAAAAACAGCCTCCTCTGCTGAAGTTTTTCATACCATGAAAATAATTATTACTGACTATAAATGCATAGCTACAGACCATTTGAAAAGCCTGCAGCCCTGTTTTAGTCCCATGGTGGCATTCACAAAAAAGTATATATTAAGGAAACAGGGCTCCACAGTAACCATTTCCAGAAGAATAGCCTGTTGTACTGGAGCAAAAACAACGAAGACTCTTGTAAAAGGCTCACACATTTATTGCAGTATAAGTTTTCATGGATGCATTAAGGGCTTGTACCTTTGAAATGATAAACTTCAGCCTGGATCTTGTTTACATTCACTCAGACCTTAATAAATCACATGATTCATGAACTTATTTTTCTTCCTTTTAATTTTTTTTTAAACCCTAAACCCCACCCCTTGATTCCACAGCAACTTCAATCATTTCGGATTGGCTGGAGGAGAATTCCACTGTAAACAGTAATCAGGCCTTTCTCTCTTTAGAGACACTGGCAATTAGAGTCTTTGACCTGGGAAATCATTCACGATCCAAACACATGTCCTGTCAAATAACAATATCCCCTACGGCATCAGAAGGACCATATGGCAAGAAGCATGGGGGAAATTGTGCTGTTTTTGAACGCTCTTCAAGGAAGAGGAAAAACAAGGCATATTTCAGCAAAGACTCTCCTGTGTGTCTTGAAGTGGATATGAGCAGACACATTATTAGGAAACAGGACATTTGAAGGGAAATGTGCAGCAGGGTCTTGTCATCAAACATCAGTGTAGATGGATTGTATCCTATCTAGGGGTCTGGATTGGTCTGGACAATTTAGGCAGAATGAATGAATGAAGGAACATGTTAAGAAGCCTAATTCCATATTAACTGGCAGTGTTGGTTTAGTATACTCTGGCTGGACCTGAATGAAAACAGGCAATGAAAGCAAGCTCTGTGGTTCAATCAGTCTTGTCAGTCAGCTGTGAAACTCAGCATCCTGGGTGGCTAAGAAACCACAATAAAAGTCAAAAACAAAGCCAGAGGTTCTTGATCCAACTTGCTGTCATCCATGGGATGAACCAACTCATTTCTCTATGATGCAGAAATGAAAGGAACACAAAACTCCCTCGAGAGACATAATAACCTAGAACAGGACTTGGCAAATCCCAGGTACCAGGGATGGGGACCTGCCTGCCTACCTGCCTTTTCCTCTGCCATAGGTGGCTGCAAGGGACTATACCTGGGCAGAAGAGCAAACAATTGATGCAAGCCCACATAGTCCCACTCTAGCCCTGCCTCCTCACCTCTTCCCTTCCATGCAAGGGGAAGGGCTAAGGACCGAGCCACGAGCCACGGATGAAACAAGGCTACCGAAGCAAGGCTGCCAAGATGTGAGGTGCTGCCTGACGCTCGCTGGGAGAGGGAAGCAGGGAGTGTAGGTTCTTTGGCGGCCCCTAAAAGAGCTCAGAGGTGGTGATGGCCTGGGGCTGTCCTCCAGTGCTCCATTGTAGTCACGAGACTGGATCCATGGCATCTAAAAATTTAACCGTGGCAGCTAGTCTAAGATATTCAGAGGTAGAGTTATTTAATAAATATTCATTATTCATTTGTCCCAGGCAGCCTTGTGTCTAAGTCTGCTACTTGTAAAGGGGATAAAAAGACACCCATTTGCCTTCCCCCTCCTCTACAATGTCTGCCACTAAGTCCATTAATTTTGTCAAGTGCCCACTGTCTGGTTCCTAATTTGGGGGGCTGGCTGGCTGGCTGGCTCCTAGAGTCAAAGAAAATGTATCCAGGCCTGATCTGAGGCAGCCATATAAGATTTGAGGTGGAAGCATGGTCAGAAACAACAGTCTCTGAAGCCATTTCTGAATCCTTTATTGTATGAAGCGCAAATACAAAGACGGAGGGAAGAAAATAATATATCCCTGTTATAACTTTATACATGTATATGTGTGTAGGATCCAAGCACTGCCACCAGTAGATTCTCTTGATTTTGTTTTCAACAGCACAAAGCTTGTTCTTGAGACCTCCTTGCTCAGGAGCTTCACATGAGCCTTCTCCCTAAAAGCAGCAGTATAGCAAAGATCCTCAAATGGGAGCCCATTTACCATACTGGTGTCTCCCTCACAGCCTGATTAATAAACCCAGCACCCATGGCTAGACTTTTCCCCTGGACCAAGATCACAGGAATTCCCCTTTTCAGACATTCTTCATCCAATCTCCCTCCCTCCCTGCCTCTACCCAAAGTCTATCTATATGAGACTTCTGTTGATCAGTTGACCACTTGCTAAGTCACATGATGCTCCCGTAGGCACTCTATATACCATGATTGCATCACAAACACCATTATGATTACATAATTTCTCTGAGAACCAGGGAGCACCTGTCTTTTAAATCCCATGAACTTGTCCCTGGAATAATCTAGAGATGAACTCCATATAGGGTGTGTGTGTATTGGGACAGCACCTGAGGGCCCCACACTTGACCTCTACATTGTGAACTGGCTCTTCTGCAGGGGGCCTTAGATATGTACAATGTATATGTTAGGGTGGGGTCGGCAGGTATTCCGACACACTATTCCCTGCCTATCCCACCCGATCAGCTCAACAGGGGTGGGGCTTTTATTTATTTATGTTTTAAATACATTTCTAAACCATTTTAAATACAGATGCACAAGCCAGCTTACAGAAATAAAACAAAAAATAAAACAGTGAACAGCACCAAGAATAGATAGTCATGACTAAGCATCGTTGAAGTCCACTTAATTCCCATTAATTTCAATGAGGCTTAGTTATGACTAAGCTGAAGTGGAAGAAGCTAAAGCTCTGTCAATACAGCAGTTTAAAAAAAAAACCTGGAACAAAACAGTCTTTGGCCTCCATTTAAAAACAAAGAAAGGTCTTGAGGAGGGGTTCCACAATCCTGGGGCCACTGCCAAAAAGGCTCTGTTTTGTATTTACATGAGAAGACTAATATTAGTAAGGAACCCCGAATAATCTAATCTTCTAATCTAATCTTCAGATAGGTGGAGATTCCTTAGTTCTTCCATTGTGAGAACTCACAATAGAACAGAGTAGAACGAGTGTAGAGGAGAGGGACAGTTCCTCTCCATTCATAGCATGTCTCCCCCAAGCAGGAGTTAGGCAGAAACACAATTATTAACAGAAAACCCAACAGTTCCCACATAAGATTACTGGCTGACGTCCAGACTAAGCTACTCAGTTATACTACTCTGAAGGATTACTTGATTTTAATAGGACTACTTGGGAGCAATGCTCTCTGTGTGGAATGAGTTTTATTCTGGATGGCACCATCAAGGCAGTGTGTGCTCATGTACATTCAGAGTGGGACCTTCCTGATTACATCTGAGCGGGATCTAAAATTAACTGAGTGGACATTAAAAAAATATGAGTAAGCGCACACGTGCACACCTTAGAGGGAACACTGCTTGAAAGCAGTTTAGTCTGAATGTCAGCCGCTGTTTTTATTGGCCTTGCTCCTGCGTCTTTCACAGCAACCTGGTGCACAGAGACTCAGCAGGTGTTACGCTTTTTCTGTTATGGAAATAAGTGGCAAGAATACATCACCCACCACATTTCTGTGAGGAAGAAGGACCACCCAATCAAGGATGCTTTAGTATCTGCAGTGGATGTGTGGGGCTTCAGATTTCGCCAGCCAGGAACAATGATTTGGTGTACAAAAACGTGTAAAGGCCACTTTTTGTACATGCTTCAAGGAAGAAAAGATCGGCTTGTTGCATTAATATACTGCCTTTCTGCCAAGGCACCCAAGGCGGTATATGATGACAAGAAATAATTGCTGGAAACAAGGATAAGAAACAGAGTTAAGTCTCAGGCCAGAGTAGTACCTTCAGAACAGAGCTGCTGATGTGTGCTCAGCTCCTCTGGTCTGGGCTCTCACCTTCTCTCTCTCCCGGCATGCAGGTATTATGCAGGCCCTGGAAAGGGGAACAACTAAGCTTATGTGAGACAATGAGGTGTTGGTGCTACAAATGGAGCCAATGATTATGTTTTAAGTATCTAAAGAAGAAGGAGATTGAAGCAGGAATATTATCAGAGATCTGTTGTTTTTCAAAGTATGTCAGTGCAATTCTACAGTATCTGTTCTATGATATCAGTGGCAGACTTATCTATGGACTTTGGTCAGGAACTAGACTAAGATAATCATGTCTAACCATTGAAATAAATGAGACATGACTGAATGGGACTTAAGTCATGACTAACTTGGTTTCTGCCCACAGACTGCTCATTCCTATGAGCGTGTTTTTGTACTGCTGTTGTGAGTAGGTTGAATATTATAGCTGGCACCTTATGGGCCATGAGGCATGTTATTTATTCTGTCCATTTGGTGAGATATTTACTCTACCTGGTTTTACATGTCCAGTGCAGAAATGTTTTATATATATTATAATGAGCTGAGGGATTCTGTTTCTATTATTAAATATTGTTGTTGGATCACATATAGCACTGCTTTTCTAGAATTCGTTGTCATGTTGTGCCTCACACAGTTATGTGCCTGGAGCATTTTCAATGTGTGCCTTTACAAGTGTTGTCTCTTGCCCTTGTAGGAAAGATGAGTTCTCAAGAACAGAATGGAGGAAGGTGATTGGCTGTTGGGAACAGAAGCTGATGAGACTGATTCTATTGTGTCAGACTCAGATCTATAAATAGTTTAGACCGCAGCAGCAAGAATCAGTCTCTGTGGAGACTTCACATGGTGAATAATGGAGGGAAATGGAGCAACAGTCCCAAGAGGAGAAATGGCGGGGCCTGTGGTCATGATACCTACAGCAACTCAAATATCAGTTCCTAGGAGAAAGGTGCTTCGTCAAAGGAAAGAAGGAGTGACTAATTCCACAGAGGGCTCAGGATTAAGCATAAGACCTACACAAAAGAAAAAAAGTCTGATTCCTTGTAAATCAGTCGAGTCCCTCCCTAGCCTCTCTAGTCTCTCTGGGCTCCTTGTCCAAGCTATTGCCTCCTGCGAGTCTGACAATGGCCTCAGCTTCACTGAGCTGAAGAAAGTGCTCAGTGGGAAGGGCTATGATGTCAGCAGACATTGCCCCATCATTAAGAGAAAACTGCACTCATTGGCATCGAAAGGTGCCTTGATGCGCATGACTCATGGTGATGGCTCGACATTTTTCGTTGTCAGAAAGTATCAAGAAAATACTGTCACTACCACCGGAATATTTGAAGGCTCTGAGAAAACTGTAGGGATAAAGAAGGCAGAATCAGGAAGAAGAAAAACCATGCACACTTCTGGAAAGACAAAGCGAGCAGCCAGACAAGCAAAGAGTTCTGGTTGGAAGGCTGGAAAGGCTAGGAGAAAGCTCCAGCGTCGCGTCAGGAAACTGAAGGCAGGAGAAAAGCAACACAGACAACGATCCATCAGCAAAAGCAGTGCTACAAAAAGATTAGAGAGCCTGGCCAAAAAAGCCATTTTGAGCAGCCCTGGGACCAAAGCTATGTCCAAACCTAAAAGATCATATCATTCCATTGATAAAGCTGGAGCTACTCTAAAGAGACCAAGAAACCCCAGGAGCAGAGCCGCACCTGCTGCAAAGAAACCGAAAAGTCCTATCAGCAAAGCAATTCCTAACAAGTTAAGATGTTTAGCTTCTACCAGCAATTTCAGAGCTTCACTAAAGGCATCTGAAAGTCCCTACAGCAAAGCAGCATTCATTATGAAGAAACCTAGATATCGTGCGACTAAAACTGTATCCCCTGGTAAAAGACAGAGAAGCCCCCGGAGAAAAAATGCACATTACCCACAAAGACAACAAAAGTCTATCAGGGGCCGTGGTGCATCCATCATGAAAAGGCCAAAGTGGAGATAGTGGTACCAAATTCCAAGGAACAAGGTCTTAGAGATATTGCAATTTTTAAAAATATATTTTTCAGAGCTACATAAATATTCAATAAAGATGCCTAACAAACCCAAGAAGCAATGGTTGATTTCACCATCTCATGATGAAATAATGAGCACCAGTAGTAATTAGTTGGCATTTACATCTTTATTTAAACATGCAGACTACCCAGTCTTGTGGAATCTTCCCTCAAATGTCAAATTCTCAAATGTTCAGTGACTGCTTTCTTAAACCTAATTAACTGTGCTTTTTTTAATGGATTATCTTGATTTATTGATTGTAATTGCTACTGTAATTGATTGTAATAGAACATTTCTTGCGGAAAGGTGGGATAGTAAAAACAACTCTTGTTCTTTAAACCATGCTTAATCAGAGCAAAAGAAGTTTACATTTCCCCCCATTTTCACGATAAGTTTGTAATATTAATACAATAACTCACAAAGGCTTTGTTTGCATTAATATGGGCCTTTTGGATGCTGTTAAATCCCACTCAGTCGTGTATTATTGAGTAAAATAGGGTCTTGTTGCCTTTTGGTTTGTAGGCCCTGACCAATCAAGTTTAGGAATGGTTTATAAAGTCATTCAAAGCTGACTTCTGCTTTGTGTTCTTACTATGGAAAGGAGGACTGTGCTGGAAGATAGATTTATGTCCAGTCCTGGAGGAGAGTTGGTATTCTAGTAGCAAGCATTTGCTAAGCAGGGTCTGCCCTGGTTTACATTTCAATGGGACACTACATGTGAGCACCTCAAGATATTCCCCTTAGGGGAAGGGGAAGCTCTGGGAAGAGCACCTGCATGCTTGCATGCAGAAGGTTCCAAGTTCCCTCCCTGGCATCTCCAGATAGGGGTGAGAGAGACTCCTGCTTGGAACCTTGGAGAAGCCACTGCCAGTCTGTGTAGACCATACTGAGCTAGATGGACCAATAGTCTGACTTGGTATCAGGCAAGGCAGCTTCCTATGTTCCTATGGTAAGACTAGAGATAAAATCAGCTCTCTAAGTAAGGCAAAATCTTGCACTCTGTCCCCATGGGCAAGGCTGAAGTTGCCAGTTGGTAGAGTGCATAAGCTGCTTCGAAAAGTGCTTGCTCTTCTGAAAAGAGAACTATGCAGGTTGGGTTGGAGGACACACTTATCTGTACCACTATCTATCTGGCTTCAGTCCTTGAATATTTCAGTGCTGATCCTCAAGTGGGTGGCAGCCAATGCATCCAGGGACAGCAGGAAGAGTCATATTATTATCCCACACCACCTGCCTTTGAGGAATGACAAAAAACTAAGCAGGTTGATGGAAGGAGGCATCATTGTGCAAGGTCATCCTGTGCTGGAGCATTCCCAGATGGCAATTTTACTTTAGCTTCCCCACAGATGGGCAGGTGTGCCTTTACATATCTTCCAGATTTACCTCAAAGTCCCTGTGAGTTATCTGGAAGTACACCATACACGATTTGGGTTTCCCTCTGCACATTGGAGCTTAGCCCATTTTATGTCGGGTTTTAAAAAAAATCCATTTTTTCACATTGATTCTTTTGGGCAAATTTGAACTCACAGTAAACCCATGATAAAGCCTGCTGTCTGCCGAAGGAAACTGGAAGTATAAGTACTAGCAGCAGTAAACCTGCCAAATAATAATCAAAAACAATAGTGAAATGCAGTTTAGTCCTTGTGCTGTCTGCCTCCGACATAGAATACTGAGACATTTTCAGAACCACTTAAAGTATTGTTATTGTGTTAAAGCAGGAATATTGGAAGTTACATCATTTATATCTTCAAAGTAAAATTCTGTTTAAGTGTAAGAGAATGACCAGGACTGATTCAATTTCAACTTTCCTACTTTTTCATACTTCAAAATTGGAAATGAAGAAACTGCCTTAAGTCTCTCATATTTTACTTGGATATTGATGCTGCTTAAATTATTATATATTTAGAATAAAGCTAAAGGACTGATACCCATTTTTCTTATGTCTGGACTTACCAAGAAAACCGCTTAAAAAACCCCACACACATTTAGAAAATGATCCATTCCAATTGCGACATTCTTGATAAGTATTTTTCTAATACTTGGCAAGAATACTGCAGTTGCAATCTCAGCATTTTCTAAACATGCCATTTGTATTGGGGTTTTCTTTAGGTTGGCATCTTAAAAATAAATCCAATAGGTTCCTTTCATTGGCTGCATATTAAAATGTCCAATTGAGATTTGGTAACAGGAGGCTAACAAAGATTTAAAAATAAAATGTGTTGTATTTCGACAATGCTGGGGTTTTTTCCTTGGCAATATTAAACAAAAAAGGTTTCTTGCTTTTTGATGTCCTCACTGCTGTTACATTTATAAGCAACCCACTAAATGGGGGTGCAGGATAAAAATTAAGAACTTTCTACTTTCAGTGGAATTGCTAAACATATGTTTAATTCTTCTGTTGAAACAAATGGGATTTAAATTGGCTAGATTGCGTCCACTATTTTTATACTTCCTAAATTAAATTAGCAAGTGATTTTATTTATATTAAAAAATCAGTAATGTGTTTAAAGTAAACACAGTATTTGTATGTTTAGTGTTTTATTCTGTAGAAATGGAGCATTATAGAAGAAACTTCTAAATTTATGATCAGAAGGTGGCGACAAGGTTTAAAACCTTTAAATATAGAAAAATAATTTCCCTTTCAAGAATTAGCACCAATATTAAAACTATCGAATTAGCAATGCTTACTTATATCCCCTCATTTTGTGAAAGACGTGAGGATAGCAAGATGGTTGAATGTTTTCTCTCAGGTCCGATAGCCATTGATTTATCCCCGGTATGGAATTAGAAATAAACTTTTTTATTCCAGCCAATCAACATTCATCTTGATATAACTACTTACAGAGCACGAGGTAGAGGTGGGGAAATAGTCCAGGGTTTGAGAAATATTTACCGTTAAGTCGCCAAATCAATCGTTTATAAACCGAAGGGGCTTTAGTTTTTCTAAATTAATGCCAGCCTTTTTTTATCACATCTACCCAGCTCCTCCATTTTTCTTTGTTTATTATATTCCACAAGTTATTTAGCCAGTTAACCGCTAACGTCGGTATACGAAACACTTTATGCCTAGCCAAATACGTCATAAGCAGAAAATCTATTGAGGAAGAATCCTACATTTTCAGAACAGCACTATACAATAACTATAATCGAAGTTATTCTATTTAACTTCGTTTTAATTGCCGTTTTCAAACTTCGCATTATTTCAATATATCTGCGAAAAAAGCACTATGGGTCGCCATAAAACTTTGGGTATGAAAGTCATTTCAACGTAGTTCATTTAATTAATCGGTGACAGTATATAATTTGAAAATGCATCAGCTCCCTCAGAGTCGTGGGTGGCTCTTAAAAGAGCCGTTTTTACATCTTAGCTAAAGCGGTAAATAAGGTTGCTGGCAAATACTAGGACTCATTTTTTTTTCCTCCCCGCAGGTGCTTTCTTTTTTGCTGCGACTATCGCTGTGGCGAGCTGTTTTCTGTTGGGGTTGGCAGTTTTATTTCGGGGACCTTTCGGTTTAGTAACCGCCGGTTGCTTCTTCCAGGGCTTTTTGGGGGGTTCTGTGTTCCCCGCAGAAGGCTTTTTGGCAACTACCGCCGTTTTCTTTTTTGCTGGATCCGATTTCCCAACTCCTTTCTTCTCCCGACTACTGAATTTGAAAGAGCCTGACGCACCGCTGCCCGTTATACGGATCAATAACCCATTGGAGACCAAGTTATGTAGCTCTCTTTTGAGACGATGGTTGTTTCTGCTAACGTTGTAGCCAGATTCAGCGAGAAACTTCTTGAGCGCTGCCAAAGACAATCCTTTTCGCGGATTGGAAGTCTCAAACGCTTTTAAAATAAGCTGAGACAAGGAACCAGAGAGGCGATTCTTCCTCATTCCAGAAGAAGCAGGTTGGGAGCGAGTCACTGCGGAGGTAGCAACCGCTTCAGTCAACGCAGCCTTTTTCTGCCCGCTTCCACGCACCATGTTTCCCCGAGAAGCTGCTTGTACCGACACCTACTGGAAGCCCCGTTCAAAACTGCCGTAGGCAAGCCGTAGATATAGCGATGAGTCTGGCATAAAAGAATCAACCTGCAGATGTCCCTCTTCCCCCGCCCTTTTTGCCAGTTGCTACATCCATGGAGCGGACCGGAATAGCTGTAGTTTTCAGTCAGGTCCAGCACTGCATATCATACTTGCCTTCTCCACGTTTAGCTTTTTATTGTTATGTATGGGTGTAAATATCCTTCCTAGTTTGTAAAAATAATATCATTCAGAAGTATTGCCCC
This sequence comes from Hemicordylus capensis, assembly GCF_027244095.1. Taxonomy (NCBI): domain Eukaryota; kingdom Metazoa; phylum Chordata; class Lepidosauria; order Squamata; family Cordylidae; genus Hemicordylus; species Hemicordylus capensis. The sequence continues at coordinate 262,773,556 of NC_069658.1, forward strand.
GCCCGCATACATACACACATACTTTCCAGATGGCAGGACAAAAGGCAAAGGAGGTGGACCATTTCAGGCGTGGGACACATTCAGCTAATCAGTGTACTACTGAACCCATACTTCGGTCAGAGCATTTACGAGCGCTAAAAATTGATCCCGCCTGAGGGACCGCCTGCTCCCAACGGTTGCTGCCCCTTGACGAGGTCATCGGAGGGGGCTCTGCTCCGGTGCCTTGGTTGTCGTGCACGTGGGACAGGGACTTCTCTGTTGCTGCCCCCAGACTTTGGAATGCTCTCCCAGTGGTCATCTGCCCCTCGGACTCCATCACAGTTTTTAGAAAGCTGGTTAAATCTTGGCTTTTTATCCAGGCCTTTACATGATTGTTTTATTGCTGCTTCTATGTGTTTTTACCTGTGTATAGTTTTAATGTTTGTATTTTATATATTTTTAATCAGTTTTCATATTTTTAGCTTAATACTTTTAACTGTCATTTTTATTATATGTTTTTTAACTTTTGTAAACTGCCTTGGGATTGTTTTTAATGAAAGGCCATATTTAAATTTAACAAAAAATTTATTTATTTTTTTTAAATGTAGTGTTGGAGGCTGCCCCACTCTTCGTGGCCTAACTCTTGTGAAGTTATAGTTGGGGGGAGATTCTTACTGGAATACAGTACTCTCAGAACAACCTACCCCCTCTTTTATTTATCATCATATTTATCATTTTATTTATCATATTTTAATGTATACTCATTCAACTTGAGAGTCAGTGTCACGTGAAAGCCACTAAATTATATTAGGTGTCCTTGAGCCCAGGAATTCTAAGATTTCACAAGCAAGTTTTATTTTGTCTCCTAATATTTGCCATATTAAAGTGTTGTAAAATTAAGCATTTATTTGGACTTTTATCCAGCTGCATACAAAAAGCCCAAGCAAGTTTGTAACATGTTACATCAAACTAACTTGCATTTTAAAAATACATGTTTTAAAAAACAATTTAGTGAAGAATAATTTAAGAGTGCTACAGTTTCAGCAGGGAAATGCTTGACTGACAAGCAGGTTGCCGGTTCAGATCCCTGCTGGTACTATATTGAGCAGCAGCAATATAGGAAGATGCTGAAAGGCATCATCTCAGACTGCGCAGGAGGAGGCAATGGTAAACCCTTCCTGTATTTTACTAAAAGAAGACCACAGGGCTCTGTGGGCTCCAAGAGTCGAAATTGACTCAACGGCATACTTTACCTTACCTTACCGTTTCAGATAACAGCTATTTATGTCATTTTCTAGTGTTGACGTTCTAGCTAATTGGCCCCACTTCCCCACCCCCTAGAAGATAATAGGATATAATATCCCCGCTCACTCTTTTTGCCATGTAAAAGTTGCCACCTATTCCTCCACTAATCAGAAAAGAGAAAAATTGAAGTTAGCGATCTCAGGAGCAAAGGATCCCTTAGCAAGACTAATTCTCTACCTACCTCTGAAACAAAAGATCCTCTGATATACTGCTACATTGGCTATGCCAGTAGCTAGCTATAGGGGGCAGAAAAATGAACACCAGAGATATAAATCACTATCCATAAATAGTTCAAATTTGCCAGAATTTCCAAGCATGCCATTCAAATTTGAAATGTAAGACTTGGATCCAGTTAACTATCCACATTTGAATGTGGAATGTAAAATTTTACTTCAGACATAGATATTTAATTTTTTTTAAAGATTTGTTGGTTTCTCTTTTTCACATGTATGATATAAATAAGAAATCATATTCACTACTTACTGTCAAATATTAAATATCATTAAATACCAGGGTGGTGTAGTTGTGGTTAGAGTGCTGGACTAGGACCCGGGAAACTCGAGTTCAAATCCCCATTCAGCCATGAGACTTGCTGGGTGACTCTGGGCCAGTCACTTCTCTCTCAGCCTAACCTACTTCTCAGGGTGGTTGTGAGGAGAAACTTAAGTATGTAGTACACTGCTCTGGGCTCCTTGGAGGAAGAGCGGGATATAAAATGTAATTTTTAAAAAATGCATGTCAGTTCTCTGCATTCCAATGATCAAAATGTCAATGAAGATCAAATATTAAATACTTTTCTTGCATGCCAACTGTTAAATACTTCACTTAACAACTGTCAGATATAAATTTCAAAAGGTTGATCCAGTCCAACCTCTGCATATGCTATGAAGTACCCTGCGGAGCACAGCTCTTTGTGGGGGCTGCCAATGGGGGAGAAGGAAGACAGCAAATTTGCCCCTCCAAGAGTTGGCAAGAGAGTGGCTGGAATGACACAGCTTGAATCCAGACTAAATATCTGGTTGGGACTCTGGACAGTGCCCCACTGCAAAAATAAAATAAAAATATGCACAGTGCAATCCTGTGCATATTTACTCAGGAATAAGTCCCATTCAGTCCAATGGGACTTATTCCCAAGCAAGTGCACACAGGGCTGCAGATATAGGAAGCTACAATGTCATAAGATGTCTTATGGACATCTGCCTGCAAAAAGGTTTCTAGACCTCGGTGGGCTTCACTTCAGAATAAATAGTAATCCTGGTTTAGGATTGCACTGCACAAATGTCAGTGAATGTAAGAAACAAAAATGATCACTTGAATGAATGGACACACTTGATGGATCAGACTTGATTGCAGACAAGTCACAGAACTATGAATGGAGGTTTGTACAATGTTGTGGATATTTTTTTAACCAGTGCAGATACTTCATTTTGTTTTCAGTAATGCTCTCCAATAAATCATGGGCTTGTCAATATTTCTCAATATCAGGGCACAGTCTTACACAGAAACAAGACAGATTTTCCTGCTTAATGCATTTACAATTTAAATAGAAACTAGAAAAAATAGAAGATGGGTTTGATTGAAGAAGGGTCTAGAAGATCATAGATGATTATAGATTGCTGATGTATGGCCAGCCTGCTACTAAAGCTTAGCAGAGTGAGGCAGCTGCTTCAGGCTGCAGATTGACAGAAGTGGTGGATGGCCTGCTGGTCATCCACTACTTCCAGCCCGGTCCTGAAATTATTTGAGGCCAAAGTAGTAGTGCAGCTACTACAGTGCACATTGGGGCCCTTACTTTAACCTTGCCCTGCTAGAGAAGGTACAATCGAAGTTTCAAAGATCAATTATGCAAGTCTCTAGATGCGTCTCTAATCAGAGGTGCACCTAGGTAGTTTTGGAGCCTGGACCTAAAGGCCTTTGGAGGGCACCCCCCCTTGCTGGAAGCCCCCTACCACCCCTGCAAGTTATGCATCATCCCCCTATTCTTATCCTACATGTTTCTTTCCACTCCACCCTGTCTCTAAAGCACCCAGTACAGGTCACTATCACACTCAGCCGCCTGGCGCAGTGCAGGCCAGCGGTGACCACACCACCCAGGACAGATTGAAGAGGATTTGGGGGCCCCCAGAGAGGTTGTGGAGGCCCTGGATTTGGGCCCTGAAGTCCAGGGGTAAGAGTGTCACTGTCTCTAATACAGTGTTAAGACTGGAATTGGGAGTCATAAGAGTGGAAACCCGGATGTGGATTACCATCCTTAACTATTGGCTGAAGGTGGCATTCTCTCCGATGGGGCTGGCCCCACTGAGGCTTGAAGAGAGCTTCCAATTATGGTGGAAGTGTCAGTGGTTAAAGAAAAGCTAGCTTTTTATGGCATTTCCCCTGAAGCGCTGCAATCCATGGGCTATGAATGAGCAAAAAAGGCTGTAAAGAAAAGAATATTAGATATGGAATGGCAATAGGACAGACGTAGGGCCTCTTAAAATATGGAGACGTGCGTTTAGCACCAAGCCAGCCGATTACAGCCAAGCCCTAATAACTAATAATAACCCTAATAACTCCTAAATAACATAGAGAGCATCTGCGCTGACCCGCTTTAACATAGGAACATAGGAAACTGCCATATACTGAGTCAGACCATTGGTCTATCTAACTCAGTATTGTCTTCACAGACTGGCAGCAGCTTCTCCAAGGTTGCAGGCAGGAATCTCTCTCAGCCCCTATTTTGGAGATGCTGCCAGGGAGGGAACTTGGAGCCTTCTGCTCTTCCCAGAGTGGCTTCATCCCCTGAGGGGAATATCTTGCAGTGCTCACACATCAAGTCTCCCATGCATATGCAACCAGGGCAGACCCTGCTTAGCTATGGGGACAAGTCATGCTTGCTTGCTACCACAAGACCAGCTCTCCTCTCCTTAACATATTGCCCTCAGTGGTTTTATATAGTAGATATGGTGGGACTCCTTATTCTGAACACTACTGCCCATGCAATACACAGGCCATAGAGGAGGTGGGTCATGTTTTATTATACTGTAACTGTTATAGAGACTCGCTTGAGTTGTTAATTTTACTCCTGATTAAGGACAAACCAGGCAAAGGAGATGGAGTATATATTTCTGTTCTCCTGTCAGACCATCAAGCCAATGTTAATTACAAAGTTATGTGGCTAAGTTCTGTTTAACAGCAATGAACAACATACAACGGCATCAAATGATTAATGTAGTGGAGTAATTTGCTGTCACTGTATATTTGTAAGGCTATATTGTTGCTGTTTTGTTGTATGGGTCTGACATTGTGTGTTTTCTTTTTCATGCTTCTGTACTGGTCAAAGACTGTAGTAAAGTTTATCTACCTACCTACCTACCTACCTCCAGCCTTTGCCGTGGGCCTTCTGCCTCCTCCAGATCTCACCCAGTGATGGTAGTGTATGTGTGGCAGCTGCCACCACGGGCATCTTGGACTTCCTCCTCCAGCTCATCCTGGCCTGCTTTTTCAAAGGCAGAAGGCAGCCTGGAGTGGCATAAAGTGTTTTTAAGTCACTTTCTGCCATTTCATTCCCTGGCAGGATGAGGAGCAGGAGTGACTGCTGCTGCTGCTACCACCACCACAACCACCAGATAAGGGAAGATGTGGGGTGGGGGAAGAGACTGGACAGGAGTAGTTGACATGTGGCACTCAGTGTGTGCCACAGGGGTCAGAGGAAAATGGGGATGGGATGAAATTGGGGGAGATCGATGCCAGCACACTCTATGCAGGTGGGAGGGCTGCTCACTACAGTGTCTTAGGTGGAGGGCTTGATTAGGTGATTCAAATTAATCTGTAAAACAGAAGGCATGTTATATATAAACTACCTGCTTTCTATAGCTTCCATAGGATAGAAGGAGAGGAAAAAAACATTACTAGCTGTTTCTGCCCGGTTTCGAACCGGGGACCTTTCGCGTGTGAGGCGAACGTGATAACCACTACACTACAGAAACTCAGCTGTATAGCTCCTTTGAGCTGCTGGAGCTGAGAAGAAAGTATGAGTGGAATGAAACCCATGACTGCTGAAAGGAATGCTGACTCATCATCCTTGTGTCTGAGTCACTCCAATCAAGCTGCATTTTCTTAGAGGGTATGAAGTGTGTCAGTCACTGCTGCCGCTGATATCTTTTGGCTGCAAACTGAGTTTCATCAACCCCCCTTTAGAAATCAGTTATTATTCTAGAATAACCTATTAAACTATTTCATAGGGGCCTTATGAGGGTACTGAGATACGTATAAAGTACTGTGCATGATGCTAAAACCATTAGGGAAGTAATAACTCATGTTCTTCTGTAACAGAAACAACCTAAACTATCATCTGCTAGTGATCCATCATTGGTGATCCATCATTGCAACAATGCAAAGAAGTTGGAGGAGTGCCTTTTAATTCTCTTGATAAGGATAGACTTTGAGACTTTGGTTTATTGCTTTATTTTATTGTCTTTAAAATATTTATATCTTACTTTCTTGTCTGACCAGGGCTTTCCAAGGTGGCTGGCAAAAGAATATTAAAGTGTAAGAACAAACAATGATCAATATTTACAACAAAATGTGGGAATCTCCTGAAATGTCTTGGGATTTCATTATTATTATTATTATTATTAATCAATTTAACCATAAATTTAAAAATAAACAAATAAATAAAATGTATGCTATGGAGTAAATCCTCCATTATTATCCTAGGGTTCCTTTCAAAAACATTTAGGCATTAGTCATTTTTCATCTCCAGGAAAATCAAAACACCCAATTTTAGACTATAGCACAGAGATAGTCTTATCCAGTTTGCAGTTGCATAGCAAAGCTCGCATTGACTTGCAGCTGAATGTTTTAAAAGAAAGAAATCTCTTCCCAAATAATTAGCTTTTCACATGAAATATTAAATATGAACTTCTGTCTTTTTTACTATCTATCTTTGGTTTCTTGGTAGACAAGGCGATGCCCTATCACAGTAATACTAACTGATTCTTTGGGCAGCTGAAGGGCTGGAGATGGGTGGTGGTGGGATGGAAAGGTCTAGGAAAACTGGGATTTCAGGCACTTTATCACTCTAGTCTTTATCTTAATGGTGACTTCATAAAGAGCTACTCTCCCAGCCGTCAGATAAAACAAAAAATTGAATACTAACAAGAAATTATGACGTCTCTTCAGTCCTCATGTTACTTTAGTTTTGTCCGCACTGATAATCAAGCAGTATGTTTAGGTTGTTAGAAAGAAACACACTCACTGTCTAGGTTCCCCCCTTCAGCTCCTCGAGTCTATTCTTGGCAATATTCATAGCAATGTGAGGCGACCTGCCTTGGGCCTAGCTCCAACACACACAGCAGGTGAAGAGGCAACCCCAGAAGGGCTGTGCAAGCCCTCAGGGGCTCATTCCCAGTTGGGGTTTGCCAGCTGGCTGGCTGTTTTGTTTGCTGGCTGAAAATAAGGTCCAGATCGCTTGCGCAGCCCTTCCAGGGCTCTAGACAGGCAAACTAAAGGAATTGCTTCTCACAGCATATTAATCTTATGAAATTCACTGTCACACGGTGACAATCACTAGCTTAGATATCTTTAAAGGGGGACAGGGACGAGAGAAAACCATGGAGCAGAACTCAAACAGCAGTAATGAATCATGATGGGTAAAGATAGAGCCTCCATGTTCAAAAGCAGTGCACCTCTGAATATCATGTTTCTGGCGGGCAACCGTGGGCTAAGGCTATAGTCTTCATGCCCTGTTTGTAGGCTCCTTTCGATCTGATCCAGTCAACAGTTCTCAAGATTGCTCCCCGCTGACACCACTACCTGATTAAAATCGAACCTGGCCTAAATTCCTCGTGATCTTTTGGATTCTCGTTGCCACGAACCACGGGGGGCTCGATTTTTCAAACGTTGCTGCCCGAAGCGGCTTGACATAGCCATATCTAATGGAAAGCAAACGTCGGAGTTTACACTTATCTTCGCATAAACCAAATGCGCCAGTTCACCAAGCACTGAAGTACTCGCGACTCCTTTCCGGACCATGGGGAGGTCTGTGCATATCTACCCAGTATGCGCCACTATATTATATGTCAGTGATCTTCACTATTTTTACCGTGGGAGCCAGCGAGAAAGTGTGCGGCGGGGCAGGAGGAGAGCGCGCGCACGATCTACTAGAGGAGGCAGGACGCAGGAGTAGCGCGAGATACAGGCCTGGCCTGGCTAAGGGACACCACTGGCGTCTGTGCACTGCACTGCAGGCCATCCGCCGCGGGCCGCGCGACAGAACAGTGATGACGATATATGCAGTGTAATCCCGTATTATCGTTTTATTTGAAACATCGCGATATGTAAAATATTTTGGGCGCCGCCATATTGGGCGTCCCTTTTAAAAGCGCACGCCCCAGCTCATCGGAAAAGTACACCTTCAAAGTGCTTACATTCAGGATTGGAGCACTTGAAAAATCGCACTGCAGTCAGACATGTGGCTTCTTGTTGTTGACAAAACTTTCTCCACAGAGGGCCTTCTTTGGAGAAAGAAGCTCATCTGTATAAGTGACTTTGAGGCAGCCATGTTGTTGTACGGAATCGTCAGCAGAGCTTGTTGGGCGAAGAGGCTATTTCCGGTTCCGGAGGACCCCGCCGCTTCCTTTCTCTCTGCGGGCCTGAGCGAGCTGGCAGGTCCGGGCTGAGGGCCGCTGCGAATCCGCTTCCATCCTCCGTCTCCAGCGGGAGCTCGAGCCTTCTCAGCCGCCGCCATGACGGAACAGATGACCCTGCGTGGTACCCTTAAGGGCCACAACGGCTGGGTAACCCAGATCGCCACCACCCCGCAGTTCCCGGATATGATCCTCTCCGCCTCGCGCGGTAAGGAAGAGGACGGGACCAACTCGCAATGTGGGGTGGCGGCAGAAACCAGTGTGTGAGGGGGGTGGCTATTTCCCGGATGGTACCAGCAGGGTGGGGATTAGGAAGGCCCGAAGGCCTAAGGCCTTGCAAATCTTAGGGGTAAGTGGGAAGAATGAGAACAAACCATAGGGGTTTGCTAATGCAGATCTTATGTGTGTATGTCGGTCCCATGTGGAAGAGAATTGCGGGAGTATGGCTGTATGATGGGCTAAGTCCATTTTCCAGGTCCCAATGATTAAATCCGACATTGCTTTCTGATCCCCTTACTGGGGTTTGAAGACATGTCCTGCAATTATGATGGGACAAGAGTGGATCAGCTAACAAAACTAAGGCTTCCTTTGGGTCCAGCAGAGGCCCTTCTTTGAAAATGGCCACTTGCCAAAAGTACTTTTTAACCAGCACTCCTTGCACTCTTGCTGCCCAGATGAATGGTGCAAAAGGATTGGCTTGGCATACTGAGGAAGGGCCCAGATTGTTGAAGCTTTGGCAAGTCCAGAAATACACCAAGAATTAAGTGGAGGGTTTAACAGCCAAGATTCGAAACTTGGATTGTTACCATGTTGCTTGGAGGAAGTCTCACTGGTTTCAAGAGAACTCTTCCTTCGGTGACCATGGTTATGATGACTGCAGCCTTCATGTGAGTCCAAGCCTTGAGTGAGAGCATATTGCAGTTTGCAGATGGCTCTGGTTTGCATCTGAGGCCTTGTTCTAACGGAGGTGGTAAAGTTGTGGTGCTTTGCACCTCTCTAAATAAACCATGTCCCATCCATAGAGAAAACTGCTTGTCAGGGAGAGAAGTTCCAGTTTAGCCTTCTCCCTGGCCAGCTGGCTTTCTCTGTGTAAGAATCTTTTTTGTTCATTTGGAAGCTTTCAGACATATGAGCTGCTGCTACCTGCATCCTGAAGTGGTCCAGCCCAAGCATAGGGCTCAGTGAGACCAGGGCGCCATGATGTGTGGAATCATAGGTGCAGCTTTCTGCCTGCTCTAGGGGAATGGGCTACCTTCCCCACAGGTGTATATGTTGGTATGCTAGTGAAATCAATGGGAAGAGTATTTGCTATCTTGCTTTCTGTTGCAGACAAGACCATAATCATGTGGAAGCTGACCCGGGATGAAACCAACTATGGGATCCCCCAGCGAGCTCTGCGAGGCCACTCCCACTTTGTCAGCGATGTGGTCATCTCCTCAGATGGGCAGTTTGCCCTCTCTGGCTCTTGGGATGGTACCCTGCGCCTCTGGGACCTTACCACGTGAGTGCAGATTGGGTTTGGACAGAAGGAAAGGGTCTGTCACCTTTGATTGGCGATTATTGATGAGCCCTTAGAAGAATAGTTTTATACTGCATTCATGCTAGTTTGCTTCCTGCTTCTTGTCTAGGTTTTGACTTTGGGATCAAGGTTTCCTTCTCCTTCCTCTTGTCCCAATGATTAGATTTGACACAAATCTACTGACTCCACAGGGGTCTGAGGATATGTCCTGCAATTATGATGGGACACTGCAGAAGAGAGTGAGAGAATGGAAGCTTGGTGGTTTTCAGTGTTCCCTCTGTCAAGAATTCCTAGATGTTGTTGACTACAATTTCCATAATCCCCGAGGAAATGCCATTGCAGCTGAGGATTGTGGGAGTTGTAGTCAACAACAGCTGGGAATTCCTATTAGAGGGAACGCTGGTGGTTTTATATAGTCTCTGAAATTCTCAATGACACAGAGGGAAAAACCAGTTTCCTGTGAGGTTTCAAAGCCCAACAGATCAAGTGGTTTATTTAATAAGACTTTTTTTTTAGGCACAGTTCACACACGCACACACACACACACACACACACACACATCTTTAAGATCTGTAATGCAGTTGTGTTCTTGGTGTCACACAAATCCCCTTTCAGCAACCAGTAAAGGACTAGATCAAAGGAAGAACTACTGCTACTCGCTTGCGCATACCACAAAGGAAAACCATGAGATGGAAGGAGATCCTAGCACTTCTAAAATTGTAGTTAGGATGGAATCATGTCGATGGGATCAAGTTCCTATCGTTAAGTCTCTTTATCTCACACATGTGCATGTGTGCGGGCGTACACACACACCTTGAAACAGGACCCAGCAGAGCTTCTTTGGTAGCTTTTCTTATAACCCCTAAAGGTGTAGTTGGGGCTATGCAATTTATGCTACATCTCTTGCATGGAGATGCAAACAAAGCAAAAACCCTCACCCTCTTTGGGCTTAATTTATGTCATTTTGGCAGTTTACCTGAAGAATCTAGTGATGCTCTGTGCTAACAATTTAGACTGCTAAAGTTAGCCATATTTAGATTCTAACAGACTGTGCTAACAAGTAAACTGCTTTGGGTTTTTTGTTTTTTTAAATGAAAGGTGGTATATAAATTTAACAATAAATAAAATAACTATGCAGAGGTGAAAGGCAAGGAGAGATCTGATTTGGCCCAAGGGTTCTTCCTTCCGTGTGTTACACTAGGTAGAAATAAGTGTGTCCATCTCCTCCTCCTGTCCAGGGGTACCACCACTCGACGTTTTGTGGGCCACACCAAGGATGTGCTGAGTGTGGCTTTCTCTTCTGACAACCGCCAGATCGTCTCAGGTTCCAGGGACAAAACCATCAAGCTCTGGAACACCCTGGGTGTCTGCAAGTACACTGTGCAGGTGAGGTGCTCTACTCTGCCCTCTAGAGCTTGAAACGTAGCACTCCTGAGATCCTGTTCATGGTATGAAAGCCTTATTGAGCCTCTCGTGGCTCTTGGTTCAGATAGGCAATTGCTACAGGTGCTCCATTACGGGTTCCCATGCTTGTTTCCTTAGTTGTTGTTGGACTGCAACTCCCATTATGCCCAGACAAAGGCTGGTGTAGCTGGGAATGATGGTCATTATAGGCTGACAACATCTGAGGGCCAAAGGTTGTGAAACCCCTGCTCTGTAGGAGAGAGAGTTGCCATTGCTCACTTGCCTTCCTGTGCCTCACTCTGTGGAAGCAGAAGAAAATGGGATGTGGTGCTGCTTGTACCTGAGGACAAGTCCTGCAATGACATCTTTAATTTATTTCATTGTTACCCTGCCTTTCCTCCAGTATGTGGTACCTGTTTCCTCCATCCTCTTCATTTGGTTATGCTGAAGGCTGATGAGTGGGCCAAATGGTCTTTGTGACCGAATGGGGATTGGAGCTCTTTGGTCTGTCCATTATATCACATTGGTTTTTGGGAGAGGAGTCGGAGTCCTCTGGGCCTATAACTGTGGAGAAGCGAGCAGTGGGGATGGGAGTGAAACACTTGGGGACTGGCTAGCACTGAGTGGACAACATATTAAGTTGAAACATAATAGATTACCTTTTAAGTGAAAGGGGGCAGTTCCAGCAGAGGAAACTCTCGGGCTTGAGAGTTGCCAGCTTTACCCAGAATTGTCTGAACTTCCTTAATCCTCATTGGATATGGAAAGAGGTCAGGAAAGAGATGCTATGAACAAACCTATTGGAAGAGCTGAGTATGCGGCTCTTAAATGCAGAGTCCTGTGGGGCTTAGTTGTGTAGAGAGGCAATAACAGTCTGGTCCAGCAGTGGTGTGGAATCCAGTTTCCCATTGTGCAGGTCCCAGAAGGTGGCTTAAGCTGAGTTGTGAATTGCTCTATTGAGATCCAGCAAGTACCAGGAAAGCCAAGATTTTGTTCTCTGTGCAGTCAGACTCATTGAACAGTTTGGGACAAATCTGTGGTTGGCACACAAGGGAAGTATTGAACATTCAGTCACTGTTCCCTCTTAGTGTGCGTGCGCTCACAAGTTTTTGGATGTCTGTTCAGTTCATTTTAGTTCCCGCTCAGGTTGAATCAGGAAGGCCCCATTCTGAACACATGTACGCGCACACTGCCTTGATACTGCCGCCCGGAACAAAACTCATTCCGCACAGAGAGCCCCCACTCCATGCCAGATCAGCAGGACAATACTGTGGATTCTCACTGACAGCTCTGGTCCGATAGAATGTATTACTGTGGGACACCCCAGTGGAGCCTAAGCTGGCAAGCTTTTGAAAAGCTGAGCAAAATGTGGCTATTTCAGTTTGTTTTTAGCGACCTTTTTGTTAATGTTTTCTAGGTTTATAGAGGACCACCAGTAATCATATGCAGGCATTAAAAAATCCCCAGATGCTGTACTTACATACAGCATTTCCAAGAGTGCGCTCTGAAGCCCTGAGTTTGCACTGGTGTGCTCAGAGGCCCCCACCCTCAAGTACAGCATTTGTCTCTGCAGACAAACGCCGTAACTGTGGACAGCAGATGCAGAGCTTCTGAGCATGCTTTGGGGGTGCTGCATGCAAGCACATTGTCCAGCTTTTAGAATGCCTGAAGGGAGGAGCTTGCAATCCAGATTTCAACAGAGACGACCAGAGTGAGAGGAAGAAAGGACAGATGGGGTGGGAGTTGGAGGAAGCTTATGCACAAATGCAGTTGCTTGTACAAGGGTTTACTTTTCATTGCTGGCCGTGAAGATTAAGGCTTTTTAAAACTAGATCTGTCTTAGCTATGTTCTGGTATTCTTAATTTTTAGAATGGATTGTTTTGCTGTTCTAATGAGTTAACTTGTAATGCTTTTTCATGACTTCCGTTCCTCTTTTGCTCCCCCAGGATGAAAGTCACTCAGAGTGGGTCTCTTGCGTGCGCTTCTCCCCCAACAGCAGCAACCCCATCATCGTCTCCTGTGGCTGGGACAAGTTGGTGAAGGTGAGTTGTCCAAGGAGGCCTGAGCTTAATATGAGCCAGGGCTCAACCCCAGAACCTATCTTCACCACCAACCCCCCTGAACGGCTGCTCAGATAATACCAAAGCAAAGTGTCTCTTCCCTCTCCCTTGCCACTTTTTCACTTTTGAGAAACTGCAACGGCCCCCACAAATCTAGGAATAACGAGATCTTCCAGAGTTGGTGGCAAACTTGAGTCCCACCATCTGTCCATTAACCTAGTATAGGCCTGAGGCCACTACAAGTCCTTGTAAGTACAATGTGGGTTTTAGCCCATGAGTATTTAAGTGCCACGGGGCACTTGGTGGCGAAAACGATTATGGTCTACTTGTTCTGCACATGCATATTGTACTTTATATCTCCCACCTCCGGCAGTTGCAAAGCACTCATTTTGTCCTGTGCTTGGCAGAATGGCTGGTCCAGGGACAGCCACCTTGGCTGCTCAGTGCTTGAGTTGAGACCGCCATGTGCTCTCTGGGTGGGCCAGCCCCACTTAGCCCCTGATCTGCAAGCTCCTGGTTTCCAAGCCAGAAGAAGAAATGACTCAAATGTTTTTCCTCTGCTAATGTGAGGACTCGACTTAGATTTAATGCAAACAAATTGAATGCTAAGATGCTTGCAGGAGCTGACAGATTGAGTTGGTAGCCCTCTGCCACAATTTTTTTATAAAAGCCCAGCTGTGCCGATCCCCAAATCGCACATTGGTTTCGGTCGTGCCTTGGTGGGCTAAGAACTTGTGTGTAATTCTAGGAAACCTCCAGATAGTTGGGTGAAGAAATCTTCCTCATCCAGTTCTGTGTTCTCCATTTTGTAGGTGTGGAACTTGGCTAACTGCAAGCTGAAGACCAACCACATTGGACACACTGGCTACCTCAACACGGTGACAGTCTCTCCTGATGGCTCCCTCTGTGCTTCAGGTGGCAAGGTAAGTCTCCGTGGCTGTAGGACTATTTTCTACATTACTGCTTGCCATCTTGGTTTTGTTTTCTTTATTATTTGTTTATTGCATTTATATCCCGCTCTTCCGCCGAGGAGCTCAGAATGGTGTACATGCTTATTTTTTTCCTCACAACAACCCTGTGAAGTAGGTTAGGCTGAGAGATACGTGACTGGCCCAGAGTCACACAGTGAGTTTCATGGTTGGATGGGGATTTGAACTTGGGTCTTCCCGGTCCTAGTCTAGCACTCTAACCACTACACCATGCTGGCACCATGTGAACTGGTGCTCTGCTCAGTGTTCCGGAAAGTTGACCAAGTGTGCACTTGCTGGAGACAGAAAGAAGGCTGCACTACAGCTATGGATCTGTAGTTGCCAGTGTGATGTGATGGTTAAAGTGTCTGACTGGGACCAGCAGGATGGAAATTGTGCTGTAGAAGAAGAGCGGGATATACATATTTGTAGGGGTTGATGGTTCAAGGGCTGAATCTGAGGGGCGTTGTTTGGTTCTGCCGCTGTGCAAACATCTTTGCCTGCTAGCACCTTCCTTACTGATCTTCAAATCGCTATTGAAGACTTTTCTTTTTTGCCAGGCCTTTGCCCTGTAGTTCATTTTTCTGTTTTCTGGTAGTTACTTTAGTTCTTCATAATTTGTAATTATTAATGTAATGTAATTTTTAATTTTGCCTGTTGTTGTACACCACCCAGAGTCTTCAGAGTGGGCAGTATATTAAATGTCTCTAATAAATAAATAAATTTAGCCCCGCTCTGATCTGAAGGTCCTGATGGATAAATCCATCTTCTGTTTGTCCATTCTTTTCTATTGTTAGAAGATCTGGGCTCAGCTGTGATGAAACCTGCAAATGCCATCTGACTCTTATAACTGTGCGGATACTCAGAGGCTGTTTCTGAGCTGGCCAAGCCTTGGATGAGAGTATTATTTTCAGGTGCTGGTAAGAAGTGGAGGCTCAGTCCACAATTTGGCGTGCAAGCCTGCAATGTGGAATCTTGGTACCCAGTTCATTGCAAAATCTCTTAAGACTCTCAAGAAGTCATTAAAGACTGGTATATTCATACCCAGGCTACTTAAGCTCATTTTAGTGGATTTGGGCTAGGAATCACATGATGAGAGGGTAGATACAATGGCACTAGGGCTGGAAACTTGTTGTGAGGAAGTTAAGATAGTCGTGCCCTGATAACGCAACATGTTACCAGCCCGCTAATGGTGCAGTGGGGAAATGACTTGATTATCAAGCCAGGGGTTGCCGGTTCAAATCCCCGCTGGTATGCTTCCCAGACTATGGGAGACACCTATATCGGGTAGCAGTGATATAGAAAGATGCTGAAAGGCATCATCTCATACTGTGTAGGAGATTGCAATGGTAAACGCCTTCTGTATTCTACCAAAGACAACCACAGGGCTCCGTGGGCGCCAGGAGTCGACACTGACTCCATGGCACACTTTACCTTTTACCAGCCCCAAGTCTCTGGATTGTCTTTGCCCATTCTTAAATGGAGAATATGCCTGTTGAACTCTGGGAAAGAGGTGTTTGGAGCTCTGCTGCAAAAGAACCGGGGAGGTGCTCTTTCAGAGAGCGTTGCTTGCTGGAAACCATATTTTATCACATCCCTGACTTCTTCCGTTCTAGGATGGGCAGGCTATGTTGTGGGATCTGAACGAAGGCAAGCACCTGTACACACTGGATGGTGGGGACATCATCAATGCCTTGTGCTTCAGCCCCAACCGCTACTGGTTGTGTGCTGCTACTGGACCCAGCATCAAGATATGGGTAAGTTGATGGTTTTGTGTGGGCTGTTGATGCAAGTTTCACAAAATAAGGACTGAAGTTCTTTTTCTGAATCAGGACCTCACTTTCCATTAAAACACACCCAACACCCAACCTTGGTGTACCCTTCTCTTAATCTTATTTTTTAATCAGTAGTCCTAGTCAGACCTCTTGGTCTTCTGCAGTTGAAGTTCTTGCCATTGTGGTGGCACATACGAACTCTCAAAACCCAAAGCGGGTGGGGCCGGGAGAGGCAGCTGGCCAGCATAGCAGAATAAATTACACAAACTAAGCCAGTGTGCACAGATTAACTCAGTTTTTCTTGATATAGAATTTGTATTTTAAGACCAGAATATGCTGCACCCTCATTACATTCTTCCCAGAAACAGCCCTGTCCCTCTATGTTTACTCCAAAGTAAATCATACTGAGTTCAGTTGAGCTTACTGCCAAGTAAGTGTGCACAGGATAGCAGCCGAATTGCCCATTGGCTGCCTAATCTTCTCGGCACACAGGCTGCTTGAACTCAAAAGTCCAAATTGCACAGAATTTAAAATCCTGTTTGGAATAAGGCATGCAAATCTAATTAGGAAATGTGTGTATTTGCGTATGATGATCTGAATGTGATACCTGGATGGCAACAAATGAACCGGGGGGAAAGGTCAGCACAAGCATCACTTGTGCAAATGAAGTTAGATGTGTGTAGCCTTAGTTTATCATCCCCTCTTCAGTTACTGTGGAGGATGTGTTACAATTTCAGTGTCTTGAGTACAAGGCAGCTTGTGCTGTGATGAAACACACAATGCCTTCTGACATGACTTCTGTGTGGAAAACCAGAGGCTGTTTCTGAGCCTGTTGCCCAAGTTACCTTGTTGAGGTGCCAACAGCCGCGGAATTGAGTAAGGCAAACTGTTTGACCCCACTCACCCCACAATGCTCTTTGTTCCCAGGACCTGGAAGGCAAAATCATTGTGGATGAGCTCAAGCAGGAGGTGATCAGCACCAGCAGCAAGGCCGAGCCTCCCCAGTGCACTTCATTGGCTTGGTCTGCAGATGGACAGGTAAGAGCAGCAAGACGCCAAGTGGACCAGTGAGGAGAGGCTTAAGAGCTCTTAATTCTTCCACCTGCTAAAAAGCCGGGGAGGGAAGCAGATTTTGTCTATGCCTGCCTTTGGGATATGTAATTTGGTTTTGCCTTGAGAAGAGCTAAGCCTGCCACAAAACCCCACATATCCAGGTTGCCCCTTGCTATGGCTAGCAGCCTCAGTTCATTGGCATGCCTAAACACTAAAGGAGGGTGTTGCTAGGGCTGGGAAAATCCTAGTCACCTGGTTTCCTGGGCTCATAAAAAGCTTGGCACTGTGACATCCTTATGGGCAGCTTGAATATAATTCCGTTCAGTAGGCTAGTCGTTTTAAAAACTGAGTGGGGATATATTTGAAGTCTGTTTAGGCTCACAGTATCTTGCCTTAAGACACAGAGGAGTAGGTGGAATGGTCTCCCTTTCAGTGTGCAGCAGTGTCCCCCCTCCGCAATGGCATTGGGTACGACTTGGCTTTGCATCAGGGATGTGCAGGAACCTCTGTTAATTTGCCCCTGCTAACGGAGCAAAGAGGCACCTATTTAATGTGGTGGTTTTCTTTATTGAGCAGGGGGAGAGCAACTGGCCCTCTCCATCCCCAGCACAGCATCCCTCCAGTGGCTGTTGCTGGTGTCTTATCTGATGTTGCTTTTGTAGATTGTGAGCCCTTTGGGGACAGGGAGCCATTTTTTAAATTTATGGTTATTTCTCTATATGTAAACCGCTTTGGGAACTTTTGTTGAAAAGCAGTCTATAAATATTTGTTGTTGTTTGTGCCTTCCTTGCAAATCCAAGTCTGAGGGAACTGGAAGGAGGCTTGTAGCTGTCTGGTTTGTAGGACAGACATAACTGATCTATGAAATTTGCTGCCACAAGCTGTGATGGCTACTAGCTTAGGTGGCTTTAAAAGGAGATTCAACAAGCTTGTGGAGGGCAAGTGTATCGATGGCTACTAGTCTTGATGGCTATAGGCTACCTCCGAGTTCAAAGGCAGGATGCCTCTGAATGCCAGGTGCAGATTGCTCACAACTTGACATGCAGAACAGAAAGTGATTGCATCTTATCACTTCCTGGTCTTCCCTTCAAAGGGAAGCATGTTCCTTTGCCGAGATTTAACCCGTTTCTTGTGAGTTTTAACCTTCCCACCCTTCATCCTAGTATATGTTAGGCTGAGCCGCTGCAGGTGTAATGTACTGGACAGTTTGGAGATGTTCTTAAAAACAGTTTGGGTTGGCACGTGACACCTGTGAGACATGACTAGCTTGCCACAGTCTGCTACTTCCTGTGTCCAGCAATTGACTTGTGTTTCCCCCTTTCCCAGTTTTTCACCAGTTCAACCTACACTGGTAATTAACATTTGCTTCTCCCTCCTTCCATTTAGACACTGTTTGCTGGCTACACAGATAACCTGGTCCGCGTCTGGCAAGTCACCATTGGGACTAGATGAGAGAGTACAAGTGACTGTCCCAAGGCTCAGGCTATAATTATGTAAAAAAAATTTCAATAAATTTTTCTGTTGCTGAAAGCTTTGTGTTGTCATCCTTGTTATGTTCCAGATATAGGCAATTCCTCTCCCCCCGCCCCCCCCCCCTCCCGCAAGTGTATTTTGCATTCAATTAATAGAGGCTTCTGGTTTTACAGTTACATTCCCTTCAGCCAGGAAAATGTCAGTGTGTTTTCCAGTAAGCCACCAAGCTGTGGAATGTACATAAGTTGATAGTCTTCCTGTCAAAAGACTGAGGGGAAGTTTTGGAGGGAAAGTTACAAAGTGTTGTGCTTGGTTGTCTCCAGGCAGAGACAGGTGGCTCTGGCTGTCTGAGGGAAGAAAGCCCGATTGCTTAATGTATCCCTTTGGAACTGGGTAAAAGGGAAGGTTGAACCACCAGGGGGAGCGTGGCTGTGGGAGAGGGGGTTGTGTGTGAGTGCTGCTGAGTGTTGTGTGAGCCAGAAGACTGCAGCACCAGCAGGGTCTGGTTGAGCTGAAACTATTAGGGGAGGTAGCAGTGAGGGTGCTGGTCTTATTAGAACCTGTTAGGCCTTGGGAGAGAAGGCTAATTGTATTTTGAACTTTGTACTCCTGCCAACTGAACTCTTCAATATTGGCTCCTGTATGGTTTTAATTTTTGAAGCCAATACTTTACTGGTGTGTGTCATTTTGGTCCCACATCATGCCTACCTGCCCATCTTATTTACCACAAGCTAAATATCTTATTTTGGTGGCAGCAGGTGGTGAGACCAAGCCTTCAACAAGCACCCAGAGAAGAAACGATCGATTTGCCTCCATAAAACTGCCTGAGTCAATGCATGAGTACCCAGAATGTTGGGGCAACATGGTAAATCATTGTAAACCGCTTAGAGAGCTTCGGCTATAGAGCGGTATATAAATATAAGTGCTATTGCTATTGCTATGTGTAGTATACAGATATAAAAATAAATGTGCAGAAAGTCTAATGCAACCTTTTAAAATCAAACCAGCTGCAAGCTACTCTCCTCAGCAGATTTAATGAGAGGCAAGTAGAAAGAGCTACCAGTAGATTCTAACTCCTTTGCCTTGCTGGTAGTGATGCAAGACCCATTTGCTAGCTGGATCTCTCCCAGCCACCACCATGGCCTACTACTGCAACAGAACCTGCTGCCTGAGTAGACATTTCTCCTTCCAAACGGTCACTCAAGAGGCAGATATGTGTTCAGTGGGCCTTACACCAAAGAAAGTGCACAAAGGATTAACTGCTTTCATCTTGTGTTGAGGTGGATTGGCTGGCTTCCCCAACCCTTTGACTTGTTAGGGGCTGCCTTTATCTCTTAACAGAGGGTTCATAAGAACAGCCCTGCTGGATCAGGCCCAAGGCCCATCTAGTACAGCATCCTGTTTCACAGTGGCCCACCAGATGCCGCTGGAAGCCTCAGACAGGAGTTGAGGAGATGCCCTCTCTCCTGCCATTACTCCCCTGCAACTGGTACTCAGAGGGATCCTGCCTTTGAGGCTGGAAGTGGCTCCTTTTCTGTGTTGTGCTCTCTTGCTGGGAGATCCATGTGCAGTGCCAAGAAGGGTGGGATAAAAGTGTACAGACTGGAGAAAATATACTGTATAGAACCATCTACGCATGCTTCATGGCTCAAGGCTGTTAACATTACGTCTTCCTGCCCATTATTTTCTCCAACTGGTAATGTCTGCACACCTTAGTGCAGAAAGAGAAATTATTTTTCAAGAGTTAGTGTGTAGTGGGTGTTTTATTTTGCTGCATGAATTTATTATTATTATTTACATTTATATCCCGCTCTTCCTCCAAGGAGCCCAGAGCAGTGTAGTACATACTTGAGTTTCTCTTTCACAACAACCCTGTGAAGTAGGTTGGGCTGAGAGAGAAGTGACTGGCCCAGAGTCACCCAGCTAGTTTTATGGCTGAATGGGGATTTGAACTTGGGTCTCCCCGGTCCTAGTCAAAGCAGATCACTGCAATCAGGAAGAAAAATGCTGCATTCAGCACTTGGCAAATTTTGCATTCCTCTGCAAAGGAGAAATCTCAAATAGCAATGGGGAAAACCCACAATGGACTAAAAGCCCTTCTACTAAAGAGTAGTCACGCCTGAATTTAATACAATGTTATGTCTTCACAGTCCTGTTTAACCTGGTCTTCTTCAGTGATCTCAGACTCAGTGTAGTGGTTTTCTAAAACTAGGATAAGGGGCCTCCTTGCAGTCACACCTTCACTCTGACTGGTCTCCAGCCAGTCCACTAGAAGGCAGGTTCTTTGAAGAAAGACTTGGCCAGGTAGGAGGCGCCCCCCGCCCTGAAACTAGCCTTTCTCCTGCCACCACTGAATGGAGACAGGGTCACAGTCTGGCTAGAGAGATCAGCTACAGCTGTCTATTTCCTCCCTTTCAGCTGAGAAGAAAGGTTTGTTAGAGGCTATCAGCACAGCAGTATGCTTTAAAGGGGTGATTGAGCCAGCCAAGTCCAGGATCTTCATGTGAGTAAGCATGCCCAGCTTCCAGACCTCAGCAGTGGCACAGGACGTCCATATGAAGTTTAACCCAACCATCAAACCTGTGTACACACAGCCTACCCGATCATGTGGGGTGGGGTGGTGGCACACAGGGCAGGGGGCAGATGGATTCCCCACCCTCAATGCTCTTTTCCAAGATAGACAGGTGCTATTGCTAGTGACCTGACTCGGGCTAGTTGGAATAGAGCAGGCCTGGGCAATCTCAGCTCTCCAAATGTTGCTTAACTCCTATAATCCCCAGCTGCAATAAATTGCCTACCCCTGAAATAGAGCCATACACTAAATCTCGAGTTTCCACATCCATCTGCTTTTAACATGAACACAGACCATGGACACAGAGACTGAACTTGTAGAATTGTTTATTGTATGTATTTATTCTCTCAACTTTTCCAAAAACTAAATCTCCATTTTAAGTCTTTTTTTATAGCCAAAAATAGTTCAAAGGAGCTCTGTAATGCCAAAAAGAATCCTCCCAAAACCCAACACACAGCTGGCATAGGTAAAGCCTCCAGTGGCTTGCAGGTTTGGAAGAAAATGATTCCACTGCAAGTCTGTGGAGCAATTGGAAGGAGAGAGCAATTTAAAATAAGTTATCTAGATGAGAAAGAGTGGGCGAGGCAACAGTGATGAAGACCACACCTGAAGCTAGCTTCTGGCATAGCTACACTAATCCCAAGGGCCACAATCCCCCAGTGACATCCTTGGCTATACAGGTCAGCCAAGATCCATCCTTGCCCCCAAAAGGCCTGAATATCACACTGCTAGTATCAACAAACACCAAGCAGGAGAGAGGGGGACATCCTAGGGAGGGAGAAAAACAGCTGGGACCTTAAGTCAAACCACACACAAGAAATGGAAACTGGGCTGGTGATTTTGTGGAACGCTCGGTAATAGTAAAGAACAAGAGAAAAGAGGGAAGAACCAACGAAGGAGAGTGTCAGGGAGAAACAGTGGGACAGTAGAAGGAGAAGAAACCACCTAGGATGTGGAAACCAGATAGGGTGTTTCTGTAGCACAGTATTTAGCTACCCCACAGTTGTTTCAGAAAGGTTTTGGGACAAGACAGAAACAGAATTATTTTCCTAGCATAGGCTGCATATAGCTCCAAGAACAGATTGGGACCAGTCAATCTTGTCAGAGCACCAGAAGCACAAAAAGCTAAGTCAATTGAGCACTCACAGGAACTGAGACTTGAATGCCTGACTTCTTAAGAGGATTTGGGTGCCTTTGAAATGTCAGATGGGCACAACAGAGCAGTTAGCCTTCTGTGACAACGCAGATCTCACCAAGAACACAGCTGGGCGGCAGGGGAAATCACATGCTGAATAAGCCTTGATTCTTTTCTCTCCTAAAAGGGATCAGGGACCAAGAGATCCTCAAGGAAAGGTCAGTCAGTATGTAGCCAGCTCACAGCAGAATGTCAGAGGTGAAGGAAGAGAAGTTCTTGAGTGTGGATCTGGGCCACAAGGGGGAAAGAAGATTCAGACCCACCATCTAGTTGAGCTCTCAAGAAGAGTATCTATGCAGTAATTAATCCTTAGGAGGAAGAATCGAATCACTGCCAGAGTTTAAGAGAAGGAATCCACCAAGGTCCAAGAGCGATGAGGATTAGGGATCATTTGGCAAGGATGAGCCAGGATAGGAGGATTAAAAGTGAGGTGGAGGCCTCAGGGGAGAAATCCAGCTACGTGCAAGAGCAAAAGCAGAAATGGGATCAATTGCAGATTTTTATGCGGGTGCCCTTGGAGAGAATGCGGAAGAAGGGGAAGATGCGCTCATGGAAGGAAGCGTTGAAAGTGTGGATGTGGGTCATGCTCTCAGCATTGTAGAAGCCCAGCTGGCCCCGTTCGTAGTCCAGGTAAACACAAAAGCGCCGGAGCTTCTCAGTTGGAGAGAGGGACGTCTGCTCAGTGGTGGTCAGTGCCTGGTACTTCTTGCCGTTGGTCCCTACGCACCAGATCTCCCGTTTCTGGTGGGGACCTCCATTGGGCTTCTCTTTGCGTCGGGCAGATTCGCGGGCAGCCCCCACAGCCCAACCCCGCCGGCCACCCACCT
Organism: Hemicordylus capensis; assembly: GCF_027244095.1. Lineage (NCBI taxonomy): Eukaryota > Metazoa > Chordata > Lepidosauria > Squamata > Cordylidae > Hemicordylus > Hemicordylus capensis. Next base: position 262,796,316 of record NC_069658.1, read on the forward strand.
CTACTTCCCAGTAGTGGCGGCCATAAGTGAAACCCTGCAAAGCCAGCACGCAGTAGTCAGAGTCGAAGCGCTTGGGGTTATCTGGCAGGTCCCGCCAGCGCTCCCCAAGGCGGACGCTGCGGCAGTCTGAGGAAAGGGTGAGCCGAGGGTGGGCTGTATCTGGGTCCAGGGTCAAATCAACTGTGGGCGAAAGAAAGAAAAGCATAAATGGTGAGGCAGTGTATGTCACCTTTATAACCATGTAACATGCAACATAGGTAAGTAACCAAGTATGGCATTTCTTCAGATTTGTAGTCTCTCCAAATGACTCGGGACAGGTAACAGCATTTATACAAAAGGTGCATGGAATCACGTCTTCAAACCTTTTACAAATCTGGACAGTCTCCACTGGTTTGTTTGTTTAATTAATCAGTTTTTATTCCACACTGGTGTAGAGACAAGACGTTGTTCTCCAAGATGCTTTAGAAAAAAAGCAGGGTTTCTATTGGGCAGAGAGGCACCTTAGTTTGCCTCGCCAGCGTGGCCCTGGCTAGGACCACAGCTGCTGCCCGCCCACATTTTGCATCTTTCACTTCCTCTTCACCAGGGGCGTAGCTAGGGGAGAGGGGGTTCTGTGTTCAACCCTCTCTCCAGCAGTCCCAGAGTGAGGGAGATAATGAAGAAGATAGAGAGGGGTAGAACTGGGGGGCCCCTCAGGAGCCTGGGTTCTCTGAACCCATCTGCTCAATTATAGCTACACTCCTGCTCCTCACTATTTAAATCAGTGCGTGAGCATGCGCGCACACGCACACACACACACAGAGTTAGTGTATTTTGCAAATGTGATAAGTCAAAGTCTTTCACAGAGAAGTAGCCGAGCAATTGCTCCAGGTGCCTCCATCCGTAAATCCCTATACCAAGACAGGTTAACACTTCTCACTGGCTCCATTCTTAAAGGCTCACCCAACGGTCATTCATGCCTGCAGCAACGTAGCTCAGACACAACTACTTGTCTGGGTATAATTTACACCGTGATGTTCTTTTCAACAGACTGCCCCATAGTCTTTCAGGAGAGTGTCTCATCTCAACTTGTGTGGAGGAGAGCAAAACCATGACGACTGCAGACAAGAGAATGGGTATTTCATGGGACAGGGCTGCAACAGGAAAATGTGTTGGTTGCTTAAGCTCCAAAATTACAGCATTTACATTTAGACTGAAGAGGAGAGAAACTAGTTGATGGCCCTGGAACATAGCTTAGTGATGGACAAATTCTGGCAGCTGCCCACTCAGAGCCACTTTTAAGATGGCAGGATGTATAATCTGGATATGGTAAATATCAATCGATATTGGAGATTCAAAAGTTTATTCATAAATCTGGCCAGTCAACAGAAGGAACGGATACGAAATTCCAGTCCTTCTGAACAGAAACCTCCAGCTTTCGTTGATGCCACAATCTACAGGACACATTTCTGCCAGAAATCTGCACGGTGAGTTAGGGTTAACTAAGAAGATTTGGGTGTTGCAACAAATGAGATTCCTCACCTCCATGGGGCAGAAGACAGACAGCAGTACTGCAGAACTAGAGGCTACAAGTAGCACACATTCCTCTAGCAGCTGCCTCCACTGCTATAGTAGCAATACAGGAGTGAGACCATTTATTCATCTAGGTCAATATTTCTACACTGACTATTAGCCACAATCCAGGGTTTTAAACAGGGCTTTCCAGCCCTATCTGGAGATGCCAAGGATTGAACCTGGCACCTTCTGTATACAAAGCATGTAAACTACCGCTGAGCTACATCTCCCCCCACCACTAGCAATTGCCCTGCAGTGGGAGTGTGGTGAGCAAGAAAGGACTGTTTACCTTGAGGGACTTTGCAGAAGACCTTCTCCATCTTCCTCATTAAGACATCTATAAGGAAATAGTTCCGATACTTCTTTCCTGCATCCACTGGCACCATCTCGGGATCCTGGAATTTGATATTCTCACACCTGGCAAGATCATCATTTAGAGAGCAACTAGGTAAGCCATGGGCACAGCAACCAGCAGAGAAAGCATAAAATCAGAAGACGAAGAAAGGGCTGGGTGGGTGAGAACTTGCATTCCTAGTTCAGTTCTTCTAAAGTTATCTCTGTGGCTAGAGTAGAACTCATAGGAACATAGGAAGCTGCCATATATTGAGTCAGACCATTGGTCCATCTAGCTCAGTATTGTCTACACAGACTGGCAGTGACTTCTCCAAGGTTGCAGACACGAGTCTCTCTCAGCCCGATCTTGGAGATGCCGGGGCAGGGCCGACTTGGAACCTTCTGCTCTTCCCAGAGTGACCCCATCCCCTAAGGGGAATATCTTATAGTGCTCACACATCTAGCCTCCCATTCAAATGCAACCAGGGTGGGCCCTGCTTAGCAAAGAGGGCAAGTCATGTTTGCTACCACAAGACCAGCTCTCCTCCCTTAGACCCCTCCCCAGTTATTCATCTTATTATAAAGCGATCACACACACAATGAAAAGAGAACAGAAGCAAGGTGGTTAGATGAAAAGGGAAAACAGAATAATAAAGTTAGTCACATTAAGTCCCATTAATTTCAATGGGATTTAGTCATGACCAATTTAGTTTGGATCCTGCTGAAAGATTTCCGGTTTACCCATTTCCCTTTACACCATTCTCTCCAGAAAATACAGCTCAACTACTTCTTCTATACATCAGTAACACGAGGACACTACACACATCCCACTAGCAATAAAGAACCGGTATGGGGTTCAGAGAACTGGCATATATCTTAGCACTGCAGGAGCACATGGTAATTCTCTGAATATTTCCAACAGCTTACACAAAAGGGGAAATTGGATAGGTCTTTTGTACATGTAACACCGCTTCTCAAAGGTCATCATTTAGTCTTGCAAATTTTTGAAACACAAGGATGAGACACATGCTAGCAAGTTATTCTGCATTCCCTTAACTTGGGAGTGTCAAGCAGTTATAGATTTCATTAGACTAGCTTACTGTGAAAACACTTTAGAGAGGCTAGATAGGGGCTTTATGGTAGAGCAGCAGCTAGGCCACATTGCACCAAGCTGCTTCCTTTAGAACCGGCCATGACAATGCATAATACCAGTTTCATGGTAGTTCAATCCTTGGCAGCTGAAGAGATGTTTATTTATCTACTACATGTATATCCTGCCTCTCTTTAATTGAACTCCAAATGGCACAGAGTTCCCAAACAGTCTCATCCAGGTACTGACCAGATCCAGATCTGTTTAGCTTCAACAAGGTTTCCATATCATGTGCCTTCAGACCATGACCAAGGACATCTTTCATTTAGTGATGGGCAGCTGAAGATGACATTTGAGAACCTCAGCTCATATAATAGCGAAGAAGCTAAAGCCACCTTATAGCACAATGTTAAGAAAGCAGTACTAGGACATTTGAAGACACCTGAAGAATCAGATCTCTATCATTCACAGAATGTGTAAATAGAGATCTTCAGAGAACCACCAAGTTCTAGAGAGACCTTCAGATAACTTGCACATTAACTATGGGGCACAAATCAAGGGGAAATGTAAAGCAGAAGCAGTGTAAAGAAATTCAACCAACCTGACTAAGGTGCCTTTGAAGTCCTAGAAGAAGAAGAAGAGGTTAGAAAGACAGACAATGTAAGACAACAGAAAGAACTGAAAATCTGTAAGTGCTTTTAAAAGAGAAAGGAACCATGTTCAAAGTTTACTGAGACGGAACACGCAGCAGTGACTTGCAAATACAGGAAAACAAATGTGCAGTTGATGTCACTGACTACTTCGCAATATTGCTGCTGCCCAATACAGGAGTTTCCCATATTCTGAGGGAAACACACCAGCGGCAATTCAAACCAACAGCCTCCTGCTCTCTAGGCAGGTTGCTTCCCCGCTGCGCCATTAGGTGCCTTATTAGGTGGTTCCATCTAGATGGGTTATAATCTATGGATTATATCTGAGGTGGGCAAACTTGGCCCCTCAGCTGTTTTGGGGCTGATTGATTGATTAAGTGTCGTCAAGTCGGTGTTGACTCTTAGCAACCACATAGATAGATTCTCTCCAGGATGATCTGTCTTCAACTGGCCTTTAAGGTCTCTCAGTGGTGCATTCACTGCTGTCGTAATCGAGTCCATCCACCTTGCTGCTGGTCGTCCTTTTCTTCTCTTTCCTTCAACCTTTCTCAGCATTATGGACTTCTCAAGGGAGCTGGGTCTTTGCATAATGTGTCCGAAGTATGATAGTTTGAGCCTGGTCATTTGTGCCTCAAGATAAAATTCTGGACTGATTTGTGCTATGATCCATTTGTTTGTTTCCCTGGCTGTCCATGGTATCTTCAAAAGTCTTCTCCAGCACCAAAATTCAAAAGCATCAATACCTTTTTAATATTGCTTCTTCAAAGTCCAGCTTTTGTATCCATAGAGAACTACAACTCCCATAATCCCCAGCCACAGTGGCCAATAGTCAGGGATTATGGTGTTATAGGCCAACATCTGCAGAAGGGCCAAAATTGAGCTAGAGGGCCAAGTTTGCCCCTGGGTTATAGAAATCCATAAAATAAATAAATATTATATGGTTTTAAGTGCAAAAGACTTCTGCTGCTCCTCTTCCTTGTTCCTGCTAACTTGTACCACACTGGAGCTAGCAAACAGCAGCAAACTGCCGAGCTGCTTCCACACACCACACTGCACCGCTTCACCAGTTCTCCCAAGTGCAGCAGCAGTGCGGGTTGGTGGATAGGAACAGAGGAAGCTGCCTGCCACCGAGTCAGACCCTTGGTCCATCTAGCTCAGTACTGTCTACCAGGCCTGCTCAACTTAGGCCCCCCAGATGTTTTTGAACGACAACTTCCATAATCCCCAGCCACAGTGGCCAATAGCCAGGGATTATGGGAATTGTAGGCCAACATCTGCAGGAGGGCCGCAGTTGAGCATCCCTGGTACACAGACTGGCAGTGGCTTCTCCAAGGTTGCAGGCAGGAATCTCTCTCAGCCCTATTTGGAGATGCCAGGGAGAAAACTTGGAACCTTCTGTAGGCAAGCACGCAGGTGCTCTTCCCTGAGTGGACTCATCCCTTAATGGGAGTATCTTGCAGTGCTCACACACATGTAGTCCCCCATTCAAATGCAAACCAGGGCAGACCCTGCTTAGGAAAGAAGACAATTCATGCTTGCTATCACAAAACCAACTCCCCTCCCACTGGTGGCCTATTTGTCCCATTGTTGCCTATATTCCAACCCTCGAGGCTGGAGGACGGGCAGAATAGTCGTGACGGACTTGATTTCCCCCTGAGAGCTCCCAGGATTCAACAGTCAACCTTCCGCCTGTCCCCATTCTAAAAAAAACCACAGTGCCCCATGACAGCCATACCGATCCCCAACCACCTTGGGCCCAGGCCAGAGGGAAAGGGGATCACCTTGAGAAGCTGCAAGCCGTCTTGCTTGCTTTTGTCTTCAGCTTCTGCAATGAGGCGGCTGAGAGCGGCCCCCTGCTCCTCCAGGTGGGTGACATTGCTGCTCTGGCGGGCCAACAGCACTTCGTAGCGGTCCTCCAGCTGGTGCAGCAGCAGCGCCTGCTCTCCGACAATGAACTGGTGCAGCCGCTCAAAGTCCGACTCAAACTCTTTCATATCAAGCTTCATCTTGTTCTGTGGAAGGAGGGAGTGGGGGGGGGTGAGGAGTGGCTGGCCGGAAGAGGGCCTTGGTGATACCCCAGCTGATGGTCAAGTACAGTGGGATTACACAAGGCTTTCCTTCTCCCCACATCTCAAATAATCAGGAATTACACTGAATGTTAGAGTTTTTATAAGATATTGTTGCATTGGTAAACACCACACAGCGATTGGGTGCTATATCTCTCTGACATGTCAGGATATCTCTTGGAGGTGTGGTAGTACAAGAGCTGACTTGTCAATGGATTTTTTTGAAATGTCCCAAGAAAGGAAATTTTTGGAGGCGAGTTATTAAGAGCATCACAGAAATAACTGGGCACCATGTTCCCTATAACAGGGATTCCCAGATGTTAACAACTATAACTCCCACCATACCAACTGCAATGGCCTTTGGCTGGGGATTATGGGAGTTGTAGTCAACAACATCTGGGAATCCCTGTTACAGGGAACACTCCTGGGCACATTCACCCTTTAGATCCCTAGGCTGTTTTATTTTGTAATATCAAAATTGTATTCAGGGAAGATCAAGAATGAATTATTCGTTCATTATTTATTAACTGCTGCTAGACTAGTAATCAGCAGGAACTGGAAGAAGACTAACTGTCCAACTTTGCAAGAATGATTAATGAAAGTATGGGATTTGGCCAGTATGGTTAAATTAACTATTTGTATTAGGACAAAAGAGGGAAGACAGTGGGAAGAAAAATTTGTTCAAAAGTAGTCCCTTTTTTATTAGTTATTGAAATGAGAGAACTCAGGATAATACAAAACCATTAATGTTATTAGAGGTAATTTGAGAAAAGGCCTGTTGCACTGTAAAAATATTGTCTCAGTTTCAAATCATGTACGTCATATCTCTCTTTTTCTTCTTCCTTCCTTTTTGATTTAACATAAAATTCAAGTAATTTAAATTGCTTTTTCTTTGTTTCTTTTCTCTCTTGATTCCACTAGGAGTGTGCACGGTTCGGTCCGGGCACAATTTAAAAGACCGCCGGACCGGTTCGGAGGTCTGGGAGGGCGGGGGCATGTAGCTTTAAGGGGGGGTAGTACTTCCCCCCCACCCGCCGCTCTTCCCCCTTCGGCGCTGGTCCTTTGAAAAATCTTCTTAGGGTGGCAGAGTTCCTCCCTGTTGCCCCTGCCCCCGTCGTTGTTCCTAAAGGGTTAAAGAGATGAGCGCTAGCGGTGCGCGCGCTCGTCTCTGACGCTGCCGCGCGCACCGCATACATCACATGATGTATGCGGTGCGTGCACAGCAGCATCAGAGACGCATGCGCGCCGCTAGCACTCGTCTCTTTAACCCTTTAGGAACAACGACGGGGGCAGGGGCGGCAGGGAGGAACTCTGCCTCCCCAAGAAGATTTTTCAAAGGACCAGAGCCGGAGGGGGAAGAGCGGCGGGTGGGGGGGTTAAGTACTACCACCACCCCCTTAAAGTAACAGTCCCCCCGTGCCGGACCGGGGGGGACTCCAGACCATGCACACCCCTAGATTCCACCATTGGGATGTAGTATCTTATAACATGGCGAAGTATTGTTTTCTGGCTAATAAGACTAGGATAAGAAATGTTGAGAAGTGAGAGATGGGGTTGGATTGAATTAAATTTTAGATTATTATAATGCATGGAGCCCTCAGTTTTATGTAATGGATGAACTCAGGTGTTATGGTGCTGTTTTATGTTTTAACAGTTTATTTGTTTGACCAAGTTTGCTTTTATGTAAAGTTTGCTTTTATGTAATGCTTTTGTATTTGTGTTTTGCTGGTCAAATGACCGTAACAATAAATATTTGATTCTCTTGATTGAGTTTTTAGCCTACTTTTCTTAAGGAAAGTAAGCTTATGAGATCACCCAGCATTCTGTGTGATCCTATTAACTTCACAATGCCTGGACCAATATGAACCAATTGAGTACAGTTGTAGGGACTCAGACACCCCTCAACAATGTAGTTTGTGATAATTTCATCCACCCCAATTCAAGATGGTGGATACATGAACGTTTGAGGCAGAAATGTGCTAACTTGTGAAGATGGTAATTATCAATTAAGATTATAATGGCCCAGTTCATATGCAACACCGAACCAGAATTAAACATGACAGAGGTTGGAACTCAAGTATGTCCAAACATGTGAAACTACGGTTTCATGGCAAAAGCGACCTCTGGTTTGCCTCAGCAAGCTTCAACTTGCAGAATGGTTCGCTGCCGAGACCTGAGGTTTGGACGAAGTGTTCGGACGCTGCCGTAACAGCAGCTTCAAACGGATTTCCAAACTGCAATCATAGAGGTGTTGGAGACCCACCCTGGGACTCTGCTGCTCTATGCCAACTGCACTTCTTGCTGGCCACCTCTCGCAAGAGCAGCCACGCCCCTCCCGTCACCTATGCTGCTATGGAGTTGCTCAGCAACAGGTACACTGCCATGTCCCATTACAGCCTTGCAATCCTCTCAATGGGCATTCCCTGTTCTAACTCTGTCCCTTGCTCCCCCAACCTGGCAAGCAGGAGAGAAGAGAGACAGGATGGGCACCAAGTGCTTAGCTCCCAAAAAAACAAGCGACTCCAGGTAGCAACATAAGCAGGGCACCCCATTGCGGCATGGGGGGGTGGGGAGTCCTACGTTTTGAGCAGTATATAAATATGACACCTAAAAACACATCTCTTCAACCAGGCTTTCTCAGCTTTTAAAAACTTGTTTTTAAATTGTTTTGATTATTTAATTGTTGTTTTATGATGTTTTTAATTGTTAATCATTGTTTTATGTTTTATAATTTTTGTTTAATTATTAATTGATTTTAATGGTGTTTTAATGTAAACCACCCTGAGCCTTCTGGAAGGGCGGTATAAAAGTTTTAATAAATAATAATAATAATAATAAATGATAAACAAAAACAAATATTTGGCATGTGGGGGAGGGTTCCTGTGGTCCAATTTAAAAGGCAGTTCCAAGCAGGGATTCAGGAGCAGCCAAGTTCTATTTTTTCACAGATAGGTGGGGGAAGGGGGGCCCAGCCCCTTCCCCTTGGTGCTCACCACCTATTATTATTATTAATCTACACAGTCAGACGGTGTTATTGACTGGTTTGTTTTATCCAGACATCGAGTCCTTCCCAAGGACCTGGGATGCCAGAATTTTATTGTCAATTGTTATAGATATCGTCGCAGAATATAGGCTGTTCCCAGTAAAGCTGCTTTTTGTAATTGGCTGATGGTGATTTCTGTGGCCCCTATGGTGTTGAGATGGAGATGCTCTTCAAGGTCTTTTGGAACTGCACCTAGAGCGCCAATTACCACTGGGATTATTTGGATCTTTTTCTGCCACAGCCTTTCAATTTCAGTTTGTAGATCTTTGTATTTGGTGATTTTTTCTATTTCTGCCATCTACTGAGTCAGACCTTTGGTCTATCTAGCTCATTATCGTCTACCCAGACTGGCAGCAGCTTCTCCAAGGTTGCAGGCAGGAATCTCTGCACCAGAGGCTTTCAACATGTGGGTCAAGTCTAGCTTTGACAGATCCTGGGGCCACAAGGATCTGGCCAAAATCTCTAGGCTATCAGCTAAGGCCTGAAGCCATTCGCATGCCTGCTTAAGTGTTGGCCCATCCAGCCAAGGTGACTAGGAACATAGGAAGCTGCCATATACCGAGTCAGACCATAGGTCCATCTCACTCACTATTATCTACCCAGACTGGCAGCAGCTTCTCCAAGGTTGCAGGCAGGAATCTCTCTCAGCCCTATCTTGGAGATGACAGGGAAGAACTTGGAACCTTCTGCTCTTCTCAGAGCAGCTCCATCCTCTAAGGGGAATATCTTCCAGTGCTCACACATCTAGTCTCCCATTCATATGCAGCCAGGGCAGACCCTGCTTAGCTAAGGGGACAAGTCATGCTTGCTACCAAAAGACCAGCTCTCCTCTCCTAAGAGAGGAGATCAACTAAACACTGCAGCCCTACCTAATTTATTTCAGTGAAAAATCTATGCACATGCGTCCTATATGTGCACTGCCAGTGCTATTGCTTATAGTAATGGGTGGGGTGGCTTTGTCTGATCCTAATTCTTGATTGATTTTTTATATTTATATATTATATATAAAAATCAGTTTTTCATGTGTATAAATACAAAAACAGAATTTAAAAAAAATGTCTAATCTCAATACGTAATACTTAAAAAACAACAACAATCATATGTACACAAAACAGTCCTGAGGTCACTGGAAAACAGGGACTGCCCTCTCCGATTCCCTGCACAGGCAGATCTGCATCTGGAGCAGCGCCAGACCAGGCTCTTGAATTATGAATGAGTTTAAAGGTCCGTCTCAGTGCGCCCCCCCGCCGCCCCACAAACGTGGTCAGACTATGGCACATGGAGCATCTAGATCTCCTTTGGGTGCGTGCAAGTCTTCACAGGGAACGGGGGTGGGGAGGTTATGGAGAATCTGTCCTATCTTTTACCAAGAAGAGTTGGGGGCCTCACACAAGCGAGGCCCCCTTGGGTGGGTGGGCGGGCTGGTTCATAAGAACAGCCCTGCTGGATCAGGCCCAAGAAGACCCATCTAGTCCAACATCCTGTTTCGCACAGTGGCCCACCAGATGCCGCTGGAAGCCACAGGCAGGAGTTGAGGGCGTGCCCTCTCTCCTGCTGTTACTCCCCTGCAACTGGTACTCAGAGGCACACCCTTGAGGCTGGAGGTGGCCCACAGCCCTCTGACTAGTAGCCATTGATAGACCTCTCCTCCATGAAGCCATCCAAACCCCTCTTAAAGCCATCCAGGTTGTTGGCCGTCACCACATCCTGTGGCAGAGAGTTCAACAAGTGGCTCAATCCATGAGCTCGCAGCCCATGGATTAACCAGCGCCCTTAGAGCCACATAGCCTTTCCTGGCCCCTCATGAGCCGGCAAGCCCGCTCAGCTGCAAGCTGCCAGAAAGCAGGATTTCAGTTAGGTCTGCATGGACTGCTTTGCCGGGGTTACCCCTTGCAACCTCATCCCAGGTTATGGTGGGACAGACCTGCCAGCACCCTTTGCCCTCTATCTACATATCCCCTCCTTGGACGTCTCATTGTTCCCCTCTCCAAGTAACAGGAAAATACCCACCCCACCTACCAATTTTGTGCTTGTGAAGGACTATCAGAGTACAGGGATCTTTGGGGGGCCACTGGTGCTCTCACTGCCAGAAGGAGGCTGTCATGGCATGGAATGGATTTAAATGCCCATTCTCTGATGAGCTGACTCAACGGCACAATCTTTCCTTTCCTTTTTCTCTGTCGAGGATGGGCAGTCCATGCCAAAAATGCACAAATACATTTGGCACGCCCCCTTTGAGATTGTGGCCGATTGTGACTACTCCGCTGATGTGCTGACTCTTTCCCCACAGTCTGGCCAAGGAGCTTGCTGGGATCAGGTGAGCACCAGGGAACGGCTACCCTCTTCTGCAACTGGAGTTTGGCTGGGCATGGTTTGAAGAATGTCTGTGGTGCGATTTACAGTTCCAAATTGAAACTGCGGGTTCGCCAACCTCCGGTTTCATGTTACATATGAACTGAGTCAGTGAAAAGAAAGTAGGCAGATTAGTTCTTACCAGAACTTCTTGTTTTAAATTGTTTTGCCTAAAGGTATATAATTGTTAAAAAAAAAAGTATTATGTATTGAGATTAGACATTTTTTAAAATTCTGTTTTTGTATTTATACATATGAAAAATTAAAAAACCACCAAGAATTAGGATCAGACAAAGCCACCCCACCCATTACTATAAGTAATAGCATTGGCAGTGCACATATAGGATGCATGTGCGTAGATTTTTCACTGAAATAAATTAAGTAAGGCTGCAGTGTTTAGTTGATTTGTCAGTTAGGTTAACTGCTTAACACTCTTTGATCAATTTAGAAGATGCTATTTAAACAACCAGCAGATTTTTTTTTAAATGGCATTTTTAGTACAATAATTTACAAAATTTGTGAGTGGCAGGCACTTTTCTGAAGAAGCATTCCCTTCTCTCACACACTTGCCTCCATCAAGATGCTACATGCCTGAAATGAGTGCACAGACTGTCTAAAAACAAAGCATGTGGGCCCTCATATGTAGCAGGGGGAGGAGAACTTCTGTCCCTACTGAGCCCAGCTTAGGGTATGTTCTAGTGGCTGTTGCTGGTCGCCTGCCTTCCATCTTTTAGACTGCAAATCCTTTTGGGACAGGGAACTATTTTTAATTCCTTTTTGCTATGGTTGAGAACATTGGTTGTTGTTTTTAATAATAAATTTATATCCCACCTTTACTCCAAAGAGCTCCGAGTGGTTGCCTCCTTGTACATTTATCAAATTCATACAGATAAACAGGCCTTCTCTGTTGCCGCCCTGAGACTCTGGAATGAGCTCCCTGCTGAAATAAGAGCCTCCACACCTCTTTTCAACGTTAAATAAGTCTCTAAAGACACAATTTATTCACCCAAACTTTTAAACTAGACTTGTGGGTTTAAGTTGTCTTAAGGTTTCAATTTCTGTTTTAATTTTTTCATGTTGCTGTAAACCACACAGACACAGAAGTTTTGGGCAGCGTACAAATATAACAAACAGTTTACTTACATTTACTAAGGAGTAAGTCTCTTGCAACCAGTGAGACTTACTTCTGAGTAAATATGCATAGAGTTGCTCTGCAGGTGTATCATGTCAGTCACTCTCCACAGAATACATGCAAGTGTACGACCTTTTTAAGGTACACGGCGTTTGTCTACAGCTCAGATAAAACTTTAGATGTGTTTGTTTGGAACCAGGGCTTTTTCAGTTCCAGGAATCTACACCTTCAATACAGAGATGCCCCAAGAAGGTACAATAATTTTCTTATCACAAAGAAAGCATCAGCTTCTCAGACTAAGAAGAGAAATTCCACTCATCCTAGGTCTGTGCGGCCAAATATCGAACAAATATTATAATATCAAACCAATCAAACAAAAGGCTTAGCAGCCAGCCAGGGTTATAAGAGGCAAAGGGAAGGTGGTCACGTACTTTGAGATCGGCTATTTTCTCCTCTTCAGTTGACTTTTGTTTCAGGACAGTCTCAAGTTTTTTCTTCAGTGGATCCAAGAGACCCTGAAGTTTGGCCTTTAAAGAAGGAAACACAAAGAAAGACATACTCAAGTCTAGGCCTCCAAGGGTCGGCCAACTGTGTGGCTGCAGTATTTGAATTAAGATGCCACTACAAGCAGGATAAACAATGCAGTCACATTTTCTTCAGGACTTCCCCAACAACCACGATTAGGGTTTAATAAGAATAGCTGATTAGTTCAAATCCCTTTTTGTTTCTCTCTCACTCTGTCTGGTTTTTTTTGAATGTGTGTCATAATCTCACTATCATATTTTCTTGCTGGCCTATTAGCTGTAATCCTTGGAAACAACTGGTATAAAAGATGCAGAGCCTCTAAAGCAGAATGCCACAACTTCTAAAAAATCTTGGACTTCTCAAGCTTCTGCTGCAATACAGAGCAAAAGTTCCCATTCTTCATAACTGGGGGGGGGGGGGGGGGAATGCAACTTTTTTGCCAATTTATTGCTAAGGATTAGAAACAAGAGTGTGTCTGGGTAGAACATTTTTGCGTGCCCTCTCCAGTGTCCCTCAGTCTCCTACTGACTTATTTATATGTGCATATGCAAACACATACCGTATTTTACGGACTATAAGACGCTACGGACTATAAGACGCACCTTAATTTTAATCCATTTTTTCAGAGTTTTAACATATTAAACTGTTAAAACATATAAGACGCACCTGAATTTTGGCGGATATTTTTCGAGGAAAAAAGTGAGTCTTATAGTCCATAAAATACGGTATGCTATTTTTCAGGAGTCTCTGCATTCTTTACTCGGTACCCAAACAAGTATTCAAAGAAAAACATCGGGATTCTGTAAACAATAAACCCTAAAAAGCATAACAGAACAAGCAATTTAAAATGACCAAGGACTTAACTGTAAGCAAAAAAAGACTGCACTAATTAAGCAACAGGGTCATAGAGCTGCAACACAGAGCTGCATCTCCCAGAGAGGTAGTCATGTTAGTCCGCTTCAGAAAACACAGCAAAGGGTCTTGCAGCATTTTAAAGACAAAGGCATTTATGGTAGCATCAGCTTTCCTGGATGAGAGTCTATTCCAGCAGATGCATGCTAGCAGATATGTACACACATACAGATGAAAGGGCAGGGGGGGAAATCGAATTCAAAGTAGAGATTTTGAGTGTTCTCGGAGACATAATTTGATTTTAGGTACAAAATATGAAGAGTTAATGGGAGAACAAGAGTTTAGCATCAGGTAGGGCCAAGATATTTCCTTTTCCAGATTCATGTTTCAGATGGAAGCAGTATGCATATGGCAGTTTGCAAATAACCCAGGGAGACACACACAGCCCAAATGAAGCAAGTAAGACATACTAAAGTTAACAGGACTACTCAAATAGGAGTAAGTTTTCGTAATTGCACCTTTACGACAAAACAGCCATGAAATTTCGGATATTCAGACAAACGCATTTACAAAGAACTCTTGCTGCACAAACTAGATTTATCCTATTTTGATGATGTTATTTAGGAACATAGGAAACTGCCATATACTGAGTCAGACCATTGGTCTATCTAGCTCAGTATTGTCTTCACAGGCTGGCAGTGGCTTCTCCAAGGTTGCAGGCAGGAATCTCTCTCAGCCCTATCTTGAAGAAGCCAGGGAGGGAACTTGAAACCTTCTGCTCTTCCCAGAGCAGCTTCATCCCCTGAGGGGAATATCTTGCAGTGCTCATATATCAAGTCTCCCATTCAGATGCAACCAGGGCAGACCCTGCTTAGCTATGGGGACAAGTCATGCTTGCTACCACAAGACCAGCTCTCCTCTATTTCCACAGGCATTGTGAACATCCCCTTCACACAGAGTGCAGCCTCTTAGCTACATCTTCACAAAGACCGGGGATGAAAGAACATGAGAAACTGTTCTGTCAGAATGGTTTTGTTGACATGTCCAAATCAAGCTTTGCCATACTTGTTCATTATCGTGTTCTAAAGAGAGATAACCTGGAAAGCAGAAACTATATACATGCCCTAGAAGCAGCTCACTGATCAATGCCCCGTATAGCTGTTCTCCATATTTGGCTTTGACTTGTTTCCACATCTCAGTTCTGCCACATACATCAAAATGGACAGAATAAGTCTGAAATAACTTCTCACATCCATCCCAGGTCTTTGTGAGGATAAAGCTGGCCAAGAGATTGTGCTTATATAGGTAGGGAATATCCACAGTGATGTGTGGTGCCTGTAAAAAGCATGTCATCAGTTATTAAATTTAGCTAGCTTGTACAGCAAATATATTTGGGTAAAATATCCCATACTTTGTGGATCCTTCACTATAAGGATGCAATTATATCGGTTTACCCATGACTTGACTTCATTGAGTCTTATCTGCTCTATCTGGACACACAGAGAGAAAGCGAATGAGCAGGCCTGACAAAAATCGGAGAGGTTTTTTAAAAAAAAACAACAAATTAAAAAAATCAGATTTTTAAAATTTAAATTGGATTTTAAGTTATTTTTAATTCATAAAAAACCCTTGGTCAACGATATCATCATGAATATTAACCATAACTTCTAATTATATTCTATGAACATGTTAAGAGCAGGAAGAGAAATAACAGACCAGATCAATCCTATTCTGCAGCTGGTGTACATGAAGCACACACACAGTCAAGCCCTTGCCCACCTCCCTCTAAAAGTGCATTGACAAAGATGGTCAATAAATGAACAGAGGACTAGGGGGGATGGAGCAGACCTGAGCAAGGAAGAATCTGGATATAAATGCAAGGGCTGGGGAAGGGAATAGAAAGTGAAACCAAAGGTGAACAGAACACATTCATGCAATCCTGAAGAAACATTTTCGGAGTGTATCCTCCATTGTAGAAGGGAAACTCCTGGCAGCAGGCTGTAAGAGACACCCTATTTGGGAAATGCAAACAGTGCAACAAAGAAAGGTAAGGCCTGGTTGCCCGAATGAAACAATATTATGAGAAATATCTATTATAGGACATACCTACCTACTAAAAATGAAACCTACATCTCTCTCTGAATATGTATTAAGGTTATGTTAGACAACAAGAATGTACTTTTACTAGAAAATGATGATTAAACAGAATCTACCAGACTAGTGATTTAAATAATTAAAATCGAGTCCTTCTGTAAAGCAATTTAAAACATGATTTAGAGCAAATCAATCCTGCGAGTGAGTCAGGTGATTTTCAAACTTTCAGAAGAATACAACTTCCATCTGAAATATGGAGCTGGTGGATGGATTATTTCTGCACTATGGAATTCTTAACTAGGGAGAGTTAATACTGCATAACTATTTCCAATACACAACTCAAGAGTGTAAATGAAGCTGTGAAAGTATGAGTCACTGTTGGTCCTTTGGTCCAGCACTGACCATTTTAATTTGCAGCAGCTCTGCCAGGTCTCTCAGCTCTCCTACTTCCGTTTGCCTTTTTGATGGTTGTAGTTTCTTTTAATATTTAACTGATTTCAAGGTTTTAAATGTGCTTTTTATGGAGTTTTATTGTATTTTAACTTTTAATCCTCACCTGGGGATGCCTTATGAAAGGCAGTATAAAAATTGAATGAATGAATGTCTCAAGCAGAGGCCTTTCCTGGCCCAGCTGCCAAAAAACTTTTAATTGGAGACATCAGAGACTGAACCTGGGATTTTCTGCATGCAATGCATGTCTGCTACACACACAATCGGTGGTTTTATAACCTATCCTTCCACCAAGAAGGTACATAAAAGGGGGCTGAGACTGACAATTACAGACTCTCCAAACATTCACATCACCCCATCCCACTGCACACCTTGTACTCTTGCACAACTTCTTCCAGTGGCATCACACTGTGGTGTTTATGGTTTCGCGACTCCCTGCACACCACACAGATGGGTTCCTCATCTGTCTCACAGAAAAGCTTGAGGGGCTCCTGGTGCTTCTCACATAGGGCTCTCTCGCCCCGCGTAGCCCGGCCTGCTGCCAGGACAGCAGGTGCTCCAGATGAATCCCCTGCTGCCGCCAACTCGACTGCCTCAGCTGATGCTGCCGGGGGTTTGAATGGTTGCGGATGCATCTGGCGAATGATCTGCACCATGTTGGCCAGCTGAAGGTTGGGGCGGAAGTTGCGACGGGGAAAGACTTTGCGGCACTGGGGGCAAGTGAAAGAGTGGCGTGGTGGGGGAGTAGGTGGGGTTGCAGATACAGTGTACTCTTCCTCTGGCTCCTCTTCCTCATCCATTACTTCCTCATCATCATCATAATTATCAAAGAATAGATCACTCCCCACAGCATCCTCCCACATCTCATCCGACCCAGGGTCCTGGTCCCAGTACTCTCTGTCATCTTCCTCATCCCACACTTCGTCATCTTCATCATACTCATCCCTGGAGGCATCCTCTTCCTCCTCTTCCATATCCCCGTCATCCAGGTATTCGTCATCCTCTAAATCGTCATCTTCATCATCGGCGTCTTCCTCAGGGCCCAGGTCATCTATCCCTCCGTCATCCCCTGCCCCCTCAGAACCAGCCCCATAGCCTCCATCTGAGCCAGAGGCTCCCACATCGTCTCCTTCTTCCTCGCTTTGGCCCTCACCAGAGCCCCACAACTGGGTGATGCAGACGCGGCAGAAATTATGACCACATCCAATGGACACCGGGTCTATGAAGTAGTCCAGGCAAATGGCACACACAGCCTCCTCGTGTAGGGTCGCCACCGGGTTGAGGGGGCCCCCATAGGCACTGCCTGCAGGTACCGCTGCTGCTGCTGCCGCAGCCGCCATGGAGTTTCCAAGACACACACACACACCCTACTGGGAATCCTCCTCCCCACTTCCTAGCGCTCCCCACCCACCTCCCCACCCACCCTTGCAGGGAGCTCTTCCCCCACCCCACTACGTACGAGCCTGCTTCTCGCTGCCCTACAGCCAGAGATCCCGGGCCCCCAAGCTCTCTCCTGCCCCTCTCCCCCCCCCCCGCCCCCCGCAGAACCCCGCTGTCCCAAGGAGACTCCGAGGGGGTCTTCTTCCCTCTCCCGCAGCTTCGCCTTTCCTCCTTCCCTTCCCTTCCTGCTCACCCGGCCCCAGGGAGCAGCCAGTCCTCCCGGCCCACCCAGCGCCCTACCGCCTCTCCTGCCCTACCTCCCCCTCCTCACAACAGCCTGGAAATGCAGCAGCTCGCTCAACCTACACTTCACCCCATAGGAAGGCACAGACAAACTAGTCACGCGACGCTCTCTCACACCTCCGCAACGGCGACTCTATAGTCATGAAGACGCACTGCCACCGGAAGTGAGGCAGGGAGTTCCTGGGGACGCTCTAGCCTGCCACAGCTCGTATCTTTGTTACGAAGCCGGCTTGACCGAGAAGCTCGGGAGCGCGCTAAACTTCTTTGAGCGTATGGACTGGCTCTACCCACCACCAAACCTCGGTGTTCAGTGGCTGACTGGGTGGAGAACGACACACGTGTTAAGTAAGAACTGGTTACGTTTCCTACCCGGCATGCACGACGTCAGTGACGTCACCACAGCAACAGGAAGAAGGAAGTTGCAACTCCGTAATAGGAAGAGGCTTCTCTATGGCTTTCTGGAAATGCACCAGAAGTTGGGTGTCACTCTACAGTCTGTCTGTCTCTCTGGTTCCCAATGATGCCACCATAGACCAAAGAATTATACAAAGACCAGAGGGAAGGATCCTATTGGATCCTTTTCGTGCTTCAATGCAGAAATTGATTTGGGCAACCAGTATGCGCTCCCTTCCCTTGAAACAATAGGCAGTAGCAAAGAAAGAGGTTTCTACTCTAACCCATGCCTTATTTCGTATTTGTTTTTTGTTTTTTTTAAGTGTTTCAACACGGTTTTTTTCCAGTATTAACAGAAGCATTTCATTGTAATAATTGCATTTTCATGCTGGAGGCAGAATCAAGGACATGCAAGATTTTATATTTTCTAAAAATGGGAAAATAGCCATAATTATTCCTTCGTCTCAGAGGCCGATGCTGTAGTTTGAAATCAGCATCTAGCATTTTCTGAGCATAATCTCAAGTCTGTGTAACTCCTCCTTCCACACAGTGAAAGATGAAATGAATCAACTACAGACTGACATCATGGGCATCAGCAAATTAAAATAGCCTGGAAGAACTGGACACTTTCAGTCAAAAAATCATACCATTTACCACTCAGGACACGGGGGCAAAAGAAGGAACAGTGTTGCTTTCATAGTCAGGATGGAAGGATATGACAATGCTTGGGTATAATGTGGCCAGCGACCAAATATTATCAATTAGATTTAATGGACAACCCTTTAACATGACAGTTTTTCAAGTCTATGCCCCAACGACTGATGCAGAAGAAGAGGAAGTTAATGAGTTTAATGCTCAAGCTCAGTTTGAAATTGACAGAACATGCAAGCAAATGTGCTGCTGGTAGTTGGAGACTGGAAGGCCAAAGTTGGAAATAGTAAGGAGGAAAACACAGTCGGACTGAATGGCCTAGAAAACAGAAACGAAGCAGGAGACTTGACTTATTAGTTTCTGCCAAGCCAATCTTCATTGCTAACACCATCTTCGAACAAAAAAATGCCTATACACATGGACATCACCAGACGGAGTACACAGAAATCAAATTGATTACATTATTGGTGCAAGGAGGTGGAAGAGCACAGTTATAACAGCAAAAACATGGCCGGAGGCTGATTGTGGAATAGATCACAAACTGCTCATGTGCAAGTTCCAAGTCAAGCTAAAGCAGAAAAACAAAGCTATCTAGTTTCCACGATATGATCTTGAGAATGTACCCACCATTTTCAAGGAGAACATCAGGAACCGCAGTGAAGTTCTGAACTTCACTGATAGGGAACCAGAAGAACTGTGGAATGAAATCAAAGAAGTTGTTAAGGACTAATGTTTATTAAGTTGTTAAGGACAAATTATTTATTCAACTTATATGCTGAATATATACTGAGAGAAGCTGATGAACGTAGTTTTAAAGTTGGAGGAAGAAATATCAATAACCTGTGCTACGCTGATGACACCACTCTGATAGCTGAGAATGCAGATGATCTGCAAGCTCTAGTAATAAAAGTCAAGAAGCACAGTGAAAAAATGGGACTACTACTAAATGTAAAGAAGACTAAACTAATGACGACAGGTACAGCAACCAGCCTCAGAACTGACAATGAAGACATTGAAGTGGTGGATAGCTTCTGCCTTTTAGTATCGACCGTCAACAGTAAAGGATCCAGCAGTCAAGAAATACGCCACAGATTGCAATGAAGGCCTTGGAAAGAATATTTAAATGCCATAATGTGTCTATACCTACAAAGATTAGAATTGTTCAAACAATGGTTTTTTGTGTGACACTCTATGGATGCGAAAGCTGGATTTTGAAGAAGCACGACAGAAAAAGCATTGACGCTTTTGGACTTTGGTGCTTGAGAAGACTTTTGAGGATTCTATGGACAGCCAGGAAAACAAACAAATGGATCATAGAACAAATCAATCCAGAATTTTCACTTGAGGTAAAAATGACCAGGCTCAGACTAGCATACTTCAGATACATTATGTGAAAACCCAGCTCCCTTGAGAAGTCCATAATGCTGGGGAAAATTGAAGGAAGGGACGGCCAGCAACAAGGTGGATGGACTTGATTATGGCAGCAATGAATGCACCACTGAGAGACCTTAAAGGCCAAGTTGAAGACAGATCATCCTGGAGAGAATCTATCTATGTGGTTTCTAAGAGTCAACACCAGCTTGACAGCACTTAATCAATCAGTCAGTCAGTCAATCAGCTCCTCCTGGTCTCTGTTTTAAGACTGATAGATTGCGGGCTTTTAGGCTCATTAAATATACATGCTTTCCCCTTCCCCAACCTTTTGTTTTTGGCTATGTGTCATTTTGGTCTTAATAAACAAACTTAATAAAGGTATTACCAGCCTGTGTGGTTGCAATCTTTCTTAGCCCACTTAGCAGGGGTTATTCCCTGCTGGGCCTAGTGGGTTTTCTAATTTTGCATTGAGCTTTCTTGCGAGAGGATGAGTGCCTCTTTCTTTTAAGGCACTATATTAGAAACATTATAACTGATTATTATGTAGATAGAACGGGTTGGACATATTTCCATATGTTAGTAAAGAGGGCGTTATTTCTTCGTTTGTCAGCCCTGCCCAGAAATTCTTGGCCTTCTGCTGGGATCATAGGAAAGCACTGTCCTATTCTTAAATGGGTCCCAGATCTCAGGCACTCGTGCCTCTCTCTTCCATGTTGATTGGGAGAATGCTTGAAGCTTTCTTGTTGATCATTCGCGCGTCAAGTATTATTGAGCAGCAATATATGGAACATAATTTTTACGAATTGCTTGTCTCTGTTTTCAGAGTGTTGTAGCGTATGTAGAAAGATTGGTAGCCAGCTGGTTTCTGTAGTGTAGTGGTTATCACGTTCGCCTCACACGCGAAAGGTCCCCGGTTCGAAACCGGGCAGAAACAGCAGAGTATTTTGGGGTTTTTTTTGTTCACCAGAGGTAATTTAAAGCAGAAATGTCTTCCATACATCTTTAAAATAGCTACATTATAAGTCTTTTTCTCCATACTTTTTTCGCACGAAATGTTAATAAGCAATGTGCTCATCAAGATTCGGGTTATAAAGTCATGTCTACAGTACGTAACACGAACAGTCTGTGTTTGGGGAAGGAGAAAATGGTTTGAAGGAAAAAGAATAATGCCAAACTGTGAAGAAACGCAAAAAATAAAAAGGGGAAGCAAGAGGCAACTCCGGATGATTTTAGAATTGTGTCTATATTTTGATGGAACAATTTCCTGAAACTCAGAAATAATGTTTATAATAATGTATACTATTGTGTGTCGTGCATAGTTGGGGCATGCTTCAGATCCTGAATTCTGGAACGATATTAATAAGACAAGCCAGCTTTTGGCTACAATTCGCAGATAACCACAGCAGCGATAGAACTACTCAATAGTGGAACAAAACTAACACTCGAAATAGACATTAACTATGTTAGTTAGAAGCTGGTTGTTCAGCAGCCCGGCTAGCTCAGTCGGTAGAGCATGAGACTCTTAATCTCAGGGTCGTGGGTTCGAGCCCCACGTTGGGCGACTGCTGTTTTTTGAGCTCGTGTATTAGTACTAAAGCGAACTCCAGGAAAGAAATGAATTATTTAATCTTTCCTTCGCCTTCCTAAACCGCACATGTTCGTTCATGGTTTTTAGTCAGTTTAATGCAGTCTTTATACGTGCACATTTTTTCCCAATCTTGATTTCGTTTTCCAAGCAGAGTTGGAATGGAAGCCCAAGATTGAGGCAGTCGAGAATTACTCTCTTTCGTGCCCCATCCTGTCTCTCCCCCGCAACGGGCCGCATTGCTCCTGTTCACGTTTCGTCGCTGTTCAGCAGGGTCGCTTTTCGGGATTGGCACCACAGTTTGTTTTCAGTGCTGCCAAGACGCAGCATTGGTCTATGTAAAATAATAATAGATAAAAGTGTCCATTAGCATGTGCAGAGTGAATCGTGACCCCACCAACAACACATGGATTCAGGGAAAAGGCTTTCCAGACAGGCGTTGTGACTTGCACCTCTTCTTTTAAAAAATAAATAAAAATGAAGCACGGCTTTTCAAAGAGCGTAGGTCAATGATAGCGCCTAGTAGTCCAGTTGTTTAACTAGAACTACAATTCCCAATATGCTTTGCCTCCACTCACTACATTTCTTCTTTGTCCTCAAGACTACATTTCCCATAGTTCTTAACGAGGGCAACACAAAAGGCCACAGGAATTCGGTCGGAATCTTGACTCTGAGATGGGTGTTTGCTTTGCTGCGTTGCACCCCAGCCTCTCATCAGGATAAAACTAACAAACCTGTGACTATAGGAATGGACCCCGGTAAGTGCTTGAAATGGGGCTGGAGGGAGATAAGGAACAAATGAGGGCAAGTCTGTGAAAGCCTCCCAGGAAATCGGATGTCAGTAAATGCGGTTTAATACTGGAGCATTATGCTGGCTGCTCCTTGGGTTAAACTCGAATCCAGAGAGGAGCGCTTGCGTGGACGACGTTGAAACACTAGGGCCAAGGAAGGTGAAGAATTGCTGATTTCCTATCGAAAGGGAACAAAGCATACTCTTCCTCCTTTAAAACATCTACAAGAAGGTTTAAAGATTGACATTTTTTATTCTAACCATTTTTTCTTGTTAAATTTCAGTTTATCTTCTCTTTTGAGACTCTATAAACACTTCTTACAATCCCTCTTTTGTTTTTGTTTTTGTTTATTGTTAAAGGTTCTGTTTAAATCTCAAGATGAAGGTCACATATACCTCTTTTATACTCAAGTTATTTTGACTTACCACCACCACTCCCTGATTGCATCCTTGCAGTTTATAATCTGGAATCTTAGAATCTTCATCTCACGCACAACTGTATTGTAAGAGTGAAAGATATCCACCCTTTTCATCATTTGGTTTTAAAAAGTATCCTGGTTGTGGCAGTGGAGCAAGACTGATATCTATGGAGCTATTTTGAATATATGTCCTTTTAGTGATACAAATAGAAATATTGCTATTATTTGATTTTTTTTTAATGTGCAAGCTTATTGAATTATATAAAACCTCATCAGGCAGAATGGAAATTCAGGTAAGGGTTGATGCTAAAGAGCTATGGTGAGTGAGGGGTTCCAGAGTTTGTCATTTTGTAATAGGGTTGTCGATGGAATCATTAGCTCAGCAAGCAACTTCACATGTATATTTCCACACTTGGAAAATTGCCCAAGTCTATGGTCATAAGATAGGAAAATTGCCTAGCCTATGATCCCAGTAGGCTTACAAATTAAACTTAAGCATGGGGCACCTTAGAAGGGGGGAAAGTTCTCTATAACATTGTTATTCCTTCCCTCCCTGCCCTCTAGTGGCTGCCTTTCCACACCAATAGCCAATCCCTAACTGCTAATGCAGGAAGCAGCATGAGGTGGGTAGAATCCTGAGGCTGTAAAGTGAATTGTTCCACTTCAGACTACAGGTGAGGGAATCTCACTTTTCAGTGCTCCCCCATGTAAATACTCCATGTACATTTTAAAAAAACCAAAAACCCCAACAAGACCAGCACATCAGGAAAGAGGTTCCAGCACTGGTTCCTGCTGTGCTAGTTTTCTGCTTTCAGGGGAGTATCCAAAAATGTGCTTTCCCCATCTGCAGTCTGAAATAATAGTATCCATGCTACTTCCACAGGACCCTGCCATCTCATTCTGCTACAAAGACCAGGCTTCAGTCAGAATTAGCTCCTTGTGTCTATGTTTGATTCTCAGACATCCCCAGCCTCTCAGAACCAGCATTTCCCCCAAGTACCAGCATTTCTTTCCTACTCTAGAGAAAGTTCTAAAAGATTGTGGACAGTCAGTGGTTGGATGCAGAACAAAACTCTAAATGGCTGATGCCTTTTGTTACTGCATGGAGGCAGCTGTGGATTGGCACAGATGGTCTCTTTTGAAGCCTCTTCCACTGGACAATTGGTGTCTGTTCTGTAGTCTCTTTTCAAGAGACTAAAGTTAAAGGGTTTGAAGTCCTTTTACAGTAACCACACCACCACAACCTATCAGTGGCAGGTTGGCTCATGGCAAAGTGACAGGGTTGGAAAATATCAACAAAAAGATATTGTTATATGGAAGTCTTGCAGTGAGTTGCTCCTCTTGAGGATATTATGACGTCTTCCATCCAAAGATTTGTTGCTGAACCTACCTGATGATACACAGGTGCATGTGGGAGGGACATTTTTGTGGGCACTTGTCTGGAAGGTTGACTTTTGTGGCATGCTTTAAAATCCTCAGGAGGCAAGCTCTGTGGAGGTATTATTTTGTTAGCCTACTTTGCTTAAGGAGAGTAAGCTTATGAGATCAGTCATGGGTGTGTGTGGGTGTGGGTGTGCGCGTGCGCACGCCTAACAACTTCACTGTGCCTGAACTGATTTGGACCAAATTTGGTACAGTTGTAGGGACACCTCAACGGCGTAGTATGCGATAATGTCATCCATCTCAGCTCAGGATGGCAGATGTGTGGTTTGAGGTAAAAGTGGGCTAACTTGTGAAGATGCTAATTATTGAAAGGAAAGTAGACAGACTGGTTCTGACCATAATGTCTTACACTCTTTTTACAAAGAGTGCCCAGTTTGTGTTCTATAAAGCCTTCAGATAGGCTTGAATGACTATAGACACAACACTAGGCAGGACTGTCAAGGTGGGAACGGGGACATGGAGAATGTTAAATGGCCAAGCTGATCTAGGTCTTTCATCACCATACTACAGTCCCCAAACTAACTTTTCATTCTTTCTTTACCTATATTGAATTTGACTTGTCTTACCTAGTGATCAGAGTATTCACTGTTGTGCTGTTCAGAACAAATCCCTGTCCCTTTCTTAGAAGCTGCTTCTTCTTTTTAAACTCTTTATCCCCTTCCTCTGCCCCACCTTCATCATCTTAGATGGCTTTTGGCCTCGTTGTGGAGAGTGATTGACTGACAGCAGCCTCTTTATTCTAGCAGGTGAAGATTGGATCAAGAGAGAAAATGAAGAGGAAACCTCTGAGCAAACAAATCCTGCGGAAGTGGATCCTGAACAGCCCCATGAGGCATTATGGGAAGAGGGTGAGGATTTCCTGGATTCTGAGCAGCCAAAAGCTCACAAGAGGGAACTGGAAATCCATCCGGAGAAATTTGCTGAGGATCTCTGTTTTGACTATGAGAACGGTCCTCAGAGAATCCACCCAAACGACAGGCCATTTAAGTGTGACGTGTGCGAGAAAAGCTTCCGTCACAGTTCCAGTCTTTTGACCCATCGGAGGCTTCATACAGGGGAGAAGCCTTACAAATGTACCGATTGTGGGAAAAGCTTTAACACCAGCTCGGCCCTCATAGTCCATCGCAGGACCCACACCGGGGAGAAGTCTTATGTGTGTTCAGACTGTGGGCGGTGCTTCAGTGAAGGCTCAGTGCTCATCAAACACTGGAGAATCCACACGGGAGAAAAGCCTTACAAGTGTCCCATATGCGGGAGGGGCTTCCGGCAGAGCTCACAGCTCCGTGCCCACGAGAGGACCCATACGGGCGAAAAACCCTATGAGTGCCAAGACTGCCGGAAGTGCTTCAGCACCAGCTCCAACCTTTCAGCCCACCAGAGGACCCACACTGGGGAGAAGCCGTACATCTGCACTGAATGTGACAGGAGGTTTGGGCACAAATCGCACCTCATCTCCCACCAGAAGACTCACACCGAGAAGCTGCACGCTTGCCCCGAGTGCCCAGCCAGCTTCCGCATGATCCACCAGCTGCTGGTCCATCGCAAATCCCACCAGGAGGACAGGCGCTACAAATGCCTTCTCTGTGGCAAAACCTTCAGTTACAGCTCAGCCCTCCTTGCCCACCAGAGAATGCACACGGGGGACAGGCCTTTCAAGTGCCTTGAGTGTGGCAGGAGCTTCATACGGAATTCAGACTTGAACAAGCACCAGAGAATCCACACAGGCGAGAAGCCCTATGAGTGTCCTGAGTGCGGTAAGAGGTTTAATCAGAGCTCGCACCTTGTTAGCCATCGGAGAGTCCACTTTAAAAGTAAGGCAAAAAATCCTGGTGCAAATGCTCCTGTTCCCGTTGAACAAGAAACAGAGTCTTCCTGAAGATCCTCCTCATAATCCCCCTCTACTTTATCTTGCTTCCTTAAGTTATTAAGTACACACAAACAGAATTAAGTACACACAAATGTCCATGCTGAGCCTTTTCTTAAAGAATGTAAAAATTCTGCACCAAGCCAGTACAGATCCTTCATCAAGAGGAAAGGAAGGAAGGAACACCACTGTGGGAAACAGGATCCTGGGCTAGATAGGCCTTGGGCCTGATCCAGCCGGGCTGTTCTTAAGTGAAGCCAGATCCTGCGGCCTGTATGCTATATGCAAATTAAGCTTATTTACTTACGTTTGTTTTGCATAATTCTGCTTCTGCAGAGCACTGAAACACTATCCCCCTGACCACTGAAAATCCTCCTCAGCCTTTCTATGGCTTCTGAGATCTCGCCCTGGTATTGCCCTCCTGTTTTCAATCTATCTTTGCAGCCATAAGGACTAGAAACTTGCTTAAAACAAAAACACAAAAAGTGAGACACTCAGGATGCTGAAATATGTGCCCAATACCACCTATGCTTGTGTAACAATAGAATAGGTACAGTCCTGCGCATAACACTTTCGGAGGCAGAACAATCTTTCTTGGTACTATTGTTTTGTCTTTTGCAGGCTTATTGTTGAGTTCTCCTTTTTACCTTTAAGGAACCTAGCCAGTAAGATTCAGAGATCAAACCACAGTTTAAAGGAGAGAGATTTTTCTTGAAGAAAAAATGGGCAGAATGGCTTAACTAACATCATAAAAGTTACTGAAGAACAAAGGGCTGGTTGAAACCAGAATTTGATCCTTTTTCTGTGGGTCTTTTTTGTGTGCACTTCCAGCCATTTGCTGTTCAGGGTTCCAGCTGGCTCTTGATAACCACCTTCCCTTAAAGCCTTTCCCCACATCTGAATTAAAATATATATATATTAGGGAAGTATTGTCTAACAACAAGAATTGTCTAACAGGGGAGTTGTATTTTTGAAAATAAGTAAATGGATAACTCAAGTTTAGTTACTCAGCCATGAAATAAAACAAGGGATTAGTTAGATGGTGGAAACTAATTGTCGCCTCTCATTGAGAGATGATGGCTGAGTTATTAAAGGATTTGGCCATCAATTAATAATTTCTCTAGAATATACTCCTGTGTATATAATACTTGTTTCTTTAGCAAACATTTACTGACTTCTCATCAGTCGAGGCAATTGCAGAACAACAATCCAGTACCAAAGGGTACAACCCAGTTCAGTTTTAAAAAAAATAAATCTTTGGAAGTCTTGACATTGACCAATAAGATACAGCTTGTACTGCCAAAGCTTATTCAGCATGCAAAAATTCTGTAGCTGAAAATGTTTTTAGAACTTTAATACTAAATCTGGAATAATCAAGTGGGATCCCACCCACCCCCACCCCCGTATTTTTGTTAGTCAGCCCATTTTATTTATGGGGGACTTCTTTCCAGCTTGCATTTGTCACATCTCTTTGGGCAGCATATTTTTAATGGTTCAGATTTTGCTTCCTAGCCACCAACATTTGGGTGCACTTCATTTGGCTTGAAATGCTGTGAAATTCTACCCATGTGCTTCAATGCTTCACAGTGACATTAGAATCGGGGGCTTACATTCTGCACAGCGCCCTGTAGAGCCAAGAGCTTTTATACAACTCAGCACGCAATGGAGGGAGCTGTAGCTCAGTGGCAGAGCATCTGCTTCGCATGCAGAAGGTCCCCGGTTCAATCTCTGGCATCTCCATGTAGGACTGAGAAAGATCCCTGCCTGAAACCTTGGAAAGCTGCTCCTGGTCAATGTAGACAATACTGAGCAAGATGGACCAATGATCTGATTTGGTATAAGGCAGCTTGCTATGTTCCTCTGTAACAGCCTCTTCTCAATGCTAGCTAAGCTGGAGAGGCTCTCTGGCTACGAAGGATTGTATCCTCACTGTAGCAACAATACTCCCATCATTCCCCATGGGAGAAATGTCACTGCAGTGCTGGTTAGAGTTTGGACTAGGACCAGGGAGACCTGAATTCAAATCCCTGTTCAGCCATCAAACCCACTGGGTGACTCTGGGCCAATCACATCTCTCTCTCTCTTTCTCTCTCTCTCTCTCTCTCTCTCTCTGCGCCTCACAGGGTTGTTGGGAGGATAAACATAAACATGTTCACTGCTCTGGGCTCCTTGGAGAAAGAGCAGGATAGAAATGTAAACATAAATAAATACAGTAGTAGTCACAGATCCGCTCCACCTTCAGTGAGGATAAGCTATTGAGTCACATGGAACCAGAAAGTGCGCCTCACTCTTGAATTGGCAGAGCACTGTACCAGAAGTTAAGCCAGGGAGAGTCTGTCACCCAAAAATCATGCTATAGAACAGGGATGGCCAACCTGGGGCTCTCCAGCAATTGCAACTGGGGATGATGGGAGTTGTAGTCCCACCACTGCTGGAGACCCCCAAGTTGGCCACCCCTGTTGCAGAGAGATTATTTTAAAATATAAATGTACACATATCTTCTTTAGTGCACTGTGGCTGCTATATGATGAATTAAAAGGAAGATGTCCTTTAACATGTCAATGTTAATTTAGAAACAAGACCCATTGATTTCAGGGTCAAACAAGTTTAGAATTGCAATTTTATGGCATAATCTTCTTGATGTATTTTCAGAATAAATCCCACTTCCTCCCAGATCTGGCAGGCGTTACTTTATTCATTTGATTCTGTGTTTATTTATGCTCTGCCTAGTTCTTTGGTGGATCTACAGCTGTCTCTAGCATTGCTTCTTTTGGACTTGCACCTTTTGATCTTGCTTCTTTTGGACTTGCCTTCTAAAAAGAACAAAAAAATCAGCTTCTCTCTTTGCTGGGGAGAAGGGTCTATACCTACCCAGTTAGGTAATCATTTCATATATCTGACAATGCAGGTTCTGGCAAATGAGAACTTTATGCCACAATAAATATGTTAGTCTTTAAGATGTCACAATTCTCTGTTGTTTTTATTTCTAGAGAAGTGTGTGGATTGCAGCCTGAGTTAAATACATTTCATCTTGATCCTGCTCCCTAAAACCAGATTGAGAGTCCATGGACTTTACTCCAATAAGGCTGCAATCCTTAGTACCCTTGTTAGGCCACAGATCTCCATCCCAAACTCAGGATGTACTTCTGAGTAAATAAGCTTACGCTCACACAAACATATACCCAACTTGTTGCAGAGGCAGGACATACTCCCAAGATTGCACTGGATGATCTGTATTTTGTACCTAGGTAAAATGCAACAAACAATTTTATTTATTTATCATATTTTTATACTGCCTGATATGTACATCTCTAGACCAAACCTCCTGATGATCTCTCCCAGCCATTTCATGTAGATGTTAAAGAGCACTGGAGACAGTATGGAGCCTTGTGGAACTCCACACTTTAGTTCTCGTTTTGCAGAACAGCGGTCTGGAATCTACCAGAAAGGTAGGAGCAGAACCGCTGTGAAACAGTGCTACCCGATCCCACCCCCCTCAGACGGTCCAGAAGGATACCATGGTCGATGGTATCATAAGACGCTGAGAGATCCAAAAGGATCAGCAGAGTTACACTCCCTCCGTCGATAGCCAGTTGGAGATCATCCATCAGGCCAACCAAGGCAGTCTCAACCCTATAGCTCACACGAAAGCCAGTTTGAAATGTGTCTAGATAATCTGCATCATCCAAAATTGCCTGAAGCTGAGAGTCCACTACCCGCTCAGTCACCTTACCCAATCTTGGAAGGTTAGAAAAAGGTCTGTAGTTAGCTTACTCTGAGGGATCCAATGCAGCTTTCTTCAAAAGTGGTCTAACAGTAGTCTTCTTAAGACAAGAAGGCATCCTGCCCTCCCTCAGAAATTATTTATATTTACCAGACCCTCTCTGATAATATGATTATCAGATGAGATAAGCCAAGTTGGGCAAGGGTCAAGAGTACAGGTTGTAGGGTGCGCAGTCCGAAGCAGCTTGTCCACTTCTTCAGGAGTCACATGCTGAAAATGATCCAATCTAATTCCAGAAGAGGAGTTGCTTGTCACCTCCAGAGTAAACTCTGCAGTAGCTGTGGAATCCAGCTCAGCCTGAATATGAGAAAACTTTGTTTTGCTTTTCTTGGATTAGGTCATGAATCACTACTGGGATTGCTGTGCAGAGTGGGGCTGCATGAGGTTCGCAGTCATCTAGTTATGGTTATTCTGTAATGCCAGTGATGAGTAATATGATGCCCATTACATGTTGCAATGTTGCGTTTATGGTTTTTATCTTGTGCGCAAACTCACTGTGCAACTCTAAGCTGTAAAAATGCTCAAGCAGCACTTGGTGTGCATTTGAAAAAGGGGAAAAATATATTACTTCCCTTTCCTCACCCCTCTTGCACCGCCCTGGCATTTCGGGAATGTTTCCTTTAAAAGAAAAAACCCATACTGGCTCTGTGGTACTTTGTTGTGTTGGCACATTCATCCAACCCCATTTTTAAACCAAAAAACAATGGCGTAGCACAGCAAGGCTTCTTCCCCCACGAGTGTTCCCTCTAACAGGGATTCCCAGATGTTGACTACAACTCTCAGAATCCCCAAGCAAAAGCCATTGCATCTGGAGATTCTGGAAGTTGTAGTCAACAACATCTGGGAATCCTTGTTACAGGGAACTCTGCCCCCCACACACCTCCCACTATTGCTAGGGGCATAGCAAGGTTGGAGTGGGCCCAGAGACAAGATTTTAAAATGCCCCCCCCCCAAGCTCAGCTCATGAAGTAAAGACGAAAGTGGACGATGCAAGTCATTTAATGGTACTAAAGAAAGACATGCTGTTCTGGTAGCTCCAGGTCTTAACACATCAATTTGGGAGGATGAATACAACTGAAGGAAGCCCAGGTGGGTGCATGGCTGGGAGAGTCAGTCATGTGACTTGCCTCTGGGGCCCCCAAAAGGCAGTGGGCACCCGGACAACTGTCTCCCCTTGCGCTATTATAGTTAGACCCCTGACTATTGCATTATTGGTGCAAGGTCAGAGGTGGTTGGAATACTGTGCTAAACATAAAATGTCTGGTGGGGCGTATGAATGGTCCAACTACAGCTATGGGCTTGCCACCAGTTGAGAAGTACATTCATTTTTGAGGAGGGAGGAGGAGAGTGTTCACATGTTCAGACTCCCGCAGGCAGACTGATGACTGATAACCATGTTCATATGCTGTCCTAATCGAACTGAAGGAGCAGAACCAGACAGCTCTGCTCTTCTTTGCTGGGGAGATAGTGCCACTTAAGTTCGCGGGACACAAGCTGCTCTTTGGGTCTGGGCAGACTCACAGCTGTGAATTATGAGACCTCTCAAAGTTAACACACGTATGGCACAACAGAAGTGAATGTGGTTCCACATCAATAGCTGGGGTCTGGATATGCGAAATCTGTATTTAAGGCGATCTATGGAAGGGGGAGTCATATTTGTGAGGGCTTTTGTAGTTTTAGAGATGCATTTTGTAAATCTTTGGAACAATAAGTAGACCAAATGTTTTTGCTTGTATTAATTTATTTTAGTTACATATTGGATTAAAGCTCAGGCTTGTCCCTGTGCAAATGACACATCTGGAAATTTGTATTAGGTGCAGGAAACCTTAAAGCAATACAAAAATGCAGTGGTAGCTTCTGTGACCCTTCAGGTTCCTATGTACATAAATTGCATGATGGATGTTCAAGGGGTGGTGCTGTGGGCTCCTCAGACAGAAATATGGCCTAGCCACAGTAATGCTTGAAATTACACCTGCCTTTTCAAAGTTGTTGTAGTAACTTTTTGATGTTGGTTTCTAGTATTGAACCTACTTAATTAAAAGGATTTAATAAGGACAGACAAAAGTAAATATTTATACAATGTATAGCTAAACTATGGAATTCCGTGTCGCTGGATGTGGTGATGGCCACCAATCTAGTTTTTAAAAGGGGTTAGAGAAATTCATGAAGGAAATGTATCAGTTGCTTCTAGCCTTAATAGCCATATACTTTAATCAGGACAGAGATGGCATGCCCACACAACACCAGGTGCTAGGGAACACTGTGTGGGGGTGCGGTGTTGCCTTCTCCCCCCCCACCCCCAATTGAACCTGACTGGCCACTGCATGAAGCAGTCTTATGTCCATTTAGGAGGAATCTCACTGACTCCAATGAGCCTTTTGAATAAACAGACATAGCACAGCCATGTTTGGTTACAAGCAAAGGGGGATCCCTAACAACTGAAAGGGGGTTGAAAGGGCAGGCAAGAGGCACCTTACCGCTGCCAGCAGCTTCTCAGTGGTGGTGGGCCGGCAGCAGCTCCTTTAGGCCCCATCAGCACAGGCGGTGGGTCCCCAGTTTTGGTCTCTATGCATGCAAATGGCCTCTGCACATGCACAGAGGCTGAAGCCGGGCCCCTGCTGGCCCGCACTGATGGGGGAGGGGAGCGCCAACAGGACCTAGAAAAGCTGCCGCCAGCCTGCCACTGCTACAGGTAAGGTGCCCTCTCGCTCACACACACACACAACCTTTCAACCCCCTTTTAGTGGTTAGGGATCCCCCTTTGCTTGTAAAGGGGAATCCTTACCAGATTCCCCTTTATGAACATCACAAACCGGGTAAAACTAGTTCCAGTTCAGTTTGAACTCGGTCCAAGCTCAAAGAGGTCAAACTGGGCCGGTTCGAATAGAACTGGCTCTGCACACCCCTATTGTTTGCCTCATTTCATCCAGTTTCTGTGGGCTCTAAAGTCTACAAAGCATCTCTAGCTCCCTGGATCAAAGCATGCATAACTATGGCATAGGAGTCCCTCTCGTTACATACCCGCAAGATCACAGCACATTCTACAAGTTCTGCAACCTCAGCAACTTTCTCACCCTTGGTTTTTGGGTGCAGTATAACTATTCTCTGATTGGCGGAGGTGTATCTCATTTCTAATTGGCTGTTTTTTCTAGGGGGAACTCTTGCTACGCTTTCTGAACATCGTTCTCTGGTCCTTACAGAGCCAATATGTATTCTCTCTGTTGTTGCCTGCTCTACTACAAGTTGTTGTCTGTTTAGAGCCTTCCTTATTTCACTTCACAGAAGTCCCCAAACTGGGAGGGGCTCACTCCCAAGGCACTATGAGACTCCTTTTGATTGACATCAGATCCTGTCTGTTGGGAGCACAACTCATTCTAGAGGACATCCTCTGTACAGTGAAGAGAAAGAACCCTTCACGGTAACTTTACCAATGTTGCTTTCTGCCTCCCTGCTGAGGCCAAGAACTGGAGTTTGCTCCTGGGAATCTTGCCACTCGAGTTCCAGTGCTGGGGTAAGCCTCTCTTTCTGCAAAAAACTGGCCCTGGCTGTAGCCAACCTTTCTCCGAACATTCAGACTAATATGAATATACAATGCCTCCCTCCATGTTCATCCTCTCTCCCAGCCCTTTATTTTTAAAGATTTATACAGAGCAAATTCAAAAAAGTATTCTGTGCCATGTTGCGATCACTGTATAATTTCCTTCTGGATTAAGCCACTAAGAAATAAGCTTGTCTTTAATAAGCCACCTTTTAAAGACTGCTCTCAAGAGCCTCAGTGAGATACTGCACAACCATGTCTTGTGTGTCGGATGCAACAAGAGGCCACCCCTTTCACAGGCACATCTCCCAAATCCGTATTTGATTTGTGTTACTTTTTTACAGCAGGAAGATCTGCTGCCATTTGTAGCCTCTGGGGTAAGCGTCTGCAGAGTTGTCCTGGCCAGCTTTCCCCATCCATGTTCATATGCTTCATGATGCAAATATGAGTACAGTTAGAATCTCATGTACTGGTCTCACAGTAGAAACTTAAGAATCGTGACTACAGATCATGGAAGCACCAGTGCAGTGAGAGGAGCAGACTAACTGCACCAGTTCACCATGGAATGGGTGGTTTTTGACAACCTCCCCTTCCCCAGAAAACATTCGGGGCCACCTGAAAAACATGTCACTGAGTGAGAGCTTGCCCTTGCATCCGTGCAGTTAGTCTGCCAGTGTTTTTGGTTTGCTCCTTTTGCTGCCCTGGTGCTTCCTTGCTCTGTATGTCAGCTAGTGTAGCTTCTCAGCTGATCTTTAGTGCTTGGCACCTGTGGATTCTCAGTAGGCAGATTCACGTGTAGTTTTCAGACAGTAGGAACACAAGCTGCATATATTTGTATTCATACGCTAATTGGAAAACTCTCACTGAAGTATTTTAACAGCTGGAAAAGTATAGATTTGCAATGTACTGGGGAGCAGACGTATGAGACCACCACAGCGTGTTTTTCTTGGCTTATAGTATGGGTATGGGTGTGGGGAAGCTGAAGAACAATGGAATGTAGCTTAAGTCCAGTGCCATATACGAATGCCACAGGGGTAAAACTCACATTTTTCTGAAACTGTCATATAATCAATTACAATTCCTCTTCAGGAAACAAGTACATGCAACCTTAGGGACATAGTCTGAGTTGGGATCTGAGCCCCACCCACAGCCAGGGATGGATTCTTTCCCCTGCAAAAGAGTTTGATGGAAAGGTGAAGATCCATTCATTCCTCTCTGCATCAAAAAATGCCACCTGGCCCGCTTCATAGTCCAGACATACCCGGACCCTTTGGCAGGCCTTGCTTATGGGTAGCGGGGTGGGAGGGGATGTCAGAGCGCGGTAGTGATCCCCTCCAAAGTGCTCCAAAGCCCAGATCCCCTCCTCAGGCCGGAAGTTGAGTTTTCTCTTCCTCTTCACAGATTCTTTGGCCACACCCACAGCCCAGCACCCCCTTTCCACCACCTGGACCTCCCAGTGGTGCTTTCCTGAGGTAAACCCTTCGTTGCCCAGCACGCAAGGGTACACATTAAATCGATCCCGAGAGTTAGCACGTTTCTGACGCGTGTCTCCCAGCTGTACACTTTTTCCATTGTCTGACAGGATGAGGTATGGGCCTGCAGTGCCCAGGTCCAGTGTCACATTGGCTGCAAAGAGATGGAGAGGATTGGAGAGTTAGGGCTTGTTTGCATCGTTTACCAGAGGGTGGCACCCTGTGGGCGCTGATTGCGCCCCTAGACAACTGATATCCAGGAACTGGTGTAGACAGAAGACTCTGTTTGAACCATTCAAGTTGCTTCTGCTTCTTTTGCACTCCTTGAGAAGCAGTGAACAAACTATAGAAATATAGGAATTGCTTGGCTTGATCAGACTAAAAGTCCATCTAGCCCAGCATTCTAACAATGGCTGGCCAGGTGCCCCAGGAAAGCTCACAAGCCATGGATGAAAGTTATGACCTTCCTCCGGTTATTCTTGGCATCTGCTTCTCAAGGGTATACAGTACAGCATGGGTGCAGAAGAGTTCTATTCTACAATCCTTGTCTTCTTGGTTCCATGTAATATTCTAATTTTCTGGGATTGTGGATTTGGGGTTTTCATGAGCTGTACGCCATGATCATCACAATTATAACAAATTAAGGCTTGACTTATCTCGCTTTGCATGTAATGTGTCTGTCTCATATATCAGCTTCACCTTTTAATTTGCATTACTGGAATTAATGGACTTTTGCACGATATTCTAATTTTCCGAGTTTCACCTGTAGCCTTCCCCTGCAGTTCAAAGAAGAATATTTCCAACAGTGTTGTGCCATATCATTATTCTGAATGCCTACATCACAGTCCTTGCCCTATGGGTCCTTTTCTGTAATACCAGAAGTTGTAAGGATGTGTATGTTTTCCTTGGAAAGTTCCTGCCCTCTTGTTCTTACTTTGGTCACTTAATTCAGATCTGCAAACACATACAACTATAATCCTTAATTTGGAAACAAATTCTTGGAAAACCTCATCTTTCTTCAGCCAGCAGATATACAACTTGTTTGTCTGACTTATCTGCACACCTGTTGCTGGAGATTCATCCACACCCTCTTCCTTTTCTTGCAGTTCTGACAATAAGGAGTCTAGAGAAAAGCAAAGGAGTGGGACATAAGGTTCCTGATTCCATGCTGCTTGGTTCACATTATCCTATTTGGGTAACAAATACTGGAGAAAGAAGCTGAAAGGCTGGGAGAGAGAGAGGAGGCCCAGAATCATTATTAGGTGGTCTAAAATCCTTTCCGTTAAAAGCTCCTGCAATACTAGGGTACCTAAATTCTACAGTCTTCATACATTTGCAAATTAGTAAGATCCAGTTATAGACTCACTGCTGTAGGGCTTGCTTCTCCAATTGCCAATCTATGTTCCTTCCTTGCATGCAAAGTATGTGCTCTACCAATAAGACATGGCCTCTCTTCTTTATCACTTTTGATGAGAATATTTAATATGGATTGTCTTTTCACAGCTGATATACTGTATATCAATTCCTTGGAGGAAGGGTGGGATCAAAATGTAATAATCATTTCTTGCCAAAACTACTACCAGCTTTAGGAGTCAGGATATTAGGCAAAAGATTTGTCTAAACGTGCACATCTCTCTAAACATAATCTGGGCATCAAGGAGGGGAAACCAGTTTGGACCCTTCTTACCTACTTTAAGAGTTTATGTAATTTCACTCGTTCCAAAAATTATGCTGATGTAGTCAAAACTAATCAAACTTCTTACTCCTACAGACATTTCCCATCTCTTATACAAGCAATGTTCATCATGTGTGTCTACTCATGAATTCAAACTCATGAATTCAATGAGACTTAGACCCATATAAGTGTGTAAAAGATTGCAGCCTTAAATATACAGTCTTTCCAGAGATCTTTACTGTTTAATCTTGATATCCAACTATAGGAGATAGCAAGGGGGCACTCTTCATATTTCTTACCAACTCCTTTCCATGTACCTTCACACACCCACACCTCCTATTCTTTTTTCCCCATGATTAAAAAAAAAAGTACAGGCATTCTGCAGAAGGGAGGTATACACCTGGGTGGATACTCAGGAAATAAGGAGGTTGTAGTGTTCAAAGAAAGAAATGGCCAGGACATGCCAGAGAGTTTTAAAAGATGCTACAGAAGAGATATACAGAAATGCTGAAGCATCAGGACTTGGTTAATTTTCCTTTACCTTTGAATTTCTTCAGGAGTTTTGCTAGGGAAATGTTGTTCTTAGCAAATGTACTCAGTTTCTTATTTAGGTCTGGAGGAATCTCCAGAGGCAGAGGAACCTTTCTCTTCTTACACCTAGCAAGGAGAACACTCAAACTGAAATGATTCTTATATGCATTCTGAAGCTAGAGAATTTTCAGCCTGGGAGCATACACAGCATATGAGATGGAAGTTCCACAAACTTCCATTGCTGTGGCAAATCAAAATGCTTCCTCATATCCAACACTGTTTAGTATGTTTGACTCTGAATGGGGGGGTTCAAATTCCCAGCTGAGCCATGAAACTCACCAAGTGCCTAGGTCACTCTCTCTCACTCTAACCTATCTCATAAGGTGGCATGAGGAAAAGAGGCGTCATCCCATCATACATGCCATCTTAAGTTCCTTGGAGGAAAGGTGGGATATGCACATGGGCTATGATTAATGCTTTTGCTTGGCCTTCCTGCCTCTTCTATCAAATCTCATTTTCTCTGCCTAGAAGTTGTCAGCTCCTCTAAATTGTTGTCCTCATCACTATGACCATGTTAGCTGACTTTTTTGCTCTCTGCACTGGTGCCCTCTTTCTTATTGTATTCCTTTTACATTTCTTCTATTAACTTGCTCCCACTTATCTATCGCCTATTCTGTCTATCCAAACCCCAACATTCCAAGATGCCTTCTCTCTCACTTGCTGCCTGTCTCCAACTCTCTCCCTCCCAAGTCCCAAAACCTATCAGGCTCTTTCCGCAGGTGTAATTCAACAGTTATCTAAAAGCTTTTCAGTGGAGCCAGTTCACACATTCAGCTGTGAGTTATGTGTTCAGTAATCAAGCAGCACACAGGCATGTGTGAATCCACCTCAGTCCATTTGTAAAGAGGAGCAGGAAAGAACCACGTACCTGCTCAGGATATTCTTGACATTCTGAAGGGGGCAAGAAAGAAGAGGAAACTGAGTTCCCATTATCAGCACAGAAAGTACACTCATATCTTTATGGGCTAATATTACGTCATGGTGATTCTACTTCCTTTGCCTAGTCTTAAGAACACTGAGTGACCATATTAATGATTCATCCAACCATATTAGTATTCTGTTGAGCAGAGTCATGGTACTGGTGGCTTGCATGCACAAAGCTATGCTGATATCCTATGGCTGGCAAGTACAAAGCACCTTCTGGCTTTAGTCTGCCCTATTTGTAACATAAAGCTAGATTATTAACTTTTGAATTGCTCACCCCAAAGGCTGTCCTGTGGACAGCCCTTTGATCTGCAGCAATTATCAGATAAAAATGCTGATCTCCTCATTAAAAAAACAACCACACACACACACACACACACACACACACACACAACTTTGCCTATATGTCAAGCCTGGACCAGATTTTTTTCCAGCCAGTCATCTCCACACAAGCTCACCTCAGCTTTCATGGGGAATGTGCAAATGTGTCAGTTATCTGGTCTCTTGAGCCACCAAGTTGCCTGTAGAAGGCTTCACAGAGCCCATCCAGGGCCATATCACATCAGAGGCATGCTAATGCTTTCATCTTCAGACATAAGTGTGCAACACCATGTATCCCTCTGTGCTGGCAGAGGGAGCCTAGCATGCAGGCCTGGGCATTTCTGCAGCTGCTGGGTTCCTCTTTATCACGCTGCTATACTAAAACCAGAAGGCAGAGGTTAACGGAGATCAGCATTCCCATCATGCTGAGTACTGTAAACTGGGTGCAATATTACCCCTCCTCTAACTGAGCAAGAAGCACCTTTTCAAAGTGGTGAATGTGACTCTCTTATATTTAGTAGGGGTATAGCCACTGTCCCAATTCAGTCCATCCATCTTTCCAGGGACTGTTGCTGGTGTCTCCTCTATCTTGGGGCTGGCTGGGTTTAAAGACTGTGAGGCTTTTTATTACACCTTTTGCTATTTAAACTGCTTTGAGAACTTTTTTCTGGTTGAAAAGTGGTGTGTGTGTATGTATACATACATATAAATAATATTGAGAGTTTAATTGCACTATCGTTAAGACGATGCAGTGGTTCAGGTACTCTGTTGCACAGCCACTTGAACACTCTCAGGCAATATTCATCCAGCAGTAAAGGTAATCAGGAGGCTTTACATTTAGTTAACCTTTTAAAACTGCAGTTACTGAAAGCCTAAGAGCTCTCAAGAGAGGCTTGTCCCCAATGGAGCACAATAGGAGAATATAAAATTGCGGGTAGAATAAAGAACAATACATTTTTCTCTTATAATACAGGGCAAGAAAATACTTTCCCCACACAACAGATAATTTACTTAAGGAGTTTACTCTGAGAAGTTATAGAATAGATATGACTTGTTTAGGAAAGGATTAGATCATTCATGGAGGATAGCCTCTGAGAATTCAAGACTACTGAACATGTGCTGCTTTTATTTTAAACTTGCCACCATTTGGCTGATCCTTCACTATTTGGCCAGCACATTTTCAAACTTATTGCTGCAATCCATGAGGTCTAGAAACTTAAATTGCTTGTTTTAGTGAAAAGAAGCATTATTTTTTTAACTGCAGTTTATACCAACATGAATGACAGTATGACAATATTATTCAGAATGTTATTTCCCATATTGTAATACAACTTTCAAAAGTAAACCCACTATTAATATTTGGACCTTAAATAGTACCAAGTAAAGCAAAAGTGTGTAAGTTATCTTATGTTTTCTCATTCTTTGAACACAAGTGTTCTAACAATAATTATTCAAATATACCTTGGGGAATGCTTCCAACAAACGGGGCCTTGTTGCTCAGTCCTAGTCTTTATAATCTATGAATTCTGTTGTCACTGCTGAATCTAGGATTTCCAGGCCCACTCAGTTTACCCATTACTTGTTCTTAGCCAAAATTTCTTTGAAAAAAAAAAATTGCTCTCACCTGCAAGAATGCACTTGCTGGCTGTTTGCACTGTTCCTCCATCTCACTGATCAGGTCTCCCAGAACAGAAATCTCTTCAGTGAATTTAGTGTCATTTTCCTTCTGCCCTTTCTTAATCTCCTGCTCCAGCTCATTCAATTGGCTCTGAAGGAGCTGCTTTCCTTCCTCAAGAAACTGATGCAGCAGTTCAAATTCAGAGGCTATCTTCTTCCTTTCAACATCTAGCTTTTCCTACAATTAAAAGACCAAAGCAGGAAGATGCAAGTATTAACAACACAATTCCATGAACCTGCATGTGCATGAGAAACACAGTAAAGTTCTGAAGTGGTAGAATGGATAACACTACTTAATATTAAAGGCAATGGATTTTAAAAAATGTTTTTCCATGTAGTAATAACAACAATTTACATACCACCTTTCAACAAATAAGTGTTCAAAGAGGTGTACATTAAAAAAGATTGCAAATAAAAAGATGGTTCCCTATCTCCAAAGAGCTTAAAATCTAAAAAGAAACACAAGGTAAACAGTGGAGAAATGCTACACTGAGGTTGAATAGGAACAGTTGCTCTCCCCCTGCTAAATATAAGAGGACCACTACTGGAAGTGTGTAAGAAATTAGATACTTCGGAATTCTTCCTTCACATGTGGGGAATGGAGCTCAGAAGTCTTCAGAAGACTAGGTTCTATGCCTTGTGTTTGGCTTGTTTTGTTCCTCCAAGACTCGTGAAGCACACACAGACAAGAAATGAAGAGTTAACAGTATTTATTCTCACCCAAATCCTGATAGTATTCAGTAGGCAGAAGCAAGAAACAATTCTGAATTCAATCAGTATACCTCAATCATTTAACAGAGTTTTTTTTCTTATGGTTAAAAAACCGAATGTTAATGGTTTGTTATTTTTATAATACATTTTCCTGTTTCTCGCAGTTGCACGTTGTGGTTGCTTCTCTGTCCAAACCTCCTGCGCTCCTTCCTCTTCTTTTCCCTCCCTCCTAAATCATTCAACAGCTTCTTTCTTATACTCGATTAAGGAGTCACCCTCACAACCCTGCTTCCCCCTTCTTCCTAACAATGATTGGTCAGAAGAATCCACACCACGGATGACCTATAACCCAATTTGTCACCCCTTTTGGCATATTGACCCATTGGTCAATTCTTGAATGCGCATAAATGAAACCTACCAAAACTGCATCATAGGTGTTTTGATCGAAACTCATACAAACATTGTGGTTTGAGCATGTTCTGTCCTAATGCCTCTGAAGTAAAATCTAGACTAAATTGGGGAAGCATCCTGTTGTGTCACTCAAAACATCATCGTTTGACATTTCAATCTGAAAAGGCACCTCATGACAGCTTGGAAACATGCGTGGGCATAGCATTAGTGATGTGCATGGAACCGCGGAGCTGCGGTCCGGCACTGGAGTGAGGGTTCCTTTAAAGGCGGGGGGAGGGTGTACTTACCCCTCCTGCCGCTTTCCCCCCTCCGGTGCACCTTTTTTAGTTAGCAGTTGGGGCGACAGGATACCTCCCTGCCGCCCCTTCCCCCGCTCGGCTGCAAAAGGCTTCAGGTAGCCTTTTGTGCGTGCGCACATCGTGCGTCACATCTCCACGATATGTATGTGTGTGTGTGTGGCCACGCGCCGAGCAGGGGAAGCCGAGCGGGGGAAGGGAGCGGGGGAAGGGGCGGCAGGGAGGTATCCTGCCGCCCCAATTGCTAACTAAAAAAGGTGTGCCGGAGGGGGAAAAGCGGCAGGAGGGCTACGTACACCCTCCCCCCACCCTTAAAGGAACCCCCACCCCAGTCCGCCCGAACCCTGAACTGCCCATGTCCAGACCGGTCCTGAGGCCTGTAGAATGGCCTCCGGACCGGTCCATGCACATCACTACATAACATACCTGTCATCTCAGGCCCAAAAAGCCTGACTCTCCCAAAACCAATGGCAAGCACATTGGTCAACTTGGCCATAGAAAAAGAAAATGCCCTGTCCTTTGTCTAACAAGTGTCTCTCAGCCCAGTCATAATGTCTGCATAGGGCTAATAAACACAAGAGTCTGACATGCCATGAGCAAGTGATCACACAGGGCCAGAACTCAATCTGAAAAGTTTGGGGAAACGCAGGCAGATTATTACACATCTCCTACTCTGGTAGAGGTCACCCACTGACTCCCAAAGTTCCTCCTTCCCAAGGTCTGTGTTGGATAACTGAAAGAAGTACCTACCAGACACTCCTCTGCTGTTTTTTCACTAGCCTGTTGAAGCTCCTGGAGCTTTTCTCTCTCTTGCTTAAGACTCTGTGATTGGCTCTGGATTTGTTCCTGGAGGAAAAAAGGAATGACTTTGTTTAGACAGAATAATATTCCGTTTCTTTTCATTGGGGCAGCCTTCCTATGCGGAACTGGACTGAGTCTCTGCAGGCAGGGTCACGCCGATGAATATGACGCATATTTATATCCCGCTTTTCAACAAAAGGTTCCCAACGCAGTTTAAAGGTAAAGTGTGCTGCCAAGTCAGTGTCTACTCCTGGCAACCACAGAGCCCTGTGGTTTTCTTTGGTAGAATACAGGAGGGGTTTACCATTGCCATCTCCCACATGGTATGAGATGATGCCTTTCAGCATCTTTCTATATCACTGCTGCCCAATATAGGTGTTTCCCATAGTTTGGGAAGCATACCAGCAGGGATTCGAACTGGCAGCCTCTGGCTTGCTAATCAAGTCATTTATATAGACATTAATAAATACATAAAATAGCTCCCTGTCTACTGGCATCTGGTGTCCGCCAATTCATCCTGCTTATTTTGGGGTGGGCCTTTGACCCCCATCTCTTGAAATGTTTCCTGGCTCAGGCGTGTCCCCTTGCCATCTGGGCATGCTGGAGTCCTCTCCCTCAGTATCTGGGCGTTGCTTTGGCCATCTGGGTCATGGGTCCTTCTGTCTCCTGCAGTGCCCCTTGGCTCCAGCACAAGCTTCTCTCTCCTTGTTCTGGCAGTGCCAGTTCATAGTTGCTTTGTGCTTCTGGCAAACGCCCTCGGCCACACTTCGCCTGTACTCCTTGACTGTGCATTTTTAACCCTTATCTCTACTTGCAGCCTGTCACGCTAACTGCTGTAATTTGGCATTAGCAAGCAGGATATGGAAGCCAAGTTTGCTTTCTAAATTCACAACTAAACAGCAAGCCTAGTATGGCCTTAACCAAATGCCTGGCCCAACACGGGCCTAACGGAAGGTGAGGCAGTCGTCTCAGGCATAGGTGCAAGGAGGGGTGCAGGGAACGACAAGTGTCAGCCCCACACCACCATGGGCACCACCCCACTGGCCTCCTGCTACCACTGCCCTTCCTCTGGGGCATGCTGTTCCTTGCGTGCTGTTGGGGGGGGGGGCCTTGCTGTTCCTTGCATGCCTCTTCTTTCTCTCTTCTCCCTCATCAACACTGGGTACATAAGAACATAAGAACAGCCCTGCTGGATCAGGCCCAAGGCCCATCTAGTCCAGCATCCTGTTTCGCACAGTGGCCCACCAGATGCCGCTGGAAGCCTCAGACAGGAGTTGAGGGCGTGCCCTCTCTCCTGCCATTACTCCCCCGCAACTGGTACTCAGAGGCACCCCGCCCCGGGGCTGGAGGTGGCCCACAGCCCTCCGACTAGTAGCCATTGATAGACCTCTCCTCCATGAAGTCATCCAAACCCCTCTTAAAGCTATCCAGGTTGTTGGCTGTCACCACATCCT
The DNA here is from genome assembly GCF_027244095.1 of Hemicordylus capensis. NCBI lineage: Eukaryota > Metazoa > Chordata > Lepidosauria > Squamata > Cordylidae > Hemicordylus > Hemicordylus capensis. Next base: position 262,840,314 of record NC_069658.1, read on the forward strand.
GTGGCAGAGAGTTCCACAAGTGGATCACGCGTTGTGTGAAAAAGTACTTCCGTTTGTTGGTCCTAGACCTCCTGGCAATCAATTTCATGGAGTGACCCCTGGTTCTAGTGTTGTGTGAGAGGGAAAAGAATCTCTTTCTCTCCACTTTCTCCATGCCATGCATGATTTTATAGACCTCTATCATGTCTCCCCGCAGTCGTCTTTTTTCTAAACTAAAAAGCCCCAGGTGTTGTAGTCTTGCCTCATAAGAAAGGTGCTCTAGGCCCCTGATCATCTTGGTTGCCCTCTTCTGTACCTTCTCCAGTTCAACAATGTCCTTTTTAAGATGTGGTGACCAGAATTGTACGCAGTACTCCAAGTGTGGTCGCACCATAGATTTGTATAAGGGCATTATAATGTTAGCCGTTTTATTTTCAATCCCCTTTCTAATAATAATGGGTAGAAATGTCCCAGCCATCACTGCCTGGTGGCATACTCTGAGAGCACTCATGTGCTGTTGCTGCCTCCACAGAATGACCTGAGAATGCTGAGCACCCGCCCACAGATAGGGAAGGGCATCATATTGTCCTTCGCCTCAGGTAGCAAAATGTCTGAGACCACCACTGCCTTTCTTTGTGCATCCAGTTGTAGGGTGGGTTGCTATTCCAATACATTGGCTGAAATCCTGACTAAATTACTCAGTGGAAATCCCATAGAAATTAATAGCACAAGTAACTTGTTGGTTTTGGAAATCCTATTAAAAATAGCACCGACAAAGAAGCACAAAGCACCCACTGAAACAAATTAAAACTAGTGTCTGTTATTATTACAGTAGTTTAACAACTTATTTGTTAGCTGCCCCATAACAAATTCTTCTCTGAGGAGCTTGCAACACAACAGTAAAAACATCAAATTAAAACACATAACACAAAACAAATTACAACATAAAATAGAAAATATGATACAAAACATTTAGAAACTTTTCAAAAGAAATCTAAAAGAACAAAGTGATGATGCCAGGTGAGCCTCACTGGGGAGGCTATTCCACAGACAGAGTGCCACCACCAAAAAGGCCTTTTCTCTAGTAGCCACCCGCCTAACCTTATTTGGCAGGGACACTTGGAGCAGGGCCTCAGAAGAAGATCTTAAGGTCCAAGTCGGGACCTAAGGGGCAAGACACTCTCTCAGGGAGCCTGGTCCCATGCCATTTAGGGTTTTAAAGTTTAAAACCAGCACTTTGAATTTGGCCCAGAAATGGGCTGGGAGCCAGTGCGGCTGACAGGTGTGGTATGATCAAAATGCCCAGTCCCAGTTAATAATCTTGTGGCCCTATTTTGGACCAACTACAGTTTATGGACTATTTTCAAAGGCCGCACATACAACGCACTGCAGTAATCTGCAAAGTAAACATGTTATTTCTCCCTGAATTCAGATAGCATTCATTATGGTTTTTAATGGTTTAATTAAAATTAATGGTTTTAATGCTGTTTTAAAGTATTGTTTTGAAATTTTTAAAATTGTTGTAATGTGTGTCCCCCCCCCCCTTCTGTCTTAACGAATGTTTTAGTTTGTTTTTATTCTGTTGTAAACCGCCCAGAGATGTAAGTTTGGGGCGGTATAAAAATGTTTAAATAAATAAATAAATAAATAAAATAATTTCACCCAGGCTAAAAGCCTGCTGAAACAGTGTTCATGTGATAGTGGATCATCAGGGATGGGTCCTTTGGTAATCACTTGTAACTTTTTTATTTCAGTGACTCTTTGGCCTGTGCAATGCCCTAGTATTTGGTATCTATTAAGGCAGGTGACTCTCAAGATGCATGCCGCATCCACTTGCCTTTCCCTGCAAGATCCCCACTGCTCATTAAGATCATCAGGAGGCTTTACAGACAGGGCTTCTACCCTGAATCTCCTTCAGAAGAGAGTGTATGTGTTCACACACCAGCCAAACTTACCCCAAAGTCCCTTCAAGATCCTTGGACCCACTCCACACACAAATTGGGCGTTGTCTTGCAAATTCTAGCTTATCTCGCGTTATTTCCGGGTTTTTAAAATGCTGGTTTTAAGCTACTTTTTCTGAAAACGTTGGTGCAAATAGGGAGAGGCACTGGCAGAATCATTATTATGATAAGAGGGATACTGCCTTTGAAATGCAGATGTAGCTTTTTATTACTCTCCCCTCCCCAGTGGCTGGAAGGAAAACACAGAGGCATGCCATATGAACTTGTAAAGACAAAAACAGAGAGCAGAGGGAAGGGGCTGCTTCCCTCAATGCCGCGAGTGTACTTGGAAGTGGCTTCGCTCAACATTTACCCCGCATGAAGTCATGTGCAAGAAACTCCCAGGAGAGGTCCGTCTTCTAGGGTGCTACCAATTCATCTGGTGGCACGCTGGGATCAGGCTTCCTCAGTTGGCCTTAGGCAGTGGCACATGTTCCCCATGAGTATAAAAGCCTTACCATATTTGAAGGCCTTCAAAAGAGCCCTAAAGACCCATCTTTTCACCCGGGCTTTTAATAATATTTAATTGGTTTTAAAATGATTTTTATATTAACATTTTAATTGTTTTTAATTTTATGTGAACCACCTTGAGCTATTTTGGGATGGCCAGTATATAAACAAATGGATTAAAAAAATAACACTAACAATATTTTTTAAAGCATCTCCAAGATCTTCCTAAACAACACAAAAGGCAGAGTTACTATAATCTTTTTGCTCACCTGACAAGGTCATTGGGGGCCCTGGGTCACGTGCCAACGCTTAAAGAGGCTTGCTTGGTTCACACATAAATGGAAGAGGACCTTTTTGGTCATTGTATCCAGATTCTGGAATGTTTTTCTGACATTCATTCATTGCCCTCTCTTACTGCCTTCAGTTGTTTTGTTGTTTTGTTTTTTGTCCAAGCTTTCAACTCCTAGAAAGTTGAGCTGTTAGCTCTGCTGCTGTTTCTGTTTGACTGCATTTATGTTTTTATTATTTGTGTTTTATTGCTATAATGATTGTTCTATGACTTTAAAAAAAATTGTACACTGCCTTGGGATATGTTTTTATGAAAGGGTGTGTGTGTGTGTGTGTGTGTGTGTGTGTGAGAGAGAGAGAGAGAGAGAGAGAGAGAGAGAGAGAGAAAGAGAGAGAGAGAGAGAGAATTTATTGCTGATTGACAAAGAGTTTGTTAATCAACAATACATTTATAAAATTCCTTTTGATTAACAGCATCCTTCTGAGATTTAGAAAATACTTTTATGGAGTTCTGTTTGCAACTTTAAAAATTCTCCCTCCCTTTCTCTCTATGCACACACACACCAATGAATAAATAAATAAAATTACTGTTTGGGGTAAATGGGAACAGTTGGCATGTATGATGCCAAGTACCGCGGCTTGGGTCCAGGGTACTTAAGAGAGTGCCTTCTTTGTCATGAACCCTGTCACCTATTAAGAACATATGGAGAGGCCCGGTTACGGTTGTCATCGGTTCATTTGATGGCAATTCAGGACCAGGCCTTCTCTGTGGCTGCCCCAGGGCTTTGGAATATGCTCTCTGTCAACATAAGAGCATCTCCATCTCTGATTGCTTTTAGGAAGACCCTCAAGACACACCTGTTCTCTCAGGTTTTAAACTGTTTAATTTGGTTTTATCTTATGAGATTGTTTTTGTTTTGTGAAATTTTAAATATTTTTACTCTGTTTTATATTTGTTATGTTTTAAATTTTGTACACTGCCTAGAGATGCACATATCAGTTGGTATAAAAATGATAAATAAATAATACATGAAACTACCTACTTCTGCCAGAAATTAACTGTGCAGCATTGGGCAAGTGACAATGGCCTCCTTTATAGGTTGATCAAGTGACCAAATGAAACATTGGGACTGGATAAGCAGAACTTATCTTGCTTTCGGAAAGCTTTTCCAACATCAGTGTTGTGGGAAAAACCTCTAGAATCTAGCCTTCCTGTTTGATTCAGCCACTGGCTTTCATCCTCCTATTGTGGATAGGGAATCGGGTGTCTTGCCAGAACCAAAGAGGATTAGGCTCAATTCTCGCCGATATACTTGCTGTCCAACTGAATGGAGTCAAACAACAAGGGTGCGTTGCTCAAAAAAGTTTTTATTTCATGTCATAAAAGGCACGAGTATCATCAGAGAACATCTGGCTGATACTGCGCGCCCGAGCCATGCAGTTGGCTCATTTTTATAGGTCTCAAACATACAAGCATATCAACAAAGCGATTAATACACGTTATTAGTTATTAAACTTACATATTTCAGAGGTGTCATCTACAGCCTGAGAAGATGAGTTACTACCTGGCTTTTATGACAACTATGGCATCTCTTCGTACCAGCAAAACCCTCTTTCTGCTGACTGAGGAATTTAGCTAATGGCCTGTGTTTGACCACTCCTGGTACCTGTTATCTCTGGTGGGCTTCTCAACCCACATTCTTGAAAGGGGGCCTCCCGCTCTTGACTTTGGCCTCTGTTACCGAGAGGCTTCTCAACTCTGAATAACCTGCTAGCTTTATATTCCATTAGGGATATGAACCAAACTTTTGAGTTATACTTTGATACACACTTTTATATACTTATTTGTAGGCCTGGATTAAACAATTCGTTATCATCAGTTTGCTCTTTTATCACTTACTGCATAGTTCTTTTCTGTGTGATACATGAACTTAGTTTGGATGCCTCAGAAGTGTGTTCAAAAAGAAGAATATTGTAATGTTAAACATTGTTCTCAGGTGGCTTGGATGCATCTCATTGTTTTTGCAACCATTTTATTTATAAAAGGGCCATTCCAGCCAATCTGGTTTTCTCTCCTTGCCCAAAACCCATTCTGGTTTTCACTCCTTGCCCAAAACCTATTTACCAGCAATGAAAGTTTTCAGCTCTTTGAAAACTTTGAGGTATAATGTTGGTTCTCCAGCAGCAACTACTACTGAATCTTTCAAAAGCAACTGAATTCAGTTTGACACCAAACCATCCCAGAGAGCTTAGCTGCTAGTGCAAAGGCAGCCTGAGCCACTGACAAACTAGTCCTTACCTTGTAGTCCTGGACAGCCTCCTCTAGAGGAAGCACCGTGTGAGTTCTGTGTTCCTTGGATCGGTCACATACCACACAGATGAGGGCTTGGTCATCTTCACAGAAAAGCTTCAGAGGCTCCTGGTGTCTCTCACACCCTCCCTGCTCTCCCGCAGCTTTTGCTGCCTGTAGCTTGAACCGTTTGGCTATTTCAACCATATTTGCTAGTTCCCTATTAGGTCTGAAATCTCTTTTGCAAGCCCCTCTTCGGCAGTGAGGGCAACAGAAACGTCTCCGGGACTTTTCGCAGCATTGAGTGATGCAAACCCGGCAGAAATTGTGCCCACAGTCTATGGAGACAGGGTCTGTGAAGTATTCTAGGCAGATGGAGCAAACTGCTGCCGTTTGGAGGCCTTGCAGAGGATTGTCGGCCGTGTCCATGGCTGCCCGCCGCTGCCTGCAGCCACTGTGCAAGGCAGAAACCAAGTTTGGGGTGTCAGCCTGCAAGTGGATAGGAGCAATGGATGCGGTTTCCGTGGCTAAACTCATTCTGATTGGTTGATTTCCCGCGAGGAGCCTGGAGGAGCCGTAACTCTTTCACGGGGGTTGCTCCCTCAATTAGAAGAGTTGCCAGATCAGAATGTCCAGAGTGCAGATAAGTGGCGACGCACCGTGAGGTCATAGAACGCGCGCAAGCAAAGAGAAGCCTGAGCCTCGGGGGAGGAAAACAGGAGAGAGAAGTCGGGTGCTGGTGTCTGTTGGAGACGGGATGGGTTGTGGGGGGCGACAGTTGAGGAGCAGAAGCTAGAAAGAAAGATGAAAGGGAAGCAGATGGAGAAGGAAGCATCAGAAAGAAGATGGAATTGCAATTTTAAAATTTTAATGTGTGTTTTCATCTATTGTAATTTTTATAATCTGTTTTTATGAATTTTAAATGGTTTTATTTTATATTATGTTTTAATCTGTACACCGCCTAGAGATTTCTATACTAGGCGGCATAGAAATGCAGTAAATAAATAAAGAATAAATAAAAGTGGACACAAAGCAGTAAAACGAACTGAAAAGAAAAACTGTATAATAAATTCCTCCCTTCTACCCTGCGTTTCTACATAAAATGTACTCAAAGCAGTATACAAATGCAAGGATTAAGCTAACCGTCATTTTAAAAACATCAACGAAATGGTAACACAGCAGACCGAACAGAAGCAGTTAAAACAACAGAAAAGACCACATGCTAAATGTTGATCGGAATAAATAAAACTGTGACAGAAACACAGGTTGTTGCCTTCAGATGCCTAATACACATACAGTATTTACCTTACTCCAAGACTAGATTTTTTTCCTTTAATGTTAGAAAGCAGGGGGTGGTCTTAAATTCAGAGTCTTCTTCCTTTCAGGTAAATACAATAGAACTTGTATTATTTAAGGGAGTCGTCTTAAATTCAGAGTCAGCTTCAGTTTGGGGTAAATATGGTACAAGTTTATGTGTGAATGATGTATCTGCATTCATTTTTATTTATTTATTTATTTAATTTATATCCTGCCCAGACTTACATCTCTGGGCAGCTAACAACAATTAAAACACATATAAAAGTTAAAACAGTTAAACATATAACACATATAAAAGTTAAAACAATATAGCAATTTAAAAACCATAGAATTAACAATACTTTAAAATTTAAAACCTGAGACGGCTTGGGTAAAAAAATGGGTTTTCAGGTGTTTTTTGAAAATTGCCAAGGATGGGGAGGATCGTAACTCAGCAGGGAGCACATTCCACAATCTCAGGCAGCAGCCAAGAAGGCCCATCTCTGTGTGACCACCAAACTAGTTGGCGGTAACTGGAGATGGACCTCCTCAGATGACCTCAGTGGGTGGTGGGGTTCCTAGCGAAGAAGACGCTCTCTTAAATACCCAGGGCCGTTTAGGGCTTTGTAAGTTATAACTAGCACTTCACATTTTGTCTGGAAACCTATTGGCAGCCAGTGTAACTCCATCAGCAAAGGAGTAATGTGGTCTCTCCGAGATGACCCAGAGAACAACCTGGCTGCCGCATTCTGAACCAACTGAAGTTTCCGGACTACGTACAAAGGCAGCCCCACATAGAGTGCATTACAGAAGTCAAATCTGGAGGTTAACAACAAATGTACCACTGTTTTAAGGTCATTGATCTCAAGAAACGGACGCAGCTGGCGTATCAGCCGGACCTGATAGAAAGCACCCCTGAGAAACCAGGGAGAGGTGTGAATCTAGAAGTACTCTCAGACTGCAAACCTGTTCCTTTTGGGGAAGTATGACCCCATCTAGAACAGGTAGATCAAAATAATATCTGGAGTTCTGACCCCACACAATAAGTACCTTAAGTGTCAGTCCAGGTCCAGTGGTCCCTTTATTCTCCCCACCCTCCCTCGTCTCTGTGTGGAATTAGTTTTGTTCTGGGTGGCAGTATCAAGGCAGTGTATGTGCACCTGAATTCAGAATGTGGCCTTCCTGATTCAACCTGAGTGGGATCTAAAATGAAATGAGCGGACATCTAAAAACTTGTGAACACACGCACATGCCTTAGAGGGAACACTGTACAGGTCCCTCAAATGCATGGTACAGATAGGAAGTATACTGCTGTACCGTCTTTCAACATAACATGTGAATAACTGTACCTGTATACAGATCTGAACCTAGCCCTATTCAGATGTTTAGTTTAAAATCCTCTAAACACACTTACAGGTGCCAAAGCAGATGCAACCAGCTTCAGGACCTACCTGTACGTGTGTTCAGAGGATTTTCAGCAAAATATCCAAATATAGCTCCTGTGTCCATGAGTATTGATATGTTAATAGGGCTAGATTATACGGATGTTCAACCTTTTGAACAGGGCTATCTATATATTTAATTCTCTTGGGACCATGCATGCCCAGGATTTCTGGCAGAATTCTCGTGACACGCTGTGAGAGTTCGGGACTGAGGGAAACGTTGGTTGGGGGTTGGAGGAGCCCAGAGGAGGAGGCCGGGGGGGGGGGCACTCTGGCGGCTGGGGGCGGCTAGCAAGGGTGGTGATGTAGAATTATGCTAGCTTTGTGATAGTAGTGATGCATAAAGTACTTGGCTAACTTGCAAGTTTATAAAGATCCAGAAACAAGAAACAATATATTAATTTGTAATAGCTCATTTCTGTAACCTTACGGGGCCATGTGATTTTGACAAATTAAGAAACTTAGGTAGTACGTGCAAACAGTATGTATGGAAGAATGCATGAGTGAGCAACATCAAGTGTGCCCCAGCCCCACTCCCTCTCGAACACAAACAATGTTGGGAAAGACGCCAAAGGCCTGAAGAATCGGTGAAAACCGGGGAGAACTGCCAAAGACATTGTAAAGGGGAAAGAACTGGGAATAGAACAAAAAGATAAGAGGAGTACATCTTGTGATCACGGAAATGGAAGTGGACTGCAGATGTACCAGCCGGAGTGGAAACATCCCTTTATAAGTCAGGCAGGAAACCAGAAGACCCCTGAGAAGCATCACCACCCAGTGCGAGGCCTCCACGCTTCTTCCAACACCCCTTTCAAAGACTGATCATCTTTGGAGTGGGGCTGGTGAGTGTGTGTGTGTGTGTGTGTGTGAATTAGGAGCTAGCTTGCTGTTTAACTGACTATAATAAACATGAATCATTGACTGACTAAAACCAGCTGGTGTCTGTGTCCGTTTTCCTGGGGCTGCCCTGTTGTTGGGCCGTGCAGTGCTAGAGGACTTAGAGTAAATAAAGGGTCCTACAGTGAGAGGAGAGGAGGCGGCTGGCAGCTGAGCAGCGCCACCAAGAGGAGCCCGGCTGGGCAGGTGGCGGTGGCGGCAGACTCCCAAAAATGGCCGGGGGCGGGGGGGAGGCTGGCGCAGCAACTGGAGCTGTTGTGGTGGGCATGTGGGCTGGGAGGAGGGAGAGTGGTGGAGGCGGCGGGCCCTGGCAAAGGAGGCAGCCAGCGGGCGAAAATGACTGGGAATAGATTGGGGTGGGGTGGGGGAGCGGCGAGGAGAGACTAGCGGCGCAGATGCTGTGTGCCGGTTCAGCGTTATAATTGTGCTTACTGCTTTTAATCATAAACTAGCCGACCCGCACAGAGCATGTGTGTGCTCTTTGGGGCCGGCTGTTCACCCCTCCCTCCCTCCTGCCCCTCTCTTGCCCCTCCCCTCCCTCCTGCCCCACTCTCTTTTGCCCCTCCCCCTCCCTCCTGCCCCTCTCTCTTGCCCCCTGCCCCTGCCCCACTCTCTCTTGCCCGCCCTCCCCTTCCTCCTGCCCCCTCCTGCCCACTCTCTCTTGCCCTCCCTCCCCTCCCCCCCTCCCAGCGACCAATTCTCCTGAGGTGCGCCTCAGCCAATCAGGCGCTTCCACCGCCCAGCCAATCTGCTGGGCGCTGGGACACACATTCCAAGGCTCATCCAGGAGAATTAAATATACAGATAATGAAGACATTCCTTAGACTCAAGAGCACTCTCTGAGGTCATTCACACAATCAAAAACTATTCTATCCTGGGTGGGGCGCTGTGTGTGCTACCAATTTTCAGTTGTGTGGAAGCAAGGTGAAAGGAAAACCTGGATAGAAGTAATTGTGTGGAAGCTAGGTAGGAGGAAAACCAGGTATTCCACGTGTATGTCCCCCCTCCCCTATCAAGTTCACAATGCCTGGACCAATATGAACCAAATTGGATACAGTTGTAGGGACACACAGGGACACTCAATGGCATTGTTTGTGATGATGTATTCCACCCCAAGTTGGCAGAAGCATGAACATTTGAGGCACAAGTGGGCTAATTTGTGAACTGCTTAACCAATTTGGACCACATTTCAGAGGGACAGCGAAAGGAAAGGAGGCAGATTAGTTCTTACTAGAACAACTTGTTGATTGTGCAAATGACCTCACAGCAACCATACCTGGATAGAACAGTTATTGATTGTATGAATGAGCTCTCTGACAGGGAAAATGGCATAAGACATTCTGTTAATAAAGAAGTAAATATGCTGCTCACCCATAGTTGAAAACTGTGTGTATTACAGATAGAGGCTGTTCTCACACACACCCTAACCCAGGCTAGGGAAGCCCAGCCTGGGTTAGGCTGCATGTGAGAACCGCTGGCTTTGGGCCCAATCCTGGCAGGGCAGTGCCACCTAGCCCAGCTTTAAAGCCTAGCTCTTAGCCGGGGTCAAGGGCTTGAGTGAGTCCTTAACCCTGGGCTCTCCGTTTATCTTTTTGCTTGGGGTAGGTTCAGCCCCAGCAGACACAGAGACAGGTGCCTAGAACACCTGTCTCCTGGGGGAATCCCCCTATGCACTGTGCATGTTCTATGGTGCATTGTGGGATGTTGTGGCCTCCGGAGTTCCATGCTGCACCATGCAGCACAGATCATTTGGGAGTGTGGTCCATGCTCCCAGCAATAGTCAGGTGCTCGTCTGGGGTGGGGGGAGAGCAAGTTGAACCAGCTTCCTGCCCCCACCCTGCATGAATGGCCCTATATCGTCGCTTGGACGAGCTCTCAGATCAGAGTATGAAGACTGTGAGAAAATGTGGACCATGCAGGCCCATTACCAGAAAGGTGGTGAGGCTGAAATAAAGGTGGGTAGGAATAACTACAAAATTGCATTAATATAAATGCAGGAACAGCCAATTATATGTAATGTTATTTAATTTTGTATTACTTCCTACAAAGCAGTTGGGTAGGATACTACCTAAGCCACCTAATGGCGCAGTGGGAAAATGACTTGATTATCAAGCCAGAGGCTGCTGGTTCGAATCCCGACCTATATCGGGCAGCAGGGATATAGGAAGATGCTGAAAGGCATCATCTCATACTGCATGGGAGGAGGCAATGGTAAACCCCTCCTGTATTCTTCCAAAGACAACCACGGGGCTCCGTGGTCACCAGGGGTCGAAACCGACTTGACGGCACACTTTACCTTTAGGATACTACCTGCATGCTTAGCCTTACATCTTTACAAGTGAGAGAGACCAGCGATCCAGGTTGCAATCCCACAAACATCCCTTAGAAGTGTTGCAATCCCATAAACACTTCCTAACCCTCACTGAATTAAATGGGCCTTGCAACTGAGTAAACATATAGAGGCTTGCACTATTATTTTTTAAATGTGCCCCCCTGTGGCTAAATACAGCCCTTGGAGCACTGGTGGCAATTTTGTGGTGTTTGAGGGAATCGGGTGGATCTGCCATTGCAGCTGCTGGGGCTGCCTCCAGCTCTTTCTGGGGCCGCTGCGCTCATCCCTTTCCTCCCCGCCGCTCTAACGGGCAGCTGGTGGCAGTGGCCTCCCTGACTGAGCAGCCCAGGGTAGGCTGCCCTGCCCGCATTGCTGAGCTGGCTGCCATGCGCACACAAGGGCCAGATGAGTGGTCGGCGCAGCACTTGGCTGCCTATGCCCTCCCTATACCACTAGAGGGAGTAGTGATATTTGATGAGGCTATAGAGAGCAGGGCTTCTCAAGCTTGGGGCGCCCAGGTGTTGTTGAACTACAACTCACCATCCCCACCCACAATCATCTGGTTGCTCTACAGACTTTGGCTTTATAAGTACTTGGCCGAAACTGCTCATTTTGTCCAGTTTTTTTTGCTTCTGTGATGATGGCTAGAAACATGACTTTGTTTTTTACCCAAGAACACAGGCTCTTGGAATTCTGCAGCAGCTGCCACATTCCAAAGCTAAAGATAAAGAACAGAGAATCACGGATAACAAGTCAATGAACACAAAACCAAACCCGTGAACAACCTTGGACAGGTTAAAATGTGAAAAATGCAGTATACACATCCAATACTCTGTTCTTCAACCGGGATCTGTGTTTGAGAACACAGGTCTTAATGGTTCTCATACTGCTCCCAATATACCACAAATTGCACAGACAAACTATCACATAGACAGTACCTTTAGTTTTGCAATTGGCAAATTTTTTTTAAAGTAACATGTTTTTTAATAGTGGGGTCCCAGTATTCAGTGGGAGGGAGACAAAAAGAACAGGCTGCATAGCTCCCACAGGGATAAAAACCTTGTGCAACATTTCTCTCGAGAGATCTTTTTGAAAAATCCGAACGAGTCAGCAGATTTCTCAAGCTCTTGGCTTTTCTGGAAAGAAGGTTTTGTTTTGTTGTATTTTGACACATTTTCATTGTTTATGTTGTACTGTTGGTGTATTGTCAGTTTGTTTGATTGATGTGCAGATTATTGGTACTTCTGATGAAGACTATCTCGAAACTGACCTTTACCTAGGAAGTCTGTCAAGTTTCTCATTCGGGAATATTACCTCTTACCTATGAGGATTTACCTCAAGCAATTTGGCACTATAAGCATGACATCAGCTTCTGTCAAGAACGATATATTTTAGTTTGTGGAGCTTTTCATTAGCCCATATTGTCTGAATTTACATTATCTCTGTATTGTTGATGCCTTTTGCGGTTTGTGGATCAGATTATACTTGGGAGTATTTTTTTACCCTTTACATGTGTATACTGCACTTTTCACATTTCGACCTGTCCAAGGTTGTTCACGGGTTTGGTTTTGTATACATTCCAGTTATAGGCTTTATTCCCACAGTGTTACAGCCCTACTCAGGAATGACTGTATGGCAGAGCAACTATATTTTAATACACCACACATAGGCATATAAAACATACACTTTATTTTGCTCTGGCACCAGAGCTTTGTATAAGTCAAAAGAAATTGTGTACACCTAGTGTTTGTCCATTTAAATGATGCCACATGGTTCTCATGACCTTTGTAACACCACTGGAAATTGCATAACCACAGAAGAATGGTATTTGCAGGAGAGTCAGGAACATTGCTCAACATACATTTAACACAAGTAGATTGTTGTTGCATGAAGCAGCTTCCACAAAGTAGAGTTCAATTCAACCACCGTGTTGCAGTTTGCATATGTACATCAGGCCACAACAGTTTTAGGATCCACTGAAAGAAACACTCCAGCATCACAGAGATAGCAATGACAGAAACTTGAGAAGTCTCCATGAAATGAAGGAGCGCCAATCATCTACAGACCGGCTTCCATGGAAGCAAGCACTTTTAGAGGCACATACTGAGATGAGATCCTGGTCCTACCCAGAACCAAGGGTAGATTTTCTCTTGACTGAAAGAGATGGGTGGGAAACTGAAGAGTGGAGCATCAAGATCTGCATCAAAAAAGGCCACCCATCCTCTCTCGTAGTCTAGAGACACACAGATCCTCTTAGGTTTTCTGAACAGGGACAGAGGAGTCCAGTGGGAGGTAAGTGCTTGGAATTGACCCCAACACTGCTCCACAGCCCAGATGCCTTGCTCAGGGCTGAGGTTGATGTATCCTTTCCTCTTCACAGATTCCCTGGCAATTCCAATTGCCCAACTCTGACCTTCCTCTACATTCACCACCCAGCAATGCTTCCCTGAGCAGAATCCTTCACAGCCCAGCACAAAGAGCTCAAGATCAAATCTCTCAGGATTGTCAGGCAGCACCTGCAGTCGATCTCCATATTTCACTGTCTTCTGATCCGGAGAGACAAAGAGCTGGGGGTTTGCTGTCCGTGGATCCAAAGTCACGTTTGCTAGAGAGAAAGAAACAGTCACTGGACAGTTCTCAAAGAAGCCAGGTTCAATCTGTGCTTCTCTTCTGGGAAGGGATGGTGCTTTGCATGTATGCTCTCTCCTCTGTCTGCAATGCTAGAGGAAAACTTAAGCTCAAAGTCCTGAATCCAGCTTATGAAAAAGATACTAAAGCAGGGGTTCTCAACCTTGGGTCCCCAGATGTGGTTGGTCTGTAACTCCCATTATCTCCAGCTACTATGTGGCTGAGGATGGTCCAACAACATTAGGGGACCCAAGACTGAGAACCTTTTCACTACAGCTATGCGCTAACACACTTCAGTACACCTAAGCACCTTATTTCTGCCTCTCAGAATCTGTCTGCTTCATTCTTCAGATACTTCTTTGGAGACAATGAGGAGATGTTACTAGGGATGTGCACGAACCAGGTCGGAGGCCATGTTGGAGGCCTCCGAACCGGTTCAGAACTGGACCGGTCTGGCGGTCCAGCACTGGGGGGGGGGTCTACCTTTAAGGGTGGGGGGTAGTACTTACCCCTCCCGCCGCTCTTCCCCCTCCGGCGCTGCATTTAAACTCGAAGTTTCGGGGGGCAGCAGCGTTCCTCCCTGCCGCCCCTGCCCCCGTCGTTGCCCGGAAGCATGCGTGCTCATCTTTCCGAGACTTCCGGGCAATGACGGGGGCAGAGGCGGCAGGGAGGAACGCTGCCACCCCCGAAACTTCGAGTTTAAATGCAGCGCCGGAGGGGGAAGAGCAGCAGGAGGGGTAAGTACTACCCCCCGCCCTTAAAGGTAGACCCCCCCTCAGTGCCGGACCGCGCTGCAGCGGTTCCGTGCACACCACTAGTTGTTACAAAACTCACCCCTGCAGTTTGCAGCAAAATATGTATCCCCTCTGAAGCTCTTGCCCCCAGGTTTATGTTAACTTTTAAAATAGGAAGCTGCTTTATACAGAGCCAGACCCTTGGTCCATCTAGTGCAGTATTGTCTACACAGACTGGCAGCTAGGGATGTGCATGGAACCAGCTCGGAGGCCCTTTATGGGCCGCTGAACTGGCGGCTCCGTCGGTTCAACAGCAGCGGGGATGTCGCTTTAAGAGCAGGGGAGCTGCTTTAAGAGCGGGGGAGGGTGCACTTACCCCTCTCGCCGCTTTCCCCCCCACCAGCATTCGTTTTTGTAACAGCTAATTGGGGCAGCAGCATACCTCCCTGCCGCCCCATTGGCCGGAAGTCCCAGAAGGGCCTGTCCATGCGTACAGGCGTGACTGGAATTTCCGGCCATATCCAGCCAATGGGGGCAATGGGACAGTAGGGAGGTATGCTACTGCCCGGATTAAATGGATGCCAGCGGGGGGAAAGCAGTGGGAGGGGTAAGTGCACCCTCTCCCGCTCTTAAAGTGGCACCCTCGCCGCCTTTGAGCCTCCCCGCCACAGTTCCATGCACATCCCTACTGGCAGCAGCTTCTCCAAGGCTGCAGGCAAAAGTCTCCCTCAGCCCTATCTTGGAGATGCCAGGGAGGAAAATTGGAAACTTCTGCATGCAAGCATGCAGATGCTCTTCTCAGAGTGGCCCCATCCCCCAAGGGGAATATCTTACAGTGCTCACATGTAGTCTCCCATTCAAATGCAAGCCAGGGTGGACCCTGCTTAGCAAAGGGGACAAGTCATGCTTGCTGCAAGACCAGATCTGCTCCCTTTTGTAAGAGCTAATCAAACCTGTAGAACTAATTCTCTCTCTCTCTTTTTGCTGTAATAGTACTTTTATTTTCTTTTAAAAAGAGAAACAATGGCCAAATAGTTTCCCCTATAAAAAGCAGGTAAGACAATCCCAAACTTTCACAAGAGCAGTTCTGCCCTACAAACCTACACACATTTGTTTCAGCTTCCAACCCAGGACACTAGTTCTGAAAGGGAAGAAAGGCACAAAGAGTTTTCAGTACCGTGTAAACCCTTCCCTCCACTATAATCCCCAGCGTTCCATAGGGAAAGCAGTGACAGAGCAATTTAAAATATCAGCTACATTTGTAGCAAAGGGGTAGTCTCAGACGTCTCTATTCAAGATTCCAGCCAGCCTCCCTTATGCCATTTCTGTCATGGAAGTGCTAATATTTATAGTATTTCCACCCATGAGGGCATTTAAAGCAATTTAGAATGAAAAGCAAGAATAAATAGAAAGAAATATTAGTACAGGGTAGAATGCATTAACTTAGAGAAGAGACTGAGAGCTGGTCTTGTGGTAGCAAGCATGACTTGTCCCCTTAGCTAAGCAGGCTCTGCCCTGGTTGCATATGAATGGGAGACTAGAAGTGTGAGCACTGTAAGATATTCCCCTCAGGGGATGGAGCTGCTTTGGGAAGAGCAGAAGGTTTCAAGTTCCCTCTCTGGCTTCTTCAAGATAGGGCTGAGAGAGATTCCTGCCTGAAACCTTGGAGAAGTCACTGCCAGTCTGTGAAGACAATGCTGGGCTAGATAAGACCAATGGTCTGACTCAGTATATGGCAGCTTCCTATGTTCCTATGAATTATAGCCTAGCTAATTGATATTCATGTTGCAGACTAGTTGAAATGCAACTGAAGCATCCTTCCACAGACAACTATAGTTATTTAACCCCACAGAATTGGAGGCTGCATGTGAATGGTGCAACCATATGGGTGGTGCCAATTGCATAGGTAACTTTCCAGAGTACACACTGCCCACTCTTATAGACACTTGGAAGCAAGTCCCATTTAGCTTACCGACATGGTGGTGTTGCCCACTTTCATCCCCCAGCTGCATGGGATTCCATCAAGCAAAAGCAAACCTTATGTGGCCAAGTATGAAAGGCATCTTCTGTACAAAAAATGCTACTATTCTCTGGGACCAAATATGGCAGCAACTACCTGTTCCAGATGTACAAGTTATAGAATGTGAAGTTTGCAAATATACAAGCCAAATAAAACAAATCCCTCTTTACCGATTGTGCCTGTTCTCAGAGCATCAGCATACATCACCAGCCTGATGAGCTGCGGCTGGTCTGCCTGTGCCTGCACCACAGCATTTAGGAAAGGTGCCTTTTCTCTCCTCATTTCAATTGCCAACATTTCTGGAGAAGAAAGAGAAAGGGGGAAAATAATGCTGATCTGCCGCATTAAGGACATATTTAGGACTGCCAACTCTGACAGAAGCTATTCCCAGAGGCTTATTTCCTCCAGCGTGTGTGTAGGGTGAAAGCAGAGGTGGGTGGATGTGTGTGTGGGTGGAAAGGGTATATACTGGCTGACACTCTGCACAGCAGTACACTGGTGTTAGGGACCCACCAGGGCTGCTAGGCAATGTGAAAAGCAGCCCTGATGGTGCTTGCTTGACCGAGTAGTTGTGCAATAACTTAAGACAGCATCTGGGCAGTTGTACAGTGCTACTTCCATTGGAAACAATCTTGGAAGACTGGCAACCTTAGCCATATAACCAAACACCAATATGTATCTAACTACTTGCATGACATATACAAATGTCTATTTTGAAATGGTTAAGGATTTTACCAGTGCCCCCCCACCAAAAAGGCAGAACACTATGATGTTTCTCGAGCCATGAAAACTGCACACCGTACCAGCACCAGACAGCCCTTACTTTAAAGGGTTGATCTGTCTTAATCAGTTGCTCTGGGAGGAGATCTAGGAAGCAAGGATGGAATGTGGCAACCAGGTCAGAACCCTGAGATTCCTAGGTTCTCTTTTTAAAAAGAGCATAGCTCTAGACCTCGTGGATTAGGGCAGGGGGGAAATGAATCCACCCCCACACACCACACACACGCTTGATATTTTATCAACAAGAAGGGGATTCTAGTGGTTGGAGGTGTACAATTTCATGATGTACAACCATGTGCACCCGTTTGTTTTCTATTCAATAATTTCCACAAGAACATGACTTCTCCTACAGTCACAAAAATATAGGTTACTTGGCATCTTTTATACCTTTGAATGCTTTGAGGTATTCCATTAACACAATACTTTTCTGAGATAATGCATTGACCTCCTTTTCCAGACTAGGCTGTATCTCCATTGGCCTACAAAAATTCCCTTTTTCATACCTAGAAGAAAACAGACTCTACCAAATTAAGGAAAACACAAAGTGGTTTCAGGTTTCCCAAAACATTCAAGGAGGGCACAAGGGGCTTGGTAAGAGGGAGATGAGATGGGCATTAATTCACATCTGCTGGTCTTTTTGCAGTAAAATAAATTAAATTAAAATCCAGGTGACATTGAAGGACCACAAACATCTGAGATCACAGCAAGATCTTTACTGTGTAAACCACTCTGAGAATAATTTATACTAGCTTAACCCACGCTGAGCATCTGCATGCTAGTACTGGATTGCTCCCCTCACCCCAGAGCTCCCCTCACTCACAGCCCCCTCACCTCAGAGATCTCTCCACCCTTACCGCACTCCTGCTCCTCCTCCATCCCATTGCTTCCATCCCCCTCACCCTCTTGGTCACTCCTCCATCCCTTTACTCCATCGCCTTCACCCCTCCTGGTCACGGCTGTAGCATTGCTGGCGCCTACTGGCCAAACTGCAGCCCCCTATATCCAGAGACCTCCCTACACTCATCTGAGCCCTGCTCCTCCCCACAAGAGCAGCAGTGGTTGACTGGGCCCTTCCTTACTGCCACCAGCACCATGGCTGCTCATTCCCCTCAGGCCGCTGACAGGCCTAAGCCCATCCCTTGCCTGCCTGCCTCCCTCCACCAATGGCCTCGGTAGCTCCAAACAGCAGCAGTGGTTGACTGGGCCCTTCCATGCTGCCAATAGGCACGACCATGGCCACTTGTTCTCCGCAGGTCACTGGCAGGCTTGGTCCCGTCCCTCACCCTTCCTTCTTTCTCTCTTCACCTCCCTTCTTTTTCTCTCTCCTCCACTCGCTCTTCCCCACTGTCTTTCTTCCCCTCCCTTCTTTCTCTCTCCCTTCCTGAGTTAATAGATCTTGTTCATCTTGTTTCCTCATCTAATTGGGTTTGGATAACTTCATGGAGGAGAGGTCTATCAACGGCTACTAGTTGGAGTGCTGTGAGCCACCTCCAGCCTCAAAGGCAGGATGCCTCTGAGTGCCAGTTGCAGGGGAGTAACAGCAGGAGAGAGGGCATGTCCTCAACTCCTGCCTGTAGGCTCCCAGCAGCATCTGGTGGGCCACTGTGTGAAACAGGATGCTGGACTAGATGGGCCTTGGGCCTGATTCAGCAGGGCTGTTCTTATGTTCTTAATTCACACGACGACAGCCTTCTTTTCCTGAAGGGGCTCTTTCCTCCCTCACAACCCCAATCTTTGCAGACCCCTGCCCACTATCCATATAGATATATTCCTCTCCTCTACAATCAAGAACATCTTCTGACCAGTAACAATTTCATTCCAACTGACCTTAACCATCATGGGCTCCTCCTCCCTATCTGCATATGGAATCCCCACTGCCCAATCACCATGGTGCTTCTGCTCTCACAGGCTCCTCCTTCCTATCTACATACGGAATCCCCACTGCCCAATAAGGTGCTTCTGCTCGCGAACTCTCACGAGAGCTGCCACGCACAGAATTGGCCATGGGAATGCCTTATAGAATTAAATATATAGATTGAAAGGCAGCACATGAAGTTAAAACAAAACATCCTTCATGTGACAGAAACTGGGATTTAGCCTCAGAAGTACACATGATTGGCACTACCAGATGATGTTGTGTGTGAGCTTAGCATGCATGAACATATGGATGATTCAATATATGAATTTTCGTTCCACCAAACAGAAAGATCATGCAAATCACATCATGCAAGTCCTTGTACACATGGACACCTGGTTCACACAGTACATCACCTGCATAGTACAGAGTATATGCACTCTCAAAGCTAAGTTTCAGTTCCCACCTTGTGAAAGAGAGAGCCCTATGGACCTGCATGTGTAAACTAAGCTTTAGAAGCAGGACATGTGAAATAACTTTGAAGAGTGCCTCTAGGGTACGCAGATGGGCTCTCTCCATCAGTTCTCCCACTTAAAACTCTCCGATTGACTGTTGAGCAGCCTAATGTGGGTGGTGCTAATTCCCCTGTGCTACTACCAAATTGCAGTTAAGCACAGACAGTCCTGTGCTTTCACGCCAGAGCACAAACACTTTAAGGAATGTTCCTACGCTTCAGTAGCACTCCTTAGATTGGAAACAAATATCTGACAGTCAAGCATCAGGTTTCCAATCCAAGGAGCGCTTCCAGAACACAGGTGCGTTATTTAAAGTATTTGTGCCCTTGTACAAAAGTTTAAGGCAGCCCACACTTCACCACGAGCCCGCAGCTGCGTGGAGAAATTAGCACCACCCATGTTAGGCTACTCAGCAGGTGAGCCAATGAAATAAATATAGTAAGGGTCACTTATCTGCATTCAGTAGATTTGCATATATGCCCCAAGAAGCAAAAAGCAGTGGAGATATCTTTGTAATACACACACCCAGTACCCACTGGCTATCATCATAAAATGCATACCAGCTTAAGGTTTTCTTGAGATCCTAGAGAGATCAAAGAGAGAAATGTGAATTACATGGTGAACTGAGAGAGAGAGAGAGAGAACTGTCACAATCATATCCGTGGAGACATTTTCTCTTAAAATCCCTCAGGATTTTGTACTTTCCATAAAAGTATTTTAAACATTTAACACTTATTTTATTTTATTTATTTATTACATTTCTATACCCTCCCCCCATACAAAAATGTCCCTGAGTGGTTCACAATCTAAAACACATGGTTTCATATAGGTTGCAGGGCATGGCCTGAAGGCACACGATATAACAATCTTGCTGAAACTGAGCACACCTGGTTCTGCTCAGTGTCTATATGGAAATCTCACCTGACATCCCAGGTGCACAGCCTAGAGCTCCATCATGGAAGGATGTACATATAACAAGTAGATACAGTATAAATGTAGTATAATAGTAAGTTCAGAAGTTATCAAATATTGCTCCTCAACAGGAGCAGCAGCTTAAAACCTCTTTATCCATGAAAACTTCTCATTCTAATTAATATCTCAAAGAAGCTGAAACATTTCAGTAGATTTCCCAGGAAAATGTTGCACACAGTTTCCCATGAAATCGATTGCCAGGAAATCTAGGACCAACAAACGGAAGTACTTTTTCACACAACACATAATCCACTTGTGGAATTGTCTGCCACAAAATGTGGTGACAGCCAACAACCTGGATGGCTTTAAGAGGGGTTTGGATAACTTCATGGAGGAGAGGTCTATCAACGGCCACTAGTCAGAGGGCTATAGGCCACCTCCAGCCTCAAAGGCAGGATGCCTCTGAGTACCAGTTGCAGGGGAGTAACAGCAGGAGAGAGGGCATGCCCTCAACTCCTGCCTGTGGCTTCCAGCGGCATCTGGTGGGCCTCTGTGTGAAACTGGATGCTGGACTAGATGGGCCTTGGGCCTGATGCAGCAAGGCTGTTCTTATGTTCTTACACCAACACTAAGAACAGCTGAGCCAGAGTACATCACAGGCATCTTTTGACAAGCATCTAGCAGTTGCAGCTGCCCTCTCTACACATGTAATTAGCATCAACCTAACACTAACTGGATTCAATCCCAGCTTGGTTTCCCCCCCACTACTACAGCCCTATATTTGTTATCTGAACTGCTATATTGCAGTTATTAACCTATTTATAATACTTCTCTTGCTGTTTGGTTGTAAGTCACCTCAGGGTGCTTTGGCCTGAAATGAGGGGTATACATATTTTAATAAAATAAGAAACATAAATAAATGGCTTGCAATGTATGAAAGGGATGGAGAAAGAGGTCAAGGGTTTGTGATAGGAGTACTGAGGATGAAGCTGAGGAGAGTAACATAGCATTGATTATGCTGATGTGGTTAAGGAAGGCTTCAGGCAGACATAGCCCTGACTTAGGATTATATACATCAGCAGCTGAAACCTGTAAAATACTGAAATTGTTAAAAAGCAGGTATGCTGCAAATCATTGAGGCCACGCACACAATCAAAAACTGTGTTCTACCCAGGTTTGGGAGCTGTGTGTGCTCCCAGTTTCTGGTTGTGGAGAAGCAAGGTAAGAGGAAAAGCTGGGTAGAAGTGATTGTGTGGAAGCAAGAAAGGAGAAAAAGCTACCCAAGTCTTTCTCCTACCTTGCTCCCACACAACCGAAAACTGGGAGCACACACAACTCCCAAACCCAGGTAGAACGCAGTTTTTGATTGTGTGAATGACCTCATTGTCTATCAGTCAGTTTCCCAGGGTCCGCTAGGACACTAGTGCCACGGCTGCAATCCTGAACAGGGATACAGAGACAAAGGGGTGGGGCAGACAGACTGGCTCCGTTCTCTCCATTGAGCTCGACTGCAGAGTCAATTGGCTGCCGTCTGAGACACAGCTAAGAGGGCTCTTAGCCTGGCTCTCACGCCAGAGAAGGGCATATTTAGTCCCCACCCCAGTAGTGTCATCAAGTGTACCCATTTCTGTCAATCCCATGTATGTGACTACATGCATTTTATTCCGGGGGGGGGGATCTGCTCTGGGGGGAACTGTGTTGGGGATATTACTGGCCCACCAAATGAGTAGCCCAATCTCCATCCACAGGGATGATATGGTAGGGTGCAATTGCACACTACCATCTCAATGGCTATATCAAGCATATAGATTGATCGCATCTGCTCCCCACAAGGATCCATACAATATACAGGCCCTCCTTCCACCCACATCCCACTCATCATATTGGCAGGCATTTTGTGATATTATATTAACATCAGCAACTCTGCAGAAAAAGCGATTCTTGTAGAAGACAGGAACGTTTTTACCTGCAAGAATTCACTGGCAGGCCTCTGACAATTCTCTTCTAAGTCACTGATACAGCTGTTTAGAAGGGAAACTGTGTCAGAGAGTTGGATACAATTTTCCTGCTGCACGTTTTCCATCTCCTTCTCTAGTTCAGCCAGTTGAGTCAAGAAGAGGTCCTCCTGTTCCTCCAGAAAGCGGCGGAGCTTCTGGAACTGCAGCACAATCTTCTGTCTCTCCATTTTTAAGTCTTCCTGCAGTCAAATGATAAACAAAGAGGAACAGAGTAGAGTGAGGAGGAGAGATCTGTAAATTGGGACTAAGAGTGACATGTCTGACAGGGCTGTCATAAAGACAGGGAAGAAAATATCCCTCCCCTACTGCGCAGGAGGAGGCAATGATAAACCCCTCCTGTATTCTACCAAAGACAACTACAGGGCTCTTTGGGTGCCAGCAGTTGACACCGTTTATTTTACTCCACTCTCTAAGGATAGGGGCAAAATAGGAATCTCAATAAATGCACAAGACGACAAGACACAGGAAGGCTAAATTTCACATAAATATAATGGAAAGTCAGGCAACAAATTGAATACATTTCCAGAAATGTGGTCTCCCTTCGTTAATTTTTTAAAAAAGTATACACAGAAAATAAAGTACAACCTTCTCAACCTTGGATCCCCAGATGCTGTTGAACTGCAACTCCCATTATCCCCAGGCACAAGTTACTAATCGACAATACTAATCTAAAATACTATCCCTTGATGGCTTTTTGACAAGGCTAACAAAGTGTATTTCGAACTCGTTACCTCCTATGTTGTTACATAACCTTTACCACAGGCCAGTCCTGGAGTCAGTACTACTCCCCCCACCCGCCCTGCCACCTTAGCTCCTTCTACTCCCTTGAGCCTGGATTCCATCATCAGTAGTCCCAAAACCACCCATGAATCCCAAATATATTGCACCTTTGTATGGATTTTAATAGGAAGCTACTTTGAGAGCTAATCTTGGCTGAAGAGCAAAGCAGGAGGAACGCTAAGCAGCCTTTCATCCACAATGCGAAAAATGCCACAAGCAATCTTCTGTGCTGCTTCAAGCCCTGCATTGAAGCTGGTCACTTCTTTCATGCTAAGAGGATTGTCTGCTGACAATGTGAAATTGTGCTTGCTTCCCTTGCCCACCCAGGCACTATTGCAGCATTGGTTCCCACTTGTCATCAAAAGGGTTTTCTCTCTCTGACCACAGAGCATACTTAACTCTCAACCTACCAGATACAAAGAAAAGGCACCTACCAAATGTTTTGCAATTTGTTTCTCTTGCAGAAGCTTTGATTCTTGGACAGTATTTATTTCAGTCTTCAAAATCTCTAGGCGGATCTGAATTTCTTTCTGAGCAAAAACAAAAACAAAAACCCACACATACACACAAAACAATTTGGCAACTGCTTAGGGCAGCTTCTACCACCTGCTGCAGTGCTACACCAGAAGTGTGGACCAGGCAGGCTGGGGAAATATCTTTCGGAAGAAATACCATCTAGCACAGGAGCTTTGGGCTACAATCACTACTGATCTGGACTGTACCAGCCATGCTGGTCTTGCAAGTCCATTTAGGCTGCTAGCTCAATTCCTGCACAGCTTGCAAGTATCCACCATGCATACAGGTTCGATCCCCAGGCTGCCCAATTCAAGGATTTGGGGCAGGCATCCCCAAACTGCAGCCCTCCAGATGTTGCTGAACTACAACTTCCAGCATACTCAGCCACAAAAAATTGTGTCTAGGGATGCTGGGAGTTGTAGTTCAGCAACATCTGGAGGGCCACAGTTTGGGGATGCCTGATTTGGGGGAACAGGATTGGAAAAGGCCCTTGCTCAAGATCTTGGAAAGCTGCTGCTAGTCAGAGTAGACAGCAGAGGGCGACATGGACCTATAAACTGTCTCAGAACAAGGCAGCTTCCTATATTCACGATGACTATGCCATTCTGTTCCAGGCAAGTTCAGCCTGAGAGGTTAACAAACATACAGTATTGGAAGAGTCAGTCTAAAATACTGTTCTCCTTTGGCTCTAACACATTCCACTGTTTGGTGTTTTGTTTTGTTTGTTTAGTACATTTATATACTGCCCCATACAAAAAAGTCCCTGGGCAGTTCACAATATGAAACCATTAAAACATTAACATAATATCATTATGCTAATTTAAAATACAATAAAAACTCTAAAACCGGGAGCTTTAAAACTATAAACTAAAGGTAAAGTGTGCTGTGGATTCGGTGTCGACTCCTGGCGCTCACAGAGCCCTGTGGTTGTCTTTGGTAGAATACAGGAGGAGTGTGCCATTGCCTCCTCCCGCACAGTCTGAGATGATGCCATCTTTCTATACTGCGGTGAGGTCCGGCCAAAAATGGCTGACCACTGCGTGCAGGGTGGGGGAGGACAAGAGGGAGTGGGGCAGGAGGGAGGGGGGCAAGAGAGAGTGGGGCAGGAGGGGGGCAAGAGAGAGTGGGGCGGGAGGGGGGCAAGAGGGATGGAAGGGGGCAAGAGAGAGTGGGGCGGGCGGGGGGCAAGAGAGAGTGGAGTGGGAGGGATGGAAGGAGAGCAAGAGAGAGTGGGGCGGGAGGGGGGAAAGAGAGAGTGGGGCGGGTGGGAGTGATGGGGAGGGAGGAAGGGATGGAGGGGGAGTGGGGAAGGAGGGGGGAAGAATGAGGCAGGAGGGAGGGGAGAACAGCCGGCCCCAAAAGCGCACAGATGCTCTGTGCAGGTCGGCTAGTAAAAACGAAAACACGTTCGTCATGCAGGTTAAGATTGGATAACGTAGTCATTGGAATTGCACTTCAAGCAAGAGCAGTGTCACAGACCACTTTTTAAAAAAAAAACACCAAAGGCCAGCTCTCTACCTTGGATTCGTCAAGAGCGACCAGGTCTTTACCTTGTAATCCTCAGCTGCCTCTTCCAAGGGAAGCACTGCGTGGGTTCTATGCTGCTTGGATTTCTCACACACGAGGCAGAGGAGGGTGTAATCCTCCATACAGAAGACTTTCAGAGGCTCTTGGTGTTTGTTACACAGCGACTCCCCTCCAAACTTTCCGTTTGCCTGGAATCTCAGCCATTTTGCCAACTGTATTCTTTTCCGCTCAGGGGTTTGCCTGGGGCTTCTCTCCTGGGGACCCTCTGCAGTAGTCGTCTGGAGGCAGGATCGCTCTTTCGTTACGCTTCCCATGCTCTCGGCGGTACAAGCCCGGCAGATATTTACACTGTCTGTAGAAACCAGACGTTTACAATATTGCATGCAGACGGCACAAGGGTCTTTGCTTTCTGCAGTGGTAGTCATATAAGCAACGCCGCCTTCGAAGACTCACTGCCAGCAAAAGTTAGTTTCGCTTTCCTACGTGCAGCCTGAAACAGGAAGTCAAAAGTTTCACTTCTCCATTTTCTGACTGGTTAATGGAATAGATCACCTCTAGCTTTCAGCTGTTACCTTCCCTGAGCAAAACAAACCTCTTGTTCTTGTCCTATTAACAGCCGCTTCATCTGCAAATGAAACGTAATATAATGCTTACCTGCACGCTTGGAAAAGCTTCAAGTATGGTGTAAAAGCTGGAATGGAATACCCCTTAAAAATCAAATTGGATTAAAAAAAACCAGAAGTGTTAAAAGACACTTGAGAACAATTTTAGAACTGAAATCCGTCCAATATTAAACTGTGTGTGTGTGTGTACATATACAGAGAGAGACGGACTGGGGGTTATTCTAAGCTTTTCTGGAATCTACCCTCAGCAGAGAGATTGCTCTGAGAACACAATTTAGGAGCACATCACTCCTTCAAGGTAGGCTGCCACCAGCTGAAGATTTTTCTAAAGCCACTGACCAGGCTCAAACACAACTTAAACAGCCTAAAACTGTCTGGCTTGGAACATACAGGCAATGTACAGCCAGAGTCCACACAACCCAGCTCTGACTGACTTCTCCAAGATAGGGCTGAGAGAGATTCCTGCCTACAACCCTGGGGAAGCTGCTGCCAGTCTGTGTAGACAATACTGAACTAGATAGACCAATGGTCTGACTCAGTATACAGCAGCTCCCTATGTTCTTATGTAATATATTATTCTAAGAACAAATCAACAGTATTATTATTATTATTATTATTTTTACATTTATATCCCGCTCTTCCTCCAAGGAGCCCAGAGCGGTGTAGTACATACTTGAGTTTCTCTTTCACAACAACCCTGTGACGTAGGTTAGGCTGAGAGAGAAGTGACTGGTCCAGAGTCACCCATCTAGTTTCATGGCTGAATGGGGATTTGAACTCGGGTCTCCCCGGTCCTAGTCCAGCACTCTAACCACTACACCACGCTGGCTCAGTAGTGCATGACCTTATGAGGCACATGGGGAAAAGTTGTGCAAATAACTCCCCCAGAACCTTTTAAACCAGATTGAAGCCACTTCTAATTATATGGAATTCCTTAAGCAAATAAGGGTTGCACATAGAATAAAGAATTTGGAGAGATGGGAAATTGGAAGTAAAGAAAGGCACATGAGAATTCAAAAGAAAAAACAAAAATATACTTACTAGCACTGAGTTTTACTTTAGTCTAGCCGTAGGCATGTCCTTGGCTGAAAGAGCATTAATCTCTACAGCTTCACCCCTTCTGGCAGTTGGTGACATGGTAACTTGGATTACTCATTACTGGACTGGTGACAAAATGGTGGTGGGACTTGGCCCATATGTTAATTATAGTGATTAAAGAGGGGGAAGGCTTTTCTACTGTTCCAGAGTGATCTGGGATCTCTGGGATCCAGTGAAAAGAGCCAGCGGATCTCTGATATAATGCTGGTCTTTGGTGAATCTGGGGTTGAGGTTGTTCCTCCAAACTAGAGGTTTCTCCTCCTTAATGGGTCTGAACTTACATGTCTAAAGATAGGTCTGGTTTGAGCTGGTCACCTATTGTGAAAAAAGGGCTTAAGGGTATGATAGCTTGATGGCTCTGTCTCTTCATTAACAAAAAACAGTGATTGTCCTCACTCAGTAACAAAAGGGAAGAATGTCCCCCATTCAGAGCACTCCAGGTGGAGTGGTAAGTGTAAGACATTCTTGAGCTAAGATGGAGATCTGCATTTGGGCACAGGTTAGGCATCAAACACAGCTGGATTCACATACCACGCAGGCCTGGGTGGGAATGAAGAAACCCTCAAAAACATTCCAGCATCCATTTTGGGAGAGATGATATTCTGGAGAAAACCTGGAATGCCAACTTTGGAGCTACGCAAAACCAACCAAGTCCCATGCAGAAAGTCAATAAAATCCACAATCTGGTACAAGTTCCAGGCAATAAAATCGTATTTGCAGGATGCTGCCACCCTGATTAGCTG
Organism: Hemicordylus capensis; assembly: GCF_027244095.1. Classification (NCBI taxonomy): domain Eukaryota; kingdom Metazoa; phylum Chordata; class Lepidosauria; order Squamata; family Cordylidae; genus Hemicordylus; species Hemicordylus capensis. The sequence continues at coordinate 262,868,037 of NC_069658.1, forward strand.
TTACAAAAACAGACGCCAGCAGGAGGAAAGCAGCAGGAGGGGTAAATGCACCCACCCGCCCTTCTTAAAGTGACACCCCCGCTGCTGTTGAACTGGTTCAGAGGCCCATAAAGGGCCTCCGAGCCGGTTCCATGACCATGCACATCCCTACTGATTCTAGGTGATAAAAGCTACCAAAAACATAGGGACATAGGAAACTACCATATACTGAGTCAGACCATTGGCCTACCTAGCTCAATACTGTCTTCACAGACTGGCAGTGGTTTCTCCAAGGCTGCAGGCAGGAATCTCTCTCAGCCCTATCTTGGAGAAGCCAGGGAGGGAGCTTGGAACAGTGCTCATGCATCAAGTCTCCCATTCATATGTAACCAGGGCAGACCCTGCTTAGCTAAGGGGACAAGTCATGCTTGCTACCAGAAGACCAGCTCTCCTCTCCTCAGTATCAGGCTGTGTTCATGGCCCAGGAGAAGGGCTAGGTTTGTCTGTTTTTAAGGAAACAACCATAAGAAGGGTTTATGTCCATGCCTTCAAGTACCACTCTAGGCCTTTAGCCATCTTCTGTCACTTGCCCACACCTCCTCCATCTTGTTGCCCCTACATTGCTCTTTTGGGGGGAAAATACACCCAAACAACTGGTGAGCCTGGAATGATGTAGATAACATATGCAAACATTCATCTTTGCACACTGTATTGATTTATATAATTTATTCTGAACAAAAATTAGTGTTGTACATCATCTTATTGTTAATGATATTCATATTTAACTGTTAATGATATTCTTTCTGTTAAATGTTAATGATATTCATACTGCATTTTGTTTTATCAAACCTGATCTGTTTACATGTTCTCTTAATTTTAGCAGTTTTTAAAAAGCTAAATATTGTTCAACATGTCCATACTTAAAATTAGCATACAGTTTGTGTACTTTTGTGTCGATTTGCCTAACATAATTCATTAGCATATGACTAGTGTTTAGCAATGATTGGTAGTTCTCCCCCCACCCACACACCCCATGTTTCTCTGCACATGTTAACTGCCACCCCTTAGGACAGGCAATGAGCCACTTGCAAGCAATATATGGCCTGGAGGTTCCCCAGATGGGCGACTTTACTGCGACAGGAAGTGCCTAAAGTTAAGCCATTTTGAACACTGCACCAAAGTGCTTCCTTTTTAGGATACATACAACGCACAGTAACTGCGAATCGTCAGGAACGAAGCTGAAAAATGCCACTGGCTGTATGAATGGCATCTTCTGTCGCCATCCACACTGTAAATGGTTCCCTTGTATGAACTACCCCCAGCTTAAGTGTAGTGAAGCTGTATTCGATCACTGTTTGGAAAAGCTCCTGTATAGCTAGTTTCCCAGTACCAAGAGATTGCAACTGTCAAAAGCTAGAAAAGTAATTTTGTGTACATCTTACTCAACATCATTGCAATTAGTCCAATATATCAGGATATGATCTTATTGGCAAAGTCTCAGTTCAGTTCCTGGCCAGACCCAGAGCCAAGGAAGCATTCTCTCCTGACTGAAAGCAGTAAGTGAAAACATATAGATCAAAGTTGCTGTACCCACATCAAAAAATGCCACTTTATTCTCCTCGTAGTCCAGAAGTATTCGAATCCTCCTGGGACAGCTGCTGAAGTACACGATGGTCACAGGGTGGGTAAGAGCCTCCAAGTGATCCCCATACTGTTGTAGGGCCCAGATCTGCTCCTCGGGGCTAGGGATGAGCTCTCCTTTCCTCCTGACAGATTCCTTGGCAAAGCCTGCAGCCCAGTACTTACCACTTCCAACTTCAACCTCCCAGTAATGCCTCCCTGATGTAAATCCCTGGCAACCCAGCACACAGGGATAAGTGTCAAATCTCTCAGGGTTGTCAGGAACATCCTGCCATATGTCTCCCAGGCTCACACTCTTCTGATCCGCAGAGAGGACGAGGAAGGGGTTTGCAGAATTAGGATCCAGAGTCACATTCACTTGAAGGATAGGGAGAGCAGGGAGAGAAAAACAGCAGGTGAACAGAAAGAGCTTAATAAGAAAAGCCTTGCTAGATCAGGCCCAAGGCCTATCTAGTCCAGCACCCTGTTTTTCACAGTAGCCCACCAGTGGCGCTTTCCAGACTGACTCGAGACTGTGAGCTCTACAGCGGTAAAATGCTTTGGCTTGCCAGGATCATATTGAAAATGTAAATAAAGGGTGGAAACAGTTTGCTGCGCAAAGCCACCGGCAGGAGGAACAGTCTTTTCTAGTTTGCACACACCTCCTAAGCCCTCCTACAACAGGAAAATACAGCTATTTTCCTGCAATGCACATGCAATGTTGTAGCACTAAAACGCAAAGATAAAACCTGAAAGGTGGTATTGGAAAAGTGAAAAGCACCTTGCTGAGAGTGCAGGGACTGCAATGTCAAAACACAGGCAGTACGGAAGCACACTTAGCAGACACATAATGACACTGTTGTAGTGTGCATTCTGGAAAGTGCCCTGATGCTTCTGGGAAACCATACACCCAGGAAATAAAGGCATGCCCCCCTTTTTGCTGTTGTTCCCCTGCAACTGATATCCGGAGACATCCTACTACGGAACATGGAGGTAGCCTATAGCCATCAGGACTAGTAGCCACTGATAAACTCATCCTCCGTGGATTTGTCTAAGCCTCACTTAATTTTTAGTTTAGAAAACCGCCTTGGGGCTATATTTTAACGAAAGGCGGTATAAAAATGCAAAAATAAAATAAATAAATAAATAAATAAATAAGAAGCAGGTAGCAGCTGGGAAGATCTGTCCCTCACAAACACTTCCACAGAGCCAAGAGCTAGAACACGCTTTGCATTTGTCACAAGGCTGTCACCAAAAGTGCACCCCATACCAAACAATCATTAATGTGGCCAGAAAAAGTATAACTACTGACCTTTTCGGCCTATTATTTTCTCTGTGGTGTAGGGCAACTCAAAGAATCTGGTCCTGCCTTGCCAGACTTCCAATTCACCTTCTGACGAAGATGTGCCTTCCATTTCGGACAACAATTCAGCTAGAGGAAGAAAGGAGAGCAATTGAGATTGGATTTCATAGGCCACTGTGCTCAAGCCAATGATTTCAGATCCATACATTCATGGACACTTTCCATATCAAGTTATTCGCTGAGGAACCCCTATATGTCTGCCACAGAACCTCTGAACATAGCCAAACATGTCAGGTACGTTTTAGGACAGAGGTTCCCAACCTGGTCTTGTGGTAGCAAGCATGACTTGTCCCCATTGCTAAGCAGGGTCTGCCCTGGTTGCATATGAATGGGAGACTTGATGTGTGAGCACTGCAAGATATTCCCTTCAGGGGATGAAGCCGCTCTGGGCAGAGCAGAAGGTTTCAAGTTCCCTCCCTGGCTTCTCCAAGATAGGGCTGAGAGAGATTCCTGCCTGCAACCTTGGAGAAGCCGCTGCCAGTCTGTGAAGACAATACTGAGATAGATAGACCAATGGTCTGACTCAGTATATGGCAGTGTCCTATGTTCCTATGTTCCAGATATTGCTGGAAATATCTGGACAAAGGCCATTGTGGCAGGGCATGATGATAGCAACATCTAGGGACTTAAGGTTGGGAACCCCTGTCCTAGAACACTGGTCTTCAACTGGAGGGCTGGCTGCACAACTGGCTTATGCTCTTACTCTTAGATCAGGGATCAATCACTATCATCATTTCTTTCTCTCTGGTTTAAGAGAGACCGAGAGAATGGAAAAGGTGCAGAAGAGGGCAACCAAGATGATCAGGGGCCTAGAGCACCTTCCTTATGAGGCAAGACTTTAACACCTGGGGCTTTTTAGTTTAGAAAAAAAGACGACTGCGGGAGACGTGATAGAGGTCTATAAATGCATGGTGTTTATAGATGCATGGTGGTGTGGAGAAAATGGATAGAGATAAATTTTTCTCCCTCTAACATAACACTAGAACCAGGGGTTGTCCCATGAAATTGATTGCCAGGAAATCTAGGACCAACAAACAGAAGTACTTTTTCACACAGCGCATAACCAACTAATGGAATTCTCTGCCATAAGTTGGGGCAACAGCCAACATGGCTTTAAAAGGGGTTTGGATATTTTCATGGAGAAGAGGTCTATCAATGGTTACTAGCAGAGAACTATAGGCCACCTCCAGCCTCAAAGGCAGGATGCTTCTGAGTACCAGTTGCAGGGGAGTAACAGCAGGAGAGAGGGCATGCCCGCAACTGCTGCCTGTAGATTTCCAGCAGCATCTGGTGGGCCACTGTGTGAAACAGGATGCTGGACTAGATAAGCCTTGGGCCTGACCCAGCAGGTTTGTTCTTATGTTCTTATGACCAGAGGCAAACCTGGACTGGTCTCCTATAACTTTAATAGCTGTGTAGAAGATGGGTCTGTCCCCCAAAGTGCTGTATCTTATCATTTAGGGATCACGGGTGGCTCAGATTGCCTTAATATCCCAGAAACATGTCTCCTATTTTTTCCTGTCTTGATACCTCTAAATTTCTTTAGGATCTCTTCCAGATGCACAGTTTTCTCAAAAAAGGTGTCCAGTCTCTTTTCCACATCAGGAGAGTGCTCCACTGCTTGCTGGATCTTCAGATTCTCACATCTGGAGGGAGAAAAATGGCTCCTTAGTCAGAGAATTCTCAAGGTTTCCCCAGCCTGCGAGTTAATCATTCCAGAATAAACTTATTACAGAATAATGAGCCAATGGTTCTGCAAGGGTAGTATAGCTATCAGTGGTAATTCAGCACTTACAATGATGGTAAATTTTGGATAAATAAGTGTGATCCCAGGAATCAAATGGAGAAAGTGAGTGTACTAGCAACCAGCCCCTCATCTCCCCTAAAGAGTTAACCAGAAGGGAACCCTGTCCTGACTGACAGGCTGGTGAACTCCAGGGATCAGCCAATCAGCACACCAGATGGGTGGGACCTAGGCAGCCATTGGAGAGGAAGAAGAGTTTCTTTGTTCAAATAAGATAGGCTGGAGGTGTGGCAGCTGAGCACATGTGGCCAGGGAAGATGGCTGCAAGGAGGTCTCTGCAGCTCCTTGAAAGATGGTAGGGATGTGCAAACAGGCTCAACGTTGAACCTGTTCGGTCCGACTCCAGACTGAACACCCCCTGATTATTTAGGAGGTTCATGGATTATTATTATTATTTAATTTAATTTAATTTATTTTAAATTTACTTGCCCCCTTCAGGGGAGTTGTTGGAGGCAGTGAAGGAGTCCACGGAGGTTCCCCCTCCCCTCGCCAGCCTCCCTTCATGCGGTCACTGGCCATTCAGGCCTTCCCCCTCAGGCATGGCGGCCATTTAGGAGCCACCGCGCCTGTGCAATTGGCCTCTGTGTGACCCAGGCTGGTGGTGGCATGAAAGGAGACCGGTGGGAGGAGGGGGAACCTCAGTGGACTCCCCCTCCCCACCTCCAACAACTCCCTCAAAGGGGGTAAGTTAAAAAACTTATTTTTTTAATTTAAAAAAATTGTTCGCAGCCCCTGCCCCCCCGTACTGAACTGAACCGGGGGGGGGGGCATTTCGAGGGGGTGTGGAACTGAACTGGCCCGGTCCGGTCCGAACTTGAACTGGACCAGCCGGTTCTGTGCACACCTCTAAAAGACAGGAGGGCAGGAAACTTGAAATCTCATCCAGGATTTGGTGAGTTTGAGGAGGAAGAAGCCTGGATTTTGGCTTCTGGAAAGTCTAGGGAAAGTTCATTTAGTCAGAATTCACGTTAGACTTTCTGTTTCTTTGTGTGTGTTTTGCATATTCCTGATACCGGTCTACTATTGTTTACCTGTTACGTAACTAAGCTAAGAAACACTAACCGTCGCCCATCTAGCCAGGGCGCTGTAAGACTCTGTGAGTTTTAATTGTGCTTTTGTATTTTCCTATATACCTGTTCTTTGTAACTGGGTAACCACAATTTTTAAAGCATGCCACCCCAACTTCATCCAGGGTGATTTTTGAAGTATTCTTGTAACCACTGAGTGTTTTTACCTGTAACTAAAAGCTGATAGAGCCTCAGACAGAAGCAGTCTGTAGCATTTGAATAGAACTCCCCCCTCCTTTTTTTGTTCTTTGCATTTTACAAGCCTCTCTGAGTGGATTTTTAACTCCGGGAAGGGGGCGGAGGCTCAAAGTGTTTTTTTTTCCTTGTGCAACACACCTCAAACATTCAGCAATCTTCCAGTTTTCTCACCATGTGTAGGCTTGCACATGGAGGATTTTTGAGTATTTTCCCCCATAGCAAAATAATGAGAGTTTCCTTGGGATTTCCACCCCAAGCCTAGGAAGGGTCAAACTCTGAGATAAAGATGGGTATATAGCAGCCATTTTTGAAACTACTAGAAGTACAGGAAAGTTTAAGAAAAAGGCTTGCTCAGAAAGCATAAAGGGGATTATTCAGCATTTTTCTTCCCCTCACATGGGTTTGCTCTGAGACAAAGGCTTGTAATCTGCTACAGGGAGTAAAGGAGGACTTCCTTCCTCGACCCCTCCTACCAATTTTCCCAAGGACAAGGCAGTGGGAAGTCATCCTTTCCCTTCCTCTAACCTATCCATGGTATCATCTCTCGCCAACCAGAGCTTGACTCAGGAGGAGCTTCCCCAGATGTAAAGGCCAAGTCCCTGGGACCCTTATATCCCAGAGTGGACCCTGCAGTGTAGACCCTGTGTTGCCCATCCAAGTTATAATCCCTTATTATAATCTCTTAGAATTAGTTATACCCTTTAGGCTGGGTGTGCAGTGCATATGAAGATGTCTCATACTAAGATGGACCCAGAGTCTGACTAGGTCAGTATTGTCTCTGGGTCAGGGTTGCGCAACTCAAATGCCCTGGTGGGCCAGAACCAACCACAATGTGGTGTGCAGGGGCCGAAGTAAATTTTTAGCATGTTACTACATTAAATTAAAAATATTATTAGATACTTGTGGATCTATTTCCCTGTCAAGGGACCCATAGTTTTAACTAAGGATAGTGGCCAGAAAGTAGGTCCTGTCCCTGCTCAGTCGGGGGCCCCTGGAGTGCATGCCAGCTCTCAAAGCTAAGTTCTCTCCTCTATCTAAATCACTGTTCCCTCTAACAGGGATTCCCAGGTGTTGTTCACTACAACTCCCAGCATCCCTAGCTGCAATGGCCTTTGTCTGGGGATTATGGGAGTTGTAGTCAACAACATCTGGGAATCCCTGTTAGAGGGAACACTGCTCTAAATTGCCATTGCTTTTAGGCGGCAATCCAAGGCATGCTTACGTGGGACTAAGTCTCACTGCGTACAGCATGGAATGTATTTGAGTAAAGATGCATAAGATGGTGCCATAAGGCAGTTTCCAGTTCCTGTGTTGCTGCAGGATATCCCTACCTGGGGGCCAGTAAAGAAGTCCCTGAGGGCTGGATCCGCCCCCTAGGCATCTGCTCTGGGCTCTCCCCAGAGAGGCAGCAGGCAGCTCTCCAGGGGTCTCTTCCAGGACCAAGTGGGGTTCTTCTGCATGCAGAACAGGTGCTCTGCTATTGCATTATGGGCCTAACCCCATCAAAAGGTTAAAAGAGCAAAGATAAGTCACATACCTGTTCAAGATGATTTTGATGTCCTAAGGATTGGAGAGAGAACAGAAATATAACAATCAAAACAATTTTTGCCCCAATTCCCTCTTTGGCAAGGCTGTTTCAGATGCTGTTTTGTTTGTAGAGGAATAATGTTAATTTTCCATGAAATGTTGGGCTTAATCCTATTGCACTTATCCATAGCTGAAAACAATATCTAACAGCATTTACTCAGTCACCCCTCATGACCCTTGCCTGTTCCACTAAAAAAGGAAAGAGGAGGAGGAGACTGAAGAAAGGAAATCTATAGAAAGAAAAGCTGGAGGGAGCCATCATTCTCAAAGATAAGCATTTTCATGCACTTATAAATAAATATAGGATGACTTGCAATACAGACTCCAAAGTATCTGGAAAACTCTAGCCGTTAAGGTATTATAATTGTTCAGTTGAAGGAAGAGTCTGAAGCCCTCCTGTGTGGTAGAATTGCTCTCTTGGCCCCCACAGCTGCTCTGTGAATCCAACTGTGTGATGTTTGAGATGCAGCCAGAGAGCAGGGAGCATAGCTGTAAGCCACCCTGGAAATACCTAGAAATTTTGGATAAAAATGTATAAAATAGATAAAAAGGGGGGGGGGGATGAAATAATGAAAAACAGCTTCCGGCGGCAAAAGTATTCCACATCTTGCCAGAACTGTATTATTTTAAAACAATGCCATACAAATGTATGAGCTGGCATGAGGCTCTCTTCAGCACCAACTATTCTATGACTTAAGCCAAGATAATAAAACCAAGCTGGATACCAGTGCACTATGAATAACTATGAATAACCTTTTTTTGGTGAGTACATCACAGGTTGCTTTCAAAGTAGCCATTGCCATCCATTGCTTACTTATTTTTTTTAGACATTATCCAGACAATATTGTTGCCAACCCCTAGCATTCCAGTGTTCTCGATCATTCCCATCTTTTTTCAGTCCTGATTTGTGGCGATTTCCCTTTTCAATTAAAATACACTGCAACAACCACCTGTCCAGTGTGGATTGGCAAAGTGCCACTGGAAATTTTCAGGGTTACTTTAATTAGAAGTTTCCTTCTTGAAGCTTCTGCTGCAGGAATTCTGAAATGCTGTTCAGAATGGCAAGATAAAAGTGAGGTTGTCTTTGTAATTACCCTTCATCTAGCCAGTTCCTGTTCCCTGCAGGTGTAGCGGTTGTGGCTCTAATTACTAGTTCTTTCTTTTTCTTATTGTACAATAGCTTTATTCTGACAGGAAAAATATATTAAAAAATTAGTATGTGCCAGTTCTTCAGTGCCACAGGTATGTTCCCCATAGAGAAGTGTTACAAATTAATGGGCAAATCAGTAATGAACAGGAAGCAGTTATAAGGGCAGAAACCATAAAGAGGGAGTTTCTAATCAAAGGCACATAGCTTCTAGTTATGATAGCTATAGATGCCCCAGAAGAAGGTTCCAGTTTTCACCTGTAGGAATTCACTCATTGGCTGCTTATACTTCTCTTCTATCTCACTGATGAGGTCACTGAGGTTGGAGATTTCCACGGAGAGTCTAGAAATAATTGTCTTCTCCTCCTTGATCACTTCCTCCTGCAGCTGTTCCAGCTTGGCCAGAAGTTGTTGTTCTTGATGTTCTAGAAACTGATGGAGCTGCTCAAAGCCAGACACAATCCTCTTCCTCTCATTGCCTAACCTTTCCTATAATGAACAGATTAAAAAGAGGGAACAGGTTGGCCAATAATTCCATTGTACAATCCCTAAACCCTTCTAAGACTCAAGAAGAACCACATAATATGTTGGGGAAATATCCTCCTTCCCCATAATTTTTTTAAAAAAACACCTGAAAACCCATCTTTTCACCCAAACTTTCTCAGCTTTTTAATTTTTTTAGGTTTTAATCTCTGGTTTGTTTTTAAATTGTTTTAAGTTTTTGTATATGTTTCTAACTTGGTTTATGCTATTGTTAACCACCCAGAGATGAAAGTTTGGGGAAATTTGATTAAAATAATAATAATAATAATAATAATAATAATAATAATAATAATAATAATATGTTGGGGAAGGAAGACATCAGTCTGAGGAAGAGGGAAATGCTCCCTTAGAAGGGACCCCTTCCATGGATGATGAGGGGATACTCCTCCAGGGGGTGGGGGCCTCCTTGTAATGGATGGCTCAATCATTAGAGGTATAAAGAGATGGGTCTGTGACGTGCATGTTGACCACACAGTGACTTGCCTGCCTGGTGCAAAGGTTGCAGACATCACATGACATCTAGATAGGCTATTAGGCAGTGCTGGAGAGGAACCAGCTGTGGTGGTGCACATTGGCACCAATGATGTGGGAAGATGTAGTCAGGAGGTCCTGGAAGCCAAATATAGGCTGATAGGTAGCGAACTGAAGTTCAAGATCCCCAAGGTAGCATTCAGAAATGCTACCTGTTCCACGCGCAGGTTCAGTGAGACAGGCAGAGCTGAGGGGTTTCAATGTGTGGATGAGACACTGGTGCAGGGAGGAGGGGTTTAGATTTGTTAGGCACTGAGATACATTTTAGGGCAAATAAAGCCTGTACAAAAGGGATGGGCTGCATTTGAACCAAGACGGAACCAGACTGCCAGCGCTTAAAGGTCACAGGACAGCTTTTAAAATGACGCCTGGGGAATAGCCGACAGGAGCTGCAATATCTGGTTCAGAAAATGCTATCCTATAAGGTGCGACGGTGTAAAGGATTCATATAACACAGAAGGGGATAGAGCAGAACCACATAAAGAGCAGACAGAAGCCTGTGCTAGCTGGTCAAAGAGATCAAAGAGCCAAAAGAAAAACAGCACACACTAGGTAAGAGATGCAGCGTATAGGTGCTTATATGCCAATGCCAAAAGCCTCCGAGCCAAGATGGGCGAGCTGGAGTGCTTGATTGCTAACACAGAAATAGATATAGTGGGCATTGCAGAAACATGGTGGAACAGTGAGAACCAGTGGGACACTGTTATCCCTGGATATAAACTCTATAGAGTTAGAGGGAGGGGCACCTTGGAGGTGGAGTAGCACTGTGTGTTAAATAAGGGATAGAATCTAACAAGCTAGAAAACCTAAGAGGACCGGAGACCTCCACGGAAACCCTATGGGTGACAATACAAGGCCTGAAAGGAAATGTGCTACTGGGGACGTGCTATCGCCCTATGGATCAAAACACTGAGAGTGACTGGGAGTTGCAGAAGGAAATCTGGGAGGCATCAAGGAGAGGCAGGGCAGTATTAATGGTTGACTTCAATTACCCACACATAGATTGGGTAAATTCACAGGGTAATGACAAAGAGGTCAAATTTCTAGATACACTGAATGATTGTGCCCTAGAACAATTGGTCATGGAACCAACCAGAGAGAAGGCAACCTTGGACTTAATCCTGAGTGGCACTCAGAACCTGGTGTATGATGTCAGTGTCGTGGACCCTTTAGGGAAGAGTGACCACAGTATGATCAAATTCAGCATCCATGTGGTGAGAGAATCACCAAGGAAGTCTAACACAGACACTCTGAATTTCAGAAGATGAAATTTCTCCAAATGGAGGAGTTTGTTGAAAAGAAAACTGAAAAGGAAAATCAGGAGAGTCACTTTGTTCCAGAATGCATGGAGTTTACTCAAAACTACAATACTAGAAGCCCAATTAGAATGTATACCAAAAAGGAGGAAAGGTACCAAGACTGGGGACCAGCATGGCTAACAGGTAAAGTCAAGGAAGCTATAAAGGGAAAGAAGACTTTGTTCTGAAATTGGAAGGCCTGCCCAAATGAAGAAAACAGAAAGGAACACAAACTCTGGTAAAAGAAATGCAAGATGACAATAAGGGAGGCGAAAAGAGAGTTTGAAGGTATGCTGAGTTTGGAATATGCTCCCTGCTGAAATTAGAGCATCTCCTTCTCTGTTTGTTTTCCGGAAGATCCTCAAGACTCCTGTTCTCGCAAGCTTTTAAATAGAATTAATTTTGATATTTTAATAATTTGTTTTATTTTGTTTTTATTGTGTTTTATGTATTTTTTAATCTGTGATTTTTAATATTAAAATTTGTACACCGCCTAGAGATGTACATATCAGGCGGTATAAAAACATGATGAATAAAAATAAATAAATTTAGCTAAATGCATCATGGGGAATAACAAAACATTAGCTTAACCCTCACAGAGTATCTGCACACTAATACTTGATTGCTCCCCTCACCCCCTGCCACAGCCCCCCTCACCTCAGAGATCTCTCCACCCTCACCTGAGCTGCACTCCTGCTCCTCCTCCTCCATCCAGTTGCTTCCATCCCTCTCACCCCTCTTGGTCACAGCTGCAGCATTGCTGGCACCTATTGGCCAAGCTATTGCCCCCCCCCATCCCCAGAGACCTCCTCACCATCACCCGAACCCTGCTCCTGATCCTCCCCTCAGGAGTAGCAGCGGTTGACTGGGCCCTTCCTCGCTGCTGCCACTGCCATGGCCACTCGTTCCCCTCAGGCCGCTGACAGGCCTGGACCCATTCCTTGCCTTCCTGCCTCCCTCTGCCAATGGCCTCCGTAGCCCCAAAACAGCAGCAGTGGTTGACTGGACCCTTCCTTGATGTCAATAGGCTCTGCCATGGCCACTCATTCCCCTGATCTGAGCAGTTGGTGACTGATCAGGAGAGGGATCTGTGGGTCATGGTGGACAGCTGATTTAAACTCAATGTGTGGCAGCTGTGAAAAAAGCTAATTCCGTGCTAGGGATCATTAGAAAGGGGACTGAAAATAAAACTGCTAATATTCTAATGCCGCCATACAAAATGATGGTGTGGCCACATGGAGTACTATGTACAATTTTCGTCACCACATCTAAAGAAGGACATTGTAGAACTGGAAAAGGTGCAGAAGAGGCCAACCAAGATGATCAGGGGCCTAAAGCACCTTCCTTATGAGGCAAGGCTACAACATCTGGGGCTTTTTAGTTTAGAAACAAGACTGTGGGGAGACATGATAGAGGTCTATAAAATCATGCATGGTGTGGAGAAAGTGGATAGCAAGAAATTTTTCTCCTTATCACATAACACTAGAACCAGGGGTCATCCCATGAAATTGATTGCCAAGAAATTTAGGACCAACAAATGGAAATATTTTTTCACACAACGCATAATCAACTTCTATTTCCACAAGATGTGGTGACAGCCAACAACTTGGATGGCTTTAAGAGGGGTTTGGATCACTTCATGGAGGTCTATCAATGGCTACTAGTTTGAGGGCTATAGGCCACCTCCAGCCTCATAGGCAGGATGCCTCTGAATACCAGTTGCAGGGGACAGGAGAGTGGGCATGCCCTCAACCCCTGCCTGTGGCTTCCAGCGGCATCTGGTGGGCCACTGTGTGAAACAGGATGCTGGACTAGATGGGCCTTGGGCCTGATCTACCAGGTTTGTTCTTATGTTCTTATCTCCTGATACCATAGATATATACGTATTGACAGGATGAAGGAAGTGGAGCAGCAGCCAAGCACTACTTCAGTAGCATACAATTATTATTTTAAAAATGTGTACATACTGCCTTTCAGCAACAACAAAAGTTCATGAAGCAATTTATACAGCAAAAGTAGCAAGAAGATAGTTATGTGCCCCCAAAGGGTTCACACCTACATTTAAAGGGATTTACAAGTACTAGCAACTGCTACTGCAAAGGATGCTGTACTGAGGTTGAATAGGGGCTCTCTATTAAACCACAGTGCAACATCCTAGGGCAAGGGTAGGGATGTGCATGAACCAAGGTTTGTACACTGGTTTGGTGCTGAACCGGTTTGTACGAGATCTGAACTGGTTCAGCACCGCAGGGAGGAGAGTGGTGAGCAGGATCTTTGAAAAAGAGGAGAGCAGATCCTTACTTGCTCGCCGCTGCATGCAGCTTCCTGCTGTGCCGTACTCATCTGAAGATTCCGCATGTGTCGCTAGCATGGTGTCCATGCCATGATATCCATTACAGGGACTGACAAAACTGCCTTCCCAGCTTCTTCCTGCCACCCATTTTGACACACAGAAACTGCATCTAGAATGCGGTCTGAAGCTTCTGCAGAGTCTAAAATCACCAAAAGACAAAATCACCAGTAGACACACTGGTGGGTACCCAAGCAGTTGGGTTGCCCTCATTTTTTTCTGACAGGGCTCCAGCTGCATCACAGGCAAAAATACAGCAAGTTAGTCTCCTCCATCTTTGCACATCTATGCTGGGGAAAGCTTCACCTGTAGAATTTCTGCCTGTCACCAGCTGTTGAAAGATACAGGAGCCCCATTAGGAAGGTGGGGTATTCCAACAATTAACCTCTTATTTTAATTTTTTAAATTTAACATATTTATATACTGTCCAAAATCTATGTTTCTGGGTGGGATATATTTATAGAAATATAACTTATGTCTCTGGGCAAAATGTCTTACCAGACGTTTCAAGCTTCTTCTCTCTTCAATCATTTTGAGTACCTGTAGCTTTTCTCTCTCCTCCTTCCAAGTCTGCAGTTCCATCTGAAATTGTTCCTTTTAAACCAAAAAAGTATTAGACTATAATTTAGGTAATTTCATGATGAGAGAAATGCTGATTATTATAAGACATTCCAGTGTCTAATGCGCCTTATAATTCTTATTTCATAAGTTCACCACTCAGCTAAATTAAGAGAATCAGCTGCCCAGATCACCAAGTGAGTTTTGTGGCTGAACATACATTTTAACTGGGGTGGGAGTTGAGCAAGAAGCATTCTCCTACATCCAAACTCAGCACTACACCACACTGTGAACCATCTTGTGGAGACTGGAAAGAGAAAGAAATGTGCTCTCAAATCCAGGCATTGGTAATTCTTGTGCTTGGTTTATAGAAAATGCTGTGGATTTTATTGATTATTTTAATTAATTATTAATTATTATTATTAATTATTTTTGGAAGAAAAAGAAAAATCTGACAAAAGCTCAGCATGTATGTACATGTTAGTGTGACTATCAGGGCACCTACTGTGCATAATGCACATGAGTAAGAACAGGATATAAAATGTTAATAATAATAATAATAATAATAATAATAATAATAATAAACAAACCAGTCAATAACACCTGTCTGACTGTATAAACAAAACAACAACAAAATAATAACAACAGCAATTAAAATAAACCATCTGCTCTACATGCACGATCTGAAGTTGTATGGAAAGTCACAGTCAGAAATCGAACCACTGCTAAACAATGTCCGTATATTCAGGAGCGATATAGCAATGGAGTTTGGACTAGACAAGTGTGCTGCATTAATAATGAACAGAGGGAAAATAACAAAAACAGGAGGAATAGAACTGCCCAATCGAAGCAACATCAAGAACCTGGAAGAGAAAGAACATTACAAATACTTGGGCATTCTCCAGGCTGATAGCATTGCACACACTGAAGTTAAAAGAAAAATTGGAAGTGAATACATCAGGAGAGTTCGAAAAATCCTCAAGTCCAAACTCAATGGCGGGGACACCATACAAGCCATAAACACCTGGGCTATACCTGTTATCAGATACAGTGCAGGAATAATAGACTGGACCCAGGCAGAGCTAAAGACGCTAGATCGTAAGACCAGGAAAATCATGACCATCAATCATGCTCTGCACCCCCGCAGTGATGTCGATAGGCTCTACCTCCCTCGCAGCTCAAGTGGAAGAGGAATGCTGAACGTCCATCAAACAGTAGAGGAGGAGAAAAGAGGCCTTGAAGAATATATAAAGGACAGTGAAGAAGATGCACTTCAAATGGTCAATAACGAGAAACTATTCAACACCAATGAAACAAAGCAGGCCTACAAGAAAGAACAAGTCAAGACCCGAGCAGAAAAATGGAAAAATAAGCCACTTCATGGTCAATATTTGTACAATATAAGTGGAAAATCAGACATCACCAAGACCTGGCAATGGCTTAAGAATGGCAACTTGAAGAAAGAAACTGAGGGTTTAATACTGGCTGCACAAGAACAGGCACTAAGAACAAATGCAATAAGAGCAAAAGTCGAAAAGTCAACAACAAACAGCAAGTGCCGCCTTTGTAAAGAAGCAGATGAAACCGTGGACCACCTAATCAGCTGTTGTAAGAAGATCGCACAGACTGACTACAAACAAAGGCATGACAAGATAGCAGGGATGATGCACTGGAACATCTGCAAAAAATACAAACTACCTGTAGCCAAAAATTGGTGGGACCATAAAATTGAAAAAGTTGAAGAAAATGAAGATGTAAAAATATTATGGGACTTCTGACTACAAACAGACAAACATCTGCCACACAATACACCAGATATAACTGTAGTCGAGAAGAAAGAAAAACAAGTTAAAATAATTGACATAGCAATACCAGGGGATAGCAGAAGAAAAAGAAATAGAAAAAACAACAAAATACAAAGATCTACAAATTGAAATTGAAAGGTTGTGGCAGAAAAAGACCAAAATAATCCCAGTGGTAATTGGCGCCCTGGGTGCAGTTCCAAAAGACCTTGAAGAGCACCTCAACACCATAGGGGCCACAGAAATCACCATCAGTCAATTACAAAAAGCAGCTTTACTGGGAACAGCCTATATTCTGCGACGATATCTATAACAATTGACAATAAAATTCAGCTATCCCAGGTCCTTGGGAAGGACTCGATGTCTGGATAAAACAAACCAGTCAATAACACTTGTCTGACTGTGTAAACAAGAAATAATAATAATAATTCTGGCATCCCAGGTCCTTGGGAAGGATTTGATGTCCGGATAAAACAAACCAGTCAATAACACCTGTCTGGCTGTGTAAATAAGAAATAATAATAATAATATCAGACTAGTTTTGGAACTGTTCAGACAGTATTGTGGTGTTTTTGTTTTCAGTTTGTGAAATGGTGGATTCATAACCAGATAAGAGCACCAGTAGTTATTCATAAGATAGAAAAAGAGGCGTGGAAGGTTCTCTCTCACTCTCAGCAATGCCCATTCCACCATTCAGGACTTTTTCTTTTTTTAAAAACCTCTCTTAGGTTTAATTAACTTTTTAAATAATCAGAAGTTGGTTGCCATCAGGTCTAGTCATAAGAAGAGCCATGCCAAATCAGACCAAAAATCCATCTAGTCTAGCATTTTGCTTCCTATACTGACCAACCAGATGCCTCCAGGAAGCTCACAAACAGGCCATGAAAGCAACAACCTGCTCCTGCTCTCAGTTTCCAGCAACTGCTATTCAAATACGTTGCCTGAACATGGAGGCTTCAATTAGCCACCATAAGGAATAGTCAGCCATTGACATATCAATCCTCCAAGTACTCCCCTGCTATCTGAGCAATGAGGCACCTTTTTAAAAACGGTGATTCTCTTTATTGAGCAGAGGGAGAGCAATTGGCCCTATCCATCCCCAGCATAGCATTCCTCCAGTGGCTGTGGCTTGTTGTCTACCTTATGTTTCTTTTTTGGATTGCAAGCCCTTTGGGGACAGGGAGCCATTTTACTTCTTTATTTATATCTATGTAAACTGCACTGAGAACTTTGGTTGAAAAGCGGTATATAAATATGTGTCGTATTTGTATTGACTCATCTGCTTTTAAAGCGATCTATAGTGGAATTTCTATTTACTTGTATGAAACTAGGCCATACATTTTCAAACGTTCAGGGAACCAGCTTGCGGGCAGACAAATCCTAGCTCTATTCAGACATTATGCCATATGTGTGTTCAGGTGTCTGTATACAGTGATGCAGTGGAGCAGGAGTGGAGCTCTGGCACCTTTCCAGCCACAGGAGCGGAGCTCCGGCACTTCTTGTGGCACCCCCATGCCGCCCCCCCCCCCCAGCCAAGCAGAACATCCGGAGTCCCAGCCAACATTACTCCGACAGCACCTCCTGGCTTTATTAAGCTGCTCTGTAGCCTTGGGGCTATAGGATTTGAACTCAGGTCTGCCTGGTCCTAGTCCAACATTCAGTATTTTCACAGTACATGGCACTTCCAGGGCTCAGGTTCATAGATTTCCAGCTGTACTATTTCTAAATGCTAGCTTGTGGCTTTAAATAAGAGCAGAACTAACAGACAGTATGGTTTGTGCCTTTTTCTACGATTGAACCTTTCCAGTCTTGCCCTTCACTTTTCTTTGGCATGTTTATTTTCATTCCTCGATCAAAAACTCTGGGAATTCAGGTTAAAACTTTCCCTGTCTTCTTTGGTCCATGTAAGCTAAAATATCCCTTTTCTGCTAAATGTGCCTTTTAAGAGAATAAACAAACAAACAAGTACATAAAATTAATTAATTAATTAATCAATTCATTAATAAGAGAAGGCATATATGCCCCCCTGGGGCAGACACGGGGGAGGGTGGAGCAGAAACTTTGCCTAACTCCAATTGTTTTTATATAACCCCCCCCATTATTTTATCCATAATCTTATGACAAAACTCACAAAAATTATTGCCTTTATCTAAGTGGGGCGAGTGGGGCCATTTAGGTGGGTGTGGCCATGGGGTATGGTTATGCCAGCTGCCATGTGGAGCTCCTGCACTTGTGAATTTGTGACTACACCACAGACTGTATATGTTCTTGCGTGAATGACACTACATCCATTCATTTCAAAAGTGAGACGGGTACTGAATCTCTCAAGTGCAGGTACAGATAGGAAGTACATTGCTACTGTGTGTGTGGTTCAGCATAATGTGTGACTAACTGAATGTGTATACAGATGTTTGTATGTGCAATGTACAGAGGTTGTACATGAATCAAACAGAATGTGTGAATAGGGCTTCTGCCTGCTGAGCATCTGCCATGAAATGCCAGCTCACTGCAAAGGATTGTGGGGCATGTTCTAGGCACATTCTGAATCCAAGTGGGGTTCTGAGACTGGCCAAGCCAGTTGGGCCTCACTGTTCCCCCTTATGAACTGAGAACCCACACCCATGTGAATTGTCATTGGAGAACCACATTCTACCTTGTACTCCTGAGCAGCCTCCTCTCTAGGAATCACTGTGTGACGTCGATGCTCCTTGGATAGCTCACACACCAGGCAGATGGGAATTTTATCCTCTATACAAAAGACTTGCAGAAGTTCCAGGTGTCTCTTGCACATGTTCTCTTCCAGCACTTTAGCTGCCTCACGATTCAGGCATTTGGCTATTTCTACCATTCTTGCCAGGTGCCGGTTCCTTGTGGAGGTTTTTTCCTGGCTGCTTTCTCCACACTGGGGGCAGATGTTTGTTTCCAATTCCTCCCAGCACTCAGCAATGCAGACTTGGCAGAAACTGTGCCCACAGTGTATGGACACAGGGTCTTTGAAATACCTTAAGCAGATGGAGCATCGAGCTTCCTTTTTCAGACTTTCTAGCAGAATGTTTGCTTCCATAATTCCCTATGAGGAGAGCCAAAAGTTGTTTCGTTTTCCTTTCTCCGCCTTTATGTGTGAGTGACTGACCTATTCTCTTTCCCATTGGCTGAGAGGACATCAAGCTGTGCAAGAGGCAAGTTAATTCCTGCAAGCTGCAGTGAGGAAGTTAATTTGCTGTGTACTGCACGTCCGTATTCCACAGCCAGAACAAATCAGAAGCCTGGGCTCATGTTTTGTTTTCAGTGACAAACTGACAGTGACTCACAAAAGAGTTGCCTTATACAGAATCAAACCAACGGTCTGCCTTTTGTTTTTTACTCTGCAGCAGAGAAGCATCAGCTTTCCAAGGTCTTACTGAGGCAGAAGTTTTTCCAGGCACTGCTGATTTTTTTTTTTGGTGACTCCTGGAGGTTCTCCAGGGGGTCCTTGTGGCCTTATATGTGCAAAGTTTATGCTGTACTACCACTGAACTGTCTTACTGTCCTCTTTGCTGGAGATTGTGGTATAATTTTATTTATTTATTTTATTTATTGTTGCATTTATATACCGCCTTTCATTAAAAGACAACCCCAAGGCGGTTTACAAAAGTTAAAACACAATAAAAAGGCAATAAAAACATCAAGCTAAAAAATATAAAAACATATAAAAAAACAGGCATAAAAACAATACAACAAGTAAAAACACACAGAAGCAGCAGTAAAAACGATTATGTAAAAGCCTGGCTAAAAAGCCAAGTTTTAACAAGCTTTTTAATAATGCAAAGATCTGCCCTACATTGATTGGTTGTCATTGGCTGGCAGACATTTTCATGGTTCTCAGGCAGAGGTATTTAATAGCACTGATATTGAGCATTCTTTTCACTAGAGATTGATTGATTAAGTGCTGTCAAGTCAGTGTCGACTCTTAGCAACCACAGATAGATTCTCTCCAGGATTATCTGTCTTCAACTTGGCCTTTAAGGTCTCACAGCGGTGCATTCATTGCTGTCGTAATCGAGTCCATCCACCTTGCTGCTGGTTGTCCTCTTCTCTTTCCTTCAACTTTCTCCAGCATTATGGACTTCTCAAGGGAGCTGGGTTTTCGTATAATGTGTCCAAAGTATGGTAGTTTGAGCCTGGTCATTTGTGCCTCAAGTGAAAATTCTGGGTTGAATTTTCACTAGAATTTTCACTAGAGATACCCATGGTTAAACTTGAGACTTTGTACATGCAAAGACATGTACTGAGCCATAGTACCTCCAGAAGGGGAAAGTGGGATGTGATTGTAATCGAAGTACAACCCAAACCAGCAGGTGATAGTTCCTTGGCACAAATTCTAGATCATGTTGCATTTTGAAATTCCTGTTTAAGCAAAAGTGATTCTAAGGCCAGACAGAGAGTGTGTCAATAGGATACCTCTCTAGACTTTGGGAACACTATATTTAAATTAAAATTGGAATTCATTGACAAGTTTGATTGTATTTCTTACATCTTGGATAAGGATTTGCAGGTGCTTCCTCCACTACATGTGAAAGTTGGGATCTTTTGCCTCAACATGATAGCCATCTTCAAATATATAAGGACTGTCACATAGAAGGAACAGTGGACATTCTCTACAGCTCTTGAGGGCAGGACTAGAATGAACAGGTTGAAATTACAAGGAAGCAGATTTAGGCTAGATATAGGGAGAATTTCCTAACTGTAAGAGCTGTCCGACAGCAGAGCAGTCTACCACATACAGCGACCGGCTCTCCTTTGCTGGAGGTTTTCAGACAGAGGCTGGACAGGCATTTGTCAGGAATGCTGCTGGAGCAGACTTCTGCACTGACTGCAGGGCTGAACTAGACAATCTCCAAAAGTCCCTTCCAACTAACATTCTATTTTTCTAAATAATGGCAGGAATTGCAGTATTCTGCCAACCCAGGCAGGGGTATTTAATAGGTTTCTGGGCAAAATACAAAGTGCTGGTTATAACCTATAAAGCCCTAAACTTCTTAGGCCCACAGTACTTAAGAGAGTGTCTTCTTTTGCACAATCCCCATTGTCCACTGCATTCGTCAGGGGAGGCCCGTCTGTGCCTACTTTCAAGTCGTTGGTGGCCACTCAGGGATGGGCCTTCTCAGCTGTTGCTCCGAGATTTTGGAATGCGCTTCCCGCTGACATAAGACTCTCCCCATCTCTAGAGGTTTTTAAAAGATCTTTGAAGACTCATCTTTTTAACCAGGTCTTTTAGCTTTTGTAATTTTAAACATTGTAAATTTTTCATTTTAAGCAGCTTTTTTTGAGTTTTAATTGATTTTAATGTTTGGTTTATTTGTATTGTTGTTTTATGACTGTGAACCGCCCCGAGACTTTGGTTTGGGGCGGTATATAAATGTATTAAATAAATAATAAATAAATAAACCCATCCACCCACTCCCAACAATCAAGGCATAATCAGAACCGGCTGAGTAGTACCTCCGATGCTCAGTGATGTAGTTGCAAATTCTGAAGTGCAGGCACTCTCCATGACAGCCCCCATGGCCATGCCCACCCCAACAGCCAGGGAAGCCGAGAAGTACCGGCGCTCTGTCCCTGCGTGTCTCCCCTCCACTATACCCTTGTCCCTGAGTTAGGAGAGGTCATTCATACCTAAGTTGTGGTGTTAAGAAGGTGCTGCTGGCCCACAGTTTCTGGCAGGGGCTGCTGTGACTGCTTCAGCTAACTGCAAAAGGTATCGGGGGTTGTTACGCAGCCACATGCAGTATCCCAGTCCCCGGGTTTGGTGGGGTGTGGCTACCTGCACCACTGGCACTGTGGCTTGGTACTGGCATGCCGTGTGGCCCCAAGCATGTTCCCACAGATGTAAATCCTATTGTGCTCAACAGGACTCACTTCCATGTAAGTGTGCATAAGATTAGAGTGCCAGTGAAGCAAAACAATGGATCGGGCTCTATTTCTCTCTGACATTAATCATTGAGCGCATCATGCTAGATAGATTGCAGTACAATTTGATGTTCATAATTTGAATAAAGCTTCTCATTATGGTTATTCCAGTTCAGTAACTAGTGTTGTTGGTGCTTTAGGAAAATATTTCCCCTTTGCATATTGTTACTTCCTATGGCATGATCTGAAGGGAAATAATGGAGTAACTCTGCAAAAGCTAAGAGAGTTTGAGTCAGGTGTGTGCTTGGATAGAACCCTGTGTATGCCATCTTGAGCTCCATGAGAGAAAGGTGGGCTAGAAATGAAGTCTACTTGCAGCAAGCTACAAGATAAAGACAATATATTTTCCTCAGTATGATACATATACAGTATATCTATATATCTCTATATACAGGTGAAACTCGGAAAATTAGAATATCGTGCAAAAGTCCATTAATTTCAGTAATGCAAATTAAAAGGTAAAAAAACTGATATATGAGACAGATGCATTACATGCAAAGCGAGATAAGTCAAGCCTTAATTTGTTATAATTGTGATGATCATGGCATACAGCTCATGAAAACCCCAAATCCACAATTTCAGAAAATTAGAATATTACATGGAACCAAGAAGACAAGGATTGAAGAATAGAACAATATCGGCCCTCTGAAAAGTATAGAGTGTACTGTGCTTGATTGGCCAGCAAACTCGCCTGACCTGACCCCATAGAGAATCTATGGGGCATTGCCAAGAGAAGGATGAGAGACATGAGACCAAACAATGCAGAAGAGCTGAAGGCCGCTAATGAAGCATCCTGGTCTTCCATAACACCTCATCAGTGCCACAGGCTGATAGCATCCATGCCACGCCGCATTGAGGCAGTAATTGCTGCAAAAGGGGCCCAAACCAAGTACTGAATACATATGCATGCTTATACTTTTCAGAGGTCCGATATTGTTCTATTCTTCAATCCTTGTCTTCTTGGTTCCATGTAATATTCTAATATTCTGAGATTGTGGATTTGGGGTTTTCATGAGCTGTACGCCATGATCATCACAATTATAACAAATTAAGGCTTGACTTATCTCGCTTTGCATGTAATGCATCTGTATCATATATCAGTTTCACCTTTTAATTTGCATTACTGAAATTAATGGACTTTTGCACGATATTCTAATTTTCCGAGTTTCACCTGTATGGTAACATATATTAAAATATTATGTATATATATGGTAACAAAACTGCCCAGAGATGCAAGTTTTGGGCTGTACAGAAATATATTAAATAATAAATAAATAATGGGTCAATATCTATATTATCATATATACATGTTTCAATTGAATTTTTGCTTATGATACACACGGTTATTTGATCAAATTCAGAGATTATTTCATACTGAAGTACTTAATGTTCAGTTCAGGAGCACCGTAGCCAGATTCCTTTTAAAGGAATGAAATACTACTTTGAGGTTCTCTAGCATACTTTTGTAAGTACAAGCAGAGAATATAGTGATCTTCACTATTTTTAAAGCGGGGGCTACTTTGGCAAAAAACTTTGAATGTGAAAACCATTTTCCGCTGTGCTAAACTCCACACAGTACTGAACTTTTCTCAGTAATGGGAGAGGGCCCTTTAAGAGAATTGGAGACCGCTCTTAAGAGCTCTATGTGAGAAACACTGCTTTGGAAGGATTACAAATGCCAGTGCTCTGTGCACGCCTTCCAAGATGGTGCAGGGGCTAAGAGGGCTCAATTTCCCTCAAAGAAGACCCCCCACCCAACCACTCAGTGCTGGGCAAAGCACAGCATTTTACAAGGGGAACAGTCACCCGGGGGACTATGCAAAGACTAGTATTCAGCTTTGGCGGAAGCTTTATAGAGGCCCAGCAATAAACAATGAGTCAGGGAGCCACACTTAGTTTTGATGGAGGCTGCCACTGGCCCATAGGCCTTACAACAAAGAATGCTGTGCAACAAGACTGTGTAGGATTCCCTAAATATTGTAATACTGTAGTCATACCTTTAAACTGTAAATAACAATCCAGTATGTTGTTTCTGTAATGGACTTTGTTTATTGGAATTTCTATCCTGCCTTTCTATTACAAAGAGACTCAAAGCAGGTTACAATATCTAACTCAACCAACCAACCAACCCAAATCAAATATAAATCCATTTAAATCTTAACAGAAGAGATACAAAACAGAAGAGAGGTGGCAACTTTAATACTGAGGAACAGCAAAAACAATCAAACAGAAGACAGTGTCCAATCCAGGTGAAGTTGAGCCCGTGAGGGAGTTACAGGGCATAGGTCAGGCAATTATCTGGAGGGGAGAACAAGAGCAAGAGCTAGAGCAATGGACTGGCTGGCTGAGACTGCAGGTCCAGATCAAGAATGGTTAGAATCTACAGAAGCCCAGGAGGTCAATATTGAACTAGATGGATCAATGGTTGGTGGTTTCCTCTGTAATCTAAAAGGGCTCCTTTACTACCAGGTTCTTGCTAGAAAAAGCTGTTTTCTGACTCGGTATAAGGCAGCTTCCTGTGTTCCTATGTAATCTTTTCCCTGCACTTCTATATGAAGTGTGTTGGTTGCCAGGCATGCAAATAGATCTGAGATGAATGTGAAGACTAAAGTAAAGTAGGGATGTGCATGGAACTGGCGACTGCTGGTTTGAAGGTGGGGTGTGTGTGATAGCTTTAAGGAGAGGGTACTCTTACCTTCCTGCCCACCCTGCCGCCATGTTTCCCCCACCGGCGCTGTGCTTTAAAATGTTCCCGCAGGGTGGCAGCATACCTCCCTGCCGCCCAGCTGCATGGTGGCCCGGAAGTACCCAGTGTGTGTGTGTGTGAAGTGCGTGTGCAAGCATGACATCTTGGTGGCACTTCCGGTCCACCAAGCACTGAGGCGCCAAGGAGGTACGCTACTGCCCTGCGGGACTGTTTTAAACCATAGCGCCAGCGGGGGAAACACCGGGGGGGGGGGGGAGAAGAGCACTCTTCTTGGTCCTTAAAGCTATCCCCTGCCCCCACCTTCGAGCTGGCCAAACCAGCGGACTTTTGAACCAGTTCAGAGGTCCATAAAAGGGCCTCTGAACTGGTTCACACACATCCCTAAAGTAAAGCGTGCTGATTTCAAAAGGTACTGATATGTCCTTACCACTAGTGGAAAGCAATGCTGTACCCTTATGCAGATCTTATGGAGAAGGGGCACAAGCGTGGGGGGTGGGGCTCTCTCCTTGGTGAAAGGTTATCAGTCCCCCAAACATACGTCATTGCCCTTCCATCCTCCATACCTTTCAGACAATACCTCTTCTATCCAAACTGGAAAGTGGTTCAGGAGAAGGCAGATTCACAGAGGTGTATGACACTACAGGTGATTTCTGGGGTAGAAAGCATAAGGTACTGCTGTCTGCAAGATGGGTGAATTACTGGTACTTTTGCTATGGCTGATTACATTATGAAAGCTTGGCTAGGCACAGATGAAGTAATCAAAAGAAGCATTGGGAGCAGGTATCTTCATTTTTGCAAAAAATGAAGGATTTCTCTTAGGATAAAGGGCACTGAGGAGAACTCTTTTTCAGATGATGTTTGGTGACACCTACAAACCCAAAATAAAAAATAAAATAAAAATGGAGCGTACATTAGAAACTTACCATAGCCTCAAACACATCACAGAAGCCACACGGTAAGTGGGACACTCCTTGAATATCTTCTGTAGTTCTGGGCTACAGGAAACTGCTGCTTTGCTGTGGCTCAGAAAGTATACTGTCTGTGTGCATGTGAAATTGTCTCTCTCTCTGCTAACTGAGAATAAAGCTTCATCTATTTATTTATTATTTATTAATTTGTTTGATTTATATACTGCCCTGCCAAAATGGCTCAGGGCGGTTTACAATTAAAACAAACCTATTTAAATCTATCTGATTTAAATACTCTAATACAGTGGTTCCCAAACCAGGAGCCTCCAGATGTTGCTGAACTACAACTCCCATCAGCCCCAGCTACTATGGCTAGGGATGATGGGAGCTGTAGTTCAGCAACATCTGGAGGCTCCCAGTTTGGGAACCGCTGCTCTAATCCATGAATGTGTATGTGCTACAACAAATCCATTGGTTTCTAAGGTGCCACAAAACTCTTTGGGTTTCATGGTTAGCCACCCTACAATGCCCTTTGCTGGATTTGCTCACAAACCAGAAAAGTTTGTCACAGCATGAAGATAAGCGTTATCACAGATATTCATAACATCAACTCTTAATATCTGCAGATGAAGCTGCTGTTAAAGGCACAGAAGCAGAGATCTGTAAAAATATTGGTGCTCAGCTTTCACACTCATTAGCATATCATTTCTTTTTTCAATTAAAAAAAATTAAATTTGAAAAAAAATGCAAGAAAGGGAACCGGAACTGCCCTGTGTAAGCCAGGCCTCTACACCCACCATCTTTGTCCCACACCCAGTAGCCCTGGAAAAGGCCCATTTCACAGACTTACCATCTCCCATCGAAAACCTTTTATCAGCCTGAGAGACAGTTCGGGAGGATGTTCTGCTGTCCAGAACATGGTCAGGTTTAACAGTTGCTCTCTGGTCTTGAAGGGTAAATTTATTTGTATGTGGATCAGTAATAACCTTAACCATTTTTCTTTTCATAGCTGGAGAACTGGACTCTTCTTTCCTCACTTCAAATGGCAAAGTATCTAAAGAGAGCATGAGATATGGAATTGCACAGAGGCATGGTCAAAACCACTACACAAAGTGACCAGCGCCTATTATATTATGTTACTGTATTCATGTTTTGTGAGGGAGGGGGAAAAAGAAATTTTACAGGAGTTAACCCTAATAAGTTATTATTAATGTATCACTTCAACTAAAAGGTTTTTAAACTATTAAAGTGATTTAATATGGGGATCTGTATGGACTTTTGGGAACAGTTTGGTCTAAATTTGGATGGAACCAGTTCAGTTTAACTGATCACCTGGGCCGGTCGTTTCAATGAACCAGCTTGAACTGTTTGGAAGTGGTTCACAATCAAACTGCTCGAACTGGTCCAGTTTGTGGTGATCTAGTTCACGAGCAAACTGGTTCTGCACATCTAATGGTTTTAATATAATATATTTAATATAATAGAAAAGGAATAAGATTGTTGCCTGTCTGCAAATGGTTCACATCTAAGAAGAAACACAAGGAAAACACCAACAACAGTCATTATTGTCTTGTTCTGTAATATCAGATTTTAGAGAGATATTTGTGTTAGCAATAATCAAAGCACTACCAAATGGTAGTTTCAGGCCCTGATCCTGATGCTGTGTGGGGGGGGGGGGCTAGTGAGCCACCACTTTAAAAGGTTCCTCTTCTTGGCTAGTTAGTGGGGGAGCACTCAAGAAGTAGAGATGTAAAGTGTTACAAAGTAGATTCATTCAGAATCATGCACAGAGCCACGAAGTGTACTGAACACAGTGTTACAAATTATTATGTGTGACTCAAACTCAATGCTGAGACTTGCAAAGCACAAGCTGGCTGGTTCAAGAAAGTGAGCCTGGCTATGTTATGGTAACTCTGGTGGAAAGTGTCTGGCTCTGACTGTTTAGAATCTCAACAGCCTCTCCACAGGCTGGGAATGCTGAAGTGGCTTGAAGAGCTGGCCCAAGCCTTGCCATTCCTCACTTTCAGATCACCCACCCACAAGGCAGGGGAAAGCCTTCAACAGTCAAAGGAATGGCTCATTATTGGTGGAGGGAAGGAACAGTTACAGGTGAGACTCGGAAAATTAGAATATCGTGCAAAAGTTCATTAATTTCAGTAATGCAAATTAAAAGGTGAAACTGATATATGAGACAGACGCATTACATGCAAAGCGAGATAAGTCAAGCCTTAATTTGTTATAATTGTGATGATCATGGCATACAGCTCATGAAAACCCCAAATCCACAATCCCAGAAAATTAGAATATTACATGGAACCAAGAAGACAAGGATTGTAGAATAGAACAATATCGGCCCTCTGAAAAGTATACAGTGTACTGTGCTTGATTGGCCAGCAAACTCGCCTGACCTGACCCCATAGAGAATCTATGGGGCATTGCCAAGAGAAGGATGAGAGACATGAGACCAAACAATGCAGAAGAGCTGAAGGCCGCTAATGAAGCATCCTGGTCTTCCATAACACCTCATCAGTGCCACAGGCTGATAGCATCCATGCCACGCCGCATTGAGGCAGTAATTGCTGCAAAAGGGGCCCAAACCAAGTACTGAATACATATGCATGCTTATACTTTTCAGAGGTCCGATATTGTTCTATTCTTCAATCCTTGTCTTCTTGGTTCCATGTAATATTCTAATTTTCTGGGATTGTGGATTTGGGGTTTTCATGAGCTGTACGCCATGATCATCACAATTATAACAAATTAAGGCTTGACTTATCTCGCTTTGCATGTAATGCGTCTGTCTCATATATCAGTTTCACCTTTTAATTTGCATTACTGAAATTAATGGACTTTTGCACGATATTCTAATTTTCCGAGTTTCACCTGTATGTCATGGTCTCTCGGCTAGCTCAGCTTTTTTTTTTTAAACTAGAAGAATATTGTTTTGGGAGAAACAGGGAAGATCTGCAGGTTGAGTTAACTGCTTCTCCCCCTACATTTTCATTCTAAGGTGTAGTGTAGTTCCACCCTTACTTTGTTTATCAGGCAGTTTATCACAAACCTTGTAAATATTGTTAGGAAAAGTACAATTCTTTTGTAAGTTGATCACTGTGATGGCTGAGACAAGATGTTCCTGAAAAGCTGTTATCACCGTCAAAGTAGCCACTAGAGATGTGCACAGAACTAGTTCAGCACTCCTTTTCTGGAGTGCAGAACCGGTCCGATCAGCTGGAAAAGTACACATTTGGAAGAGATCAGAGATTGCCACCTAGACCAAACTAACCAAGGAAAGATCCATGATAAATACATGTGGTTTTTGTTTGTTTTGTTTTTAACAGCATAACTCTTAACATCCACCAGTATATAGAAAACAGCACATCCTCAGCCCAGCCAAAGTCATGTACAACAAAGTATGTTTGGCTACAGGCCTCAAGTAACAAGTAGGCAATAATTTTAGCAGGTCTTGTGGTAATGAGCATGAATTGTCCCCTCTGCTAAGCAAGGTCTACCCTGGTTTGCATTTGAATGGGAGACTACCTGTGAGCACTGTAAGATGTTCCCCTTAGGGAATGGGGCTGCTCTGGGAAGAGTATTTGCATACTTGCATGCAGAAGGTTTCAAGTTCCCTCCCTGGCACCTCCAGATAGGGACTGAGAAAGACTCCTGCCTGTAACCTTGGAGAAGCTGCTGCCAGTCTGTGGAGACAATACTGAGCTAGATAGATCAGTGGTCTGAATCAGTATAAGAAAATAAATAAAGCGTAGTGGGATCTATGAA
Organism: Hemicordylus capensis; assembly: GCF_027244095.1. Taxonomy (NCBI): domain Eukaryota; kingdom Metazoa; phylum Chordata; class Lepidosauria; order Squamata; family Cordylidae; genus Hemicordylus; species Hemicordylus capensis. The sequence continues at coordinate 262,897,225 of NC_069658.1, forward strand.
ATCAAACCTACAAGAAACAAAGAGATCCCCCACCAAATTGTCCATTAACCACATAACCAAGCACAACTTTGTCCAATAGATCTATAGTAGAAATTTATAAATGGTATCAAAGAAACAATTGCATGGTGTGAGAGGAATGATAGTGTGGAAACTGATGTGAAGCATAAATGTGTGGACTTATTCGTTTAAGCATCACATCAATTTCCAGACTATGGACTTTATGAATCCCGCCCACAGCATACAATTGTTTCACTGATACAATTTTCCAATTGTTTTGTCTTGTCTTAGATGGAATATAATTTCTGATTTAGATTGGACAAAGTTGTGCTTGTTTTTTCATCACATAGTTAGTGGACAGTTTGGTGAGGGATCTCTTTGTTCCTTATTGGTCTGAATCAGTCTAAGGCAGCTTCCTATGTTCCTAACATTGCAGTGCACTTGGGAATATGCATCTCCATCAACTATGCCAGCGATGTAGACACTGGCTTGGATCAAATGCCCATCTGTATCCAATTGCGCATCACAAGGTGGATGCATATCCAGATGTACATCTACCTCCACATACAATTTGTGCCCAGAAAAATGTATGCACATCATCCTTGCTGATTGGGATGCATGCATTTTCTATTTTTTATTAATTAATTGATACAGTAACATAGTCTGTATTATAAAACTGTATCTCTGGAAAAACTCATGAAACCAGTTTCAAGATCAGCAGAACTTGTGCACATCATCCTTGCTGACTGAGATGCATGCATTTTCTATCTTTTGATTCTTATAGTAACAATGTCTACATTTTTTTAAGTGTCTGTGAAAAAACTTACCTTTGCTACTTGTTGCTGTTCCAGAATCCACTAGAGATTCCCACTGGCCTCTATCAATTTCAGACAGAGTGTCTAGAGAGGAGCAAAAATAACAAGTTTTTTAAAAAAATCCAAACAGTTGTGCAATTATAGTAGTACTAGAACAGCCTGCTTCAGAAGCAGGTAAGTCATACAGACACCTGAATGATCACAGCTACCTTGAAAATATAGAATCTAAGAATCATCAGGGCTCTTGCAGAATCCCGAGAACCATTGTGCTCCCCACTTTTAGAAGTTAGGCTTCTGACAACCAGAGAAAGGACCACAAAAAGACACCCAGTTGTGGAATAATACATATTTGTCCACTGTCCACTACCAAAGTCTCTAGGCAGTTTACGGCAATAAAGCCAAGAAATTATAACATATAAAAAGATCAAATTAAAATACTCATAAATACTACCAGATATCTAAAAAGCTTGGCTGTGTTTGTTTATTTAACATATTTATTTATTTAAAACCCACCACAAAGAAAGTTCATCTGATACCACGACCAATAACTTTTAGATGTTCTGCCAGACAGCCCGATTTCAGGGTAGCCTAGAGAGCACCCTTCTATGTGATTGTGCTAACTATATGGGACTGTGGGACCATGGTCTCCATTTTAGAAGCTGCAGCTCATGGGCTCATAAACTTTTCACCTGCCTGGGTTTAGCAAGACCCACAGCTGGTTGCTCAGCATGAGCAAAGCGTGGGACAACATGCCCCATGGTCAGAATAGTGAAGACTGAATGCCCCCGCCCCTCTCTGTTTCACAAGAGAAGGCAAGAGCCAACAAGCAGACTCCATTGATCAAGGGAAGAAATCCTCCCTTTTATGAGAGATAACAGTAGAGCACTTCTTGGGAGTCACACAGATAAGTGGTGCATTTCCTGACCCATTCTGAATTAACAATTTAGCTGGCAAGGACTCAGGGAAATGAGCACATCAAAACTGGAGATGTGTAATCTTGTGTACCTAGGGTCATTCTGTTCTCTAGATCGTCAATTCAGCATGGCTCCATTCAACATGCACAATCCAGCTCTATAACTTTATCTTTGCCTTTGTTGGGCAAAATCCACTTATGCCTGGATTTTAGAGTTAAAGACGCCTCTTCGTCTTTCCCAAACCCCAAACTTGCTCAAATTTGATACTCTAGCCAAACTAACTCCCCATTCTAAGCCAAAAGCACAGTCGGAGTGTCTAGCCAGCACCCTGGGGCAGTTCTGGCAACAGATGTTAGGCCAAGTCCACCCTGTGGGCCTGAGCTTTTAACACCAACTATTATAAACTGAGTGGAATCACTTTTAATGAGAAACATCCAGACCAAATTAGTCACGACAAAGACCTATTGAAATTAATGGGACTTAAATTAGTAATGACTAATTTATTCCATTGATTTAAGTGGCATTCAGTCATGACTAACTAGTCTGGATGTGGTCCACTGGCATTAACTTCTGTTAGAATTATGTAATTGGATGTGCATATGTTGAGTTTATTGTTGCTATTTTTATTGCTTTAATTTGAAAATGAAGATGTATGTCACCTTGAGGGTTCTTATGGTGGAAAGTTGGGATAAAAAGCTTTAGATACAATACCAAGCAAAGCCAGACTATGAATAATAAGTGTCTATAAATACGTATGCGCAAAGGTGCCTTTCTCTCTCTAGTAAGAAATCACAACTCAGTGCCATACACATAGGATTTTCAGAAGGTCTTCCAGATATGCTTAAGTCTCAACACATCTTTGATCAGAAATTATACAACAGATGCATATTCAGAGGTCACCTGCTAAGTTCATACCTTCACATTTTTGCAGCGTTTCGGCTACTGCAATATTTTTTCTAATCAAAGAATCAAGGCTTTGTTCCAGTTCAGAAGAAGTCTTCATTGATCCCTCAAATTTCCTCTTCTTGAACCTAAAATGAGGGGAAACCAATCTGGTTGCACATCACTTGGACACTGATCACAGGGTTTTCAACTTTTACTGAAGCTATTCCTGGAAATTCCCCCCACCTCTTGCCTAATGTTTTTTAGCCTACTTTCTAGTAGGCTTATGAGATCTGGCATTTCGTGTGTGCGTCCATCCATGTGTCCCCCCATATCAACTTCACAATGTCTGGATCAATATGACCCAAATTGTTCAGTTGTAGGGACACATAAGGACAGCTCAATGGCATTGTTTGTGATGATGTCATCCACCCCAATTCAAGATGGCGGATGCGTTAACATTTGAGGCACAAGTGGGCTAACTTGTGGACCAGTTAACCGATTTGAACCAAATTTGCTACAACTATAGGGACATAGGGATGCCCAATGGCATTGTTTCTGATGATGTCATCCATCCTGATTCAAGATGGCAGATGCATAAACATTTGAGGCGCAAGTGGGCTAACCTGTGGACCGTGTAACTGATTTGAACCAAATTTTGTATAGTTGTAGTGAGTGACACATAGGGATAGTACAATGGTCAGGTTTGTAATGATATCATCCACCCTGATCCAAGATGGCAGACCCATAAATGTTTGAGGCGCAAGGGGGCTAACTTGTGGGCCACCTAACCAGTTTGAACCAAATTTGCTACAGGTGTACACATAGGGATAGTTCAAGGGTTTAGTTTGTAATTATGTCATCCACCCTGATTCAAGATGGCGGACACATGAACGCTTGAGATGCAAGTGAGAACCAATTTGGATCAAATTTGGTACAGATGTAGGAACACATAGGGGTACCTCAAACACATAGTTTGTGATGATGTCATCCACCTCAATTCAAGATGGTGGATGCATGAACGTTTGGGGCACAAGTGAGCTGTGAACTGCTTAACCAATTTGGACCAAATTTAGTCCAGTTGTAGGGATAGTGAAAGGAAAGTAGGCAGATTAGTTCTTACTAGAACAACCTGTTATAATATCAAGCTATTAAAAGCTCCAAGATTGCTTTCAGTAGTTACCTGATGATTAATGCTCCAGGCCAGTCCTGGAGGATCGGCAATCCTAACTGATCAAGTGGAAAATACTCATGCAATTGGCCCTACCCATGTGGCCATCTGCAGATGCATGGAAAGGAGCCAATAGTCCCGCACAACCAGCTGAGAAGGGTATATGTTCCCTATTGTTATCCTCCTTTCACAACATCTTTACACCATTCAGCTTTATAATTCCCCATGTCTTGTTTCCCCACATAGTGCACCAGCAGATGAGGAAAGCAAATACCTTGTCAAAGTGCTTTTTACATCCTAGAAGAGAAAGGAGGAAAAGGCAGTTCAGCATCACATAATACATTCAGCCCTACACCTATAGACATTTGAAGCAACTCCTTCATTAGTTATTATTAACAATTTGAAGCCAATGTGATCCATTTGTGAAATTAGATTCTGAGGGGCTACCCTTGTAGGATTTCTATAAGGATGAGCCAGATAGTGTGCAAAGCACTATATACATCACCAATATAAGTTGCCTAATAAAAATGTTTACAAATTGTGGTGATATTTTGTACAGGGGTGAGAAGAACCTTCAGGGTGGAGGGAAATTGTGGTGTTTTTTTTCCAGTGAGTGAAGATGCTTTGAAATAGGAGTTGCTGCTCTTCTGGTAAACAGGGTTTGTAAGCTTTTTAAAAATTTTTTTAAATCCTGCAACAATATCTAAGAAAAGGCAGCAGTGGGACAAAACAAAATACATGGACTTTAAAAAGGTCCCACCACCAAATCAAACGAAAGGTGCATCTAGTCCAGCATCCTATTTCCAGCACTGGTCAGCCATATGCTTCTGGGAAGCCCACAAATAGGACGCAAATTTATGATAAATTAATTATGTGTTGTGTGAAGAAGTATGCTCTTGCCTTTCTAGGACCTCCTGCAAATCTGTTGCTCTGGGTGACCTCCTCTTCTAGTATTATGAGGGAACAAAATTTCCGTCTGTCCATTTCCCCCCCACACCATGCTTAATTTTGTAAACCCTATCATGCAAATAGACCATGGGAATGAATGCCTCTGTCAAGCCACCTTTCTCCCTCTACAGGACAACTCTTAGTCTCAAGCTTCACCTTTCACTCTTGGCTTTAAGGGGCTGCTCTCAAGTACTTTGAGTCTCATGACATAATTTTTGTCCAACACAAAGAAAACAATATCAAAGTTCTAACTTGTAAAAACTCAGTTGGTGGCTGCTGGCATCTCTCTTCTGCCTCTGCAATGAGGCTGTCCAGGTGGGCTACATCCTCTGAAAACTTGCTGGTGTGTTCTTCCTGCCTCTTCACAGTTGTCATTTGCAGTGATTTCCACTCAGCCAACAACAAATGCTTCTGTTGAGTAAGTAACTGCTGGATATGCTTAAAAGCAGATGTCGTTTTCTGAATCTCAAATATTATTGTTTCCTACAGCAGATTCAAATAAGGAAATATTAGGTTACTACCCTAAAGACAGAGGGGCCTCCATTTCTCCCTGCTAATCAATGTCCAGCAACCTACCACAGACTCCTTGCTCCTTGCTGCATCCATATCTCTAAATCCAAGAAGTGTTTCTTTTTGTTGCTTCATATGCTGCAGCTGATCCTGGATTTGTTTCTGAAGAGAAGAGAGTGTTTGGGTCTTCACTTTCCAATTCCTTAATGATGAAGGAATTAAGGAACCAAATCCTCCTATGGGAGGAGAACTGGTCTTATGGTAGCAAGCATGCATTGTCCCCTTGCTAAGCAGGGTCTGCCCTGGTTTACATTTGAATGGGAGATTATATGTGAGCACTGTAATATATTCCACTTGGGGGATGGGGTCACTCTGGGAAGAGCATCTGCATGCTTGCATGAAGAAGGTTCCAAGTTCCCTCCCTGGCATCTCCTGGTTGAGGGAGACTTCTGCCTGCAACCTTGGAGAAGCTGCTGCCGGTCTGCATAGGCAGTACTGAATTAGATGGACCAATGGTCTGACTCGGTATAAGGCAGGTATAAGGCAGACTCAGTATAAAGCAGCCCATCCCGGTCTGATTTTCAGTAGGAGTGTGCACCGAACTGCAGAGCTGCGGTTCGGCACTGGGGTGGGGGGTTCCACTAAGGGCGGGGGGGGCTTTACTTACCCCTCCCGCCCTTTCCAGCTTTGGCGCCGTAATTATCCCCAAAAATCCGGGCGGCAGGATCCCTCGCCGCCCGCTTCTATCCACTATGAAGGCTCCTCCGCTCCTCCGTGTGTAAACAATCGGGCAGCAGGGTACTTCCCTGCCGCCCCCTTGAAGCCCCCTGCTGCTGCTGCTGAAGCCCCCTTTCACCCCCTTAAATCTTGCCCGGACCGGCCGCGCTCTCTAGAAGCGGGCGGGCGAGAGCGAGATGTCCTCCCACCCACCCCCTTCCCTGCCGTCTGTGAAAGTGTTTCAGGAAGCCTTCTGCGCATGCGCGCGCAGGAGGCTTCCTTCCTGAAACACTTTCGCAGACAGCAGGGAAGGGGGCGGGCAGGAGGACATCTCGCTGTCACCCACCCGCTTATAGAGAGCGCAGCCGGTCCGGGCGAGATTTAAGGGGGCGAAAGGGGGCTTCAGCAGCAGCAGCAGCAGGGGGCTTCAAGGGGGCGGCAGGGAAGTACCCTGCTGCCCGATTGTTTACACACGGAGGAGCGGCGGAGCCTTCGTAGTGGATAGAAGCGGGCGGCGAGGGATCCTGCCGCCCGGATTTTGGGGGATAATTACGGCGCCAAAGCTGGAAAGGGCGGGAGGGGTAAGTAAAGCCCCCCCCCCGCCCTTAGTGGAACACCCCACCCTAACCCTCCCGAACCAAAACCACCACATGTCCGGACCGGTTCGGAGGCCAGTAGAATGGTCTCCGAACCGGTCCATGCACACTCCTAATTTTCAGGCCTGTTCAAGCCTACAAAGATCAGTGCAGTGGCCATTTTGGAGGTCACCACACATGCTCAAAAGTAACACTGACATGAACTTCAGATTCCAATTAACTGTTCCCCAAGTTCCTCCTGCCACTCAGTAAATACTCAAGTAACTCAGCTACTAGCAATAGCATATCTACATAACTTATTTAAACCTGTTTAATAGCTATTCCATAGGCGAATCTAGGGTGGGGCAGCCAGGGCACGTGCCCTAGGCACCACCTGGGGGGCGCCAGTGCCATGCTGCCCCCTACCCCCTCCCCAATTCACAAATTTTTTTTTTAAATTTAAAAACATTTTTTAACCTGTAGCCCCTTCAGAGAGCTTCCTAAAGGCCACGGGGGGGGGGGATGCATTTGCAAGGGTTCCCCCTCCCCCCACTGGCCACTTAGATCACCGCTGCAGCCCATCCCAGTCTGATTTTCAGGCCTGTTCAAGCCTACAAAGATCTGTGCAGTGGCCATTTTGGAGGTCGCCGCACATGCTCAAAAGGCCTCTGTGAGGCCTAGGACATTGCAGGGACCATTTCAGCATGTGCGGTGGCCATTTTGAAAATTAAAAAACTGAGAGGCAAGGAATAAAATGGAAATATTCACTTGCATGCTGTTTAATTCTCTATACAGAGCTCTATCTTTATCTGCATATTTGTCAAGCAATCTGTTTATAAGGTTTGTGGGATTTCAAACTTGGAAAGTGCCTGCCTTTAACTTGTGTGATGCTTTAAAAAACAACAACAACAACAACCTGCTGTAATAATTTAAACCCAGAAATTTTGCATTTGCAATGTATTGCCATCCCTGTGTTTTGCCATGTTACCATACTGATAAATGGCTTGTCTTTTGAAACAAGTGGTTAACGTGTTGCAAATTATTCCCTTCAATTTAGCTGAGTTGTACTCGGGTTTTTATTGCCTGTTCATCCCAAGTAGATTTGCTCAAGTTTCCTTGCCTTCTAAACATTTAGAATGTCTTTTAAAAAATCAATGCAACTCCCTTTTTACTTTGAACACAATTGTTTTTAAAAGACACATTGAATAGTCATGCTGTGAAACTGGTGCCAGCGGGGGGGGGGAAGGGCAGGAGGGATAAGTGCACCCTCCTCTTAAAGGGAGACCCCCACCACCTTTGAACCGTCCCGCCGCACTTCTGTACACATCCCTAACTATGACTTCTCTAGAATAATCTTCCCCCTCTTTTTTTTTTTTTTTTTTAAGAATCTCTACCATTAGGAAGGGTTCTGTGCAACTCAAAAGCTGACATACTGCTTTGTGAGCACAGTTGACCCCAGTCAGTAAGACCTGGTCAGTAGATTTTGCTGACCTCAGTAAATTATATTCCAACGGAACGTACAGTAGCCACCCATGTTTGATTTAATATAGTAGTTGTCATTCTTACCATTGATCCTTAACTTTTATGTAATCACTAATGCCATGGGATGCATAGTGCAGAACCTTAAATTCCCAATATCCTTGCCTGTTTTTTATAGGCTATATTAGATGTCAAAAACAGCAGCAGTGGGTTAGATGAAGGACTGACAAACGAGGACATTTTCATGTGAGGCTTAAAGTCTGTCATTTGCATCAGAAACCTACATTGGCCAGAATGTTCATGCATGTAACACTTGCCTCTTCTTTTCTCTCTTTTCTGTATGAACAATTGCCAGACACTACATAAATAATGCAGACAGTGCAAGAGGCTCAAAGGTAACTAATGCATCACATGTGGTGGGAGGGGGGTGGGACTCAGTAATGCCACATTTCCATGTCATTGGTTAAAGTGTCTGTGATGGCATGCAATATTTATAAATATAAATACTATGGGCAAGGTGTCAGCCACTGAATGCTGGCAATGTTGAGAAATTTTTAAGAGCAAAGTAAATGGTAATTTAATGTTGTATTTGACAAAACCTTCAGACACTGCATAGAGGTAGAAAGAGCTATTAGTGAAAGTCCCTAGCATTATTCAAATTATAGACTATGATCCAAAGGAATAATATGCATATATAGAAGATAACACATTCAGGCCTTCACTTAAGTTTCTGCTACAGTACTTCCTATTATTGAAGAGACAAGCCATTGTTCAGTTTTAAGCAAGGCTTCTCTCTTTGGCAGTGTGTACTGCAGCAGCAAAACCAACAGAGTTTTAGCTGACCTGTGGTTCTCTTCCATATACAAATAACTTTTCTGCAGATCACAACTCAGTTGTGATCTACATTCAATCACATACAATATAAACTCAGTTGTGATCTACATACAAGTCACAGAAAAGGACAAATTAATGCAAGGAATAATTTATATATGTGGCTTCTGTGATAAAATGACAACAAGCTTCATGGCATTGAGGAGCATTTTCCTTCCTACCTTGTAATCCTGAGCGGCCTCCTCCATGGGAAGTACCATATGATCTTGGTGTTCTTTAGATTTGTCACACACCACACAGATGGGCGTTTGGTCATCTTTACAAAAGAGTTTCAGGGGCTCTTGGTGCCTCTTGCACATTCTCTCTCCTCTTTCTTTTACATTCAGCATTGGTACTATTTCACCAATGTTCTTCAGCTCCCTGTTTGGCTTAAGGATTTTCTTCCTGCTAGTTTCTCTGCATCGAGGACAAGGGAAGGCCTTTTTCTTCATTAGGTCCCAGTATTTGGTGATGCAAGCATGGCAGAAGTTATGCCCACAGTGTATTGACACTGGATCACTGAAATACTCCAGGCAGATGGAGCAAGAAAGTTCTCCTTGAAGTTTTACAGCTGCCTCGTCTGAGAACATCATGAATCTCTCCAGGAAACCGAGCAGGATCTATATCATTCTGACCTGTGATCAGATCAGATAGAATGTTGCAGGCCTTGGAATGGGCGTTACCTTCTTGCCATCATCATGCCTTTTGTAATCCCCTGCCCACACCCACTGGTGGCAGTTAAGATTCACAACAGCGGAAACAAAGTTTTGAATTCTTTACTATTTTCAGCTTTGAATGGAAGCTTAGTGCATCTTACACAAAGATACAGGTCTGCACAGGCAAGGGAATTACTAAAATCACTGCATCCTGCCATCGTCTGGTTTGTTTCAACAAATTATTTATTTTCTCAACTGCTGCCCCTAGGGAATAGCGTCAGATCTGCCACGGAAGCAGGAGGAAGGACTTTTGGATGTTTGCTAAGGCAACAGAATAAAAGGAAATTAACAATGATATCTGTTACTGAGGAGTGGTGATTCATACTTCATAAGCAGGACCATATGACTGGCCCAACCCAATAGAAAGCATGAGTGATTAAGTAAGGCAGCAGAATTCAATGGGCTCAAGTGATTTTGCTGCACTGGGTGAAAGTTAATTCCCAACCAGAACCACCACATGGCATTTTGTTGGAAGGTGAAGAACAATTATGTTCTCCCCTCAAGGGGTTTTCCCTGTTAACAGATATTTCCCCTTGTTCCATAGAAATGAACATGGTGCTGGGAAGGGCAGCAATCAAGAAAAGGTGGTGGGGACATGCACATTCCCCATCCCAGACAACAAGATATGTGGCAGAGGAGGAGTTGTGCTGTTCCTTTTGGGTTTCCCGATAGCCCAGTGTTTGGGCCACTGGGATCTATTCACTTCCCATCTCAGTCACCATGTCCCTCAGTTCTTCTCCAGATTCCAGTCGCCCCAGACAGAAGTGGTCAACACCCTCATAGTTCCCTGGCCAAAAGGTCTGTTATATGCCTTTCCACCCACAGCCATCATAACCAAAGTCATCCGAAAGATGGTAGTGGAAAGGGCAAGGTTGATTCTGGTGGCCCCACATTGGCCAAGAAGACCATGGTTCTCGGAGCTAGTTCACTACGCTGGCCAACCTGCATGGCGTCTTTCTCTGCGGAGAGACCTATTATGTCAGGGCCCGCTGCAGTATCCAGATCCAGAGTGGTTCCAGCTCTGCGCGTGGATGTTGAGCGCGGAATCCTAATCATCAAGGGCTATGCAAAATCAGTTCATGACACCATCATTGCCCCCTCCGTATTCTCAACTCAGCAGTTCTATCAGACCATGACTTGGTCGGCCTTCTCCTGATGGTCGGCCCACAAACATCTGGACCTGCTGTCTGCGAGAGTGCCAGAGGTTCTGGCTTTTCTGCAAGCAGGAAGGGAGCTTCATCTTAGGGCCAATACCCTAAGAAGACAGGTCTCTACATTGGCTTCGGTGCTAAAGATTTCAGGTCTGGGATCTGCATCACTACATCCACACATTGCTTGTTTTTTGAAGGGGGCATCCAATCTGGCCCCTCCACCAGACCAGCGATTTCTGTCATGGAGTTTGAACAGGGTGCTCAATGCCTTGACCTAGGCCCCGTTCGAACTGCTGGCATCTATTACTTTGAAACTGCTCTCATTCAAAACCCTGTTTTTAGTTGCAATCACGTCAGCGTGAAAGATTTCCGAGCTTGGGGCCCTATCCGGAACCGGGTCAAGGTGCCCTCCGGTGGTAGGAAACTAGCCTGGCAAAAAAGAATTCCAGTCCTGTCTCGAGCATGCAAACTGTACAACCCAGCAATGCAACTCCTGTACGATCCAGGAGTAGTTTGCCCATGAGGAAACATGATGAGCAGTTTGCCCAGGGGAAAAAGCTGCCAGTTGGCCCATGAGGCGAACTGAGGCCATCACCTCCTCAGGCACACCTTTGAGGAGTATTTTTGGGGTCAGCAGAATGTGCCCCTGCTGCCCCAGTTGGCCTCGCACCCCCTACCTCATGGGCCCCAGCTATCACCACCCGCATAGCCCCGGCAAAACACTCTCTGGGTGTCGCCGTGTGCCCCTGGGCTCTCCATGGTGCCTCAGCAGCAACAGCATTCTCCTCCCTTTCTTCCCCTGGCTCCCTTTCCCTACAAGAATGGGAAGGAGAGCCAGTAGAAGTGAGAGTGGAGTAAAGGGGTGTGCATGAACCTGTTCAGAGGCCCTTTTACGAGATTCCCAACAGGTTCAAATGACCGGTGGTTCGACCAGTTCGAAGGCGGGGGGGGGGATGCCTTTAAGGGCGGTGGAGGGTGCTCTTATTTCTCCCACCGCATTTCCCCCATCGGCGGGGTGGCAGCATACCTCCGTGCCGCCCCATTGCCTCGTCAGACCAGAAGTATCCAACGTGAGCACAGACATCGTGTGTCGGGTACTTCCAGTCCGACAAGGCAATGGGGTGGCAAGGAGGTGCACTGTCACCCTGCCGGACCCTTTTAAAGTGCAGCACCAGCGAGGGAAACACGGTGGGAGGGGTAAGAGCACCCTCCCCTGCCCTTAAAGATATCCCCCTCATCTTTGAGCTGCCCGCCCCTGCCGGTTCCGTGCACATCCCTAGTGGAGAATGCTGCTGTCGCTGCTAGTGTCTTAAAAATGAGAGCCCACACAGCCACTCCAGTCTTGCTGAGTGCAATCTTGTTTTTAAGCCGCTGTTGACGGTGAGGCAGCATGGAGTGCCCAGGGGCATGTTGTGATGCACACTGAGCATGTCACCTGGGCTTCAGAGGTAGGGGTGGGGATAGTGAGTGATGGAGCCAGCATGGGAGGAGGGAGCAGCAATATTTGTGTCTGCCTCAGGTGCAAACAAGCTTCAGGCTGGCACTGCATCTAACACAGAGTAGTATCTACTCTGACTAGCAGTAGTTTCTTGGGTTTTAGACAGGGGTCTCTTTCCCAGCCCTACCTGGGGATTTCAGGGTTCGAACCTGGGACCTTCTAAACTCAAATAGGGATGTGCATGGAACCGGTCTGGAGGCCCTTTATGGGCCTCCGTACTGGTTCAAAGAACTGGTGGCTTTGCCAGTCTGACGCTGGGGGGGGGGGCTCTTTAAGGGACAGTGCACTTACCCCTCCCACCACATTTCCCCCACCGGCGCTCTATTATTTTCCAAAATCCATGGGGTGGCAGCGTACCTCCCTGCAGCCCCTTCCCCTGTTGCTGGCCAGAAAGGCGAAAGTATAGTCTGCGTGTGTGCCCACTGTCACGCATGTGCACACCCGCCACACACATAACACATCGCATGTGCATGTCACGCATGCAACATGCGTGCGTGATGTGCAACGTCAGCCTTTCCAGCCAACAACAGGGGGAGGGGCAGCAGGGAGGTATTCTGCCGCCCCATGGATTTTGGAAAATAACAGAGCGCCGGTGGGGGGAAAGCAGCGGGAGGGGTAAGGGCACCCTCCCTCAGCCTTAAAGAGCCACACACCCCCAGCGTCAGACCTCAGCTCCTCGGTTCCGTGCACATCTCTAATCTCAAAATCAGATGCTTTACCACTGAGCTAGATACTTCTTCCACACAGCTCAGTCCTGTCTCTTGCCTCGTTCTACCATCAGCCCAGCCTAGCTCACTTCTACTACTATACTGCTTTCCAACAGCTTCCAAAGCTGTTTAAATAGACAAAAATAAATCTTTAAAAGAAACATAAGGTAATCACCAACAACAGCCACTGGAGGGTTGCTGTGTTGGGGTTGGATAGGGCCAACTGCTCCCAGCCTGCTAAATATAAGAGAACCCCCACTTTAAAAGGCGCCTCTTTGCTCAGTTAGCAGGAGTTCTTCTTCTTGCATATCTTACTACACACTTCAGCCCCTGCCTCGTGTCTCTCTTTTCCCCATTTACTTCACACAGCAACTGCATGACTCATAGTCACCATTCTCCTCCTCCGCTCGCGCCTTGGGTTTTGAAAAAGCAGGGAAGGAGCGGAAGGAGGATCTCTTTGCAGCTGGAGAAGCGAGTACTAGCCCAGATTGTTTCCACCGAGACGCTCTAGCCCCGCACTTTACTAGCCCAGCCCACTTCCTTCTTTGGCCTTTTTAGAGCTTGGGGGCGAGGAAGAGGGGATTAGAGCGGCTTTTTGCTCTGCAGTGGTTCTTCTGCTGTCGCTCGGCGAAGAGCATCATCAGAGGCGGGTGGAGTCAGGTTCCGATCGCGGTCTGTTTCAACCATGATCGGAATCTTTGATTGGAAGAAGTCAGGATCAATATGAGCCTTTTGTTGAGGGCATTTCTCTGTGCTAGGAACTCAGTTTGCTTAACATTCCTTCTTCCAAGGCAGGAACCCCTCCTGGTGCTTGTAATCTGGTGGTAGGGATTGCTAATAGGGAAGTCTCCGAAGCCCAATAATCTGCAATTCCCAGGATTCAGGAGGAGAAGCTATGATGGGTACCGTGGGAGAAATCGACACTCATGCTGAACGGTAGCGACTTACTCTTAATCAATCTATTCATTCAAACAAGCCTCTGTCTCAACAAATGGGCACATATTTTGTACGTGTGTGCTTTGCCGTGGGCGGAGTATCCACTCTTCAGCAAACAGAGGGTTAGGTTTCTCAGCAGCTGGGAGCTCCGGTCCTCTCCGGCTCAGCCAATCAACCAGAACTGCGAACTAAATCGATCCAGCGACTGGGTATTGTGTTGCCATGGAACACCCTGTCAAAAGCCTCCATAAAGAAGCCACTTGCTCCGTTTGCCTGGAATATTTCCAAGACCCGGTCTCCATCCCTTGTGGCCACAGCTTCTGCCGGGCATGCATCACCCAGTGCTGGAAGGAACGGAATACAAATTTCTCCTGTCCTCAGTGCAGAGAAGTTGCTTTGCAGAGAAATTTCAGGCCCAACAGGGAGCTGGGGAATGTCGTGGAAATAACCAAGCGGCTGAGCGTACATGCTTTGGAAGCGGCAGGAGGGGAATTGGTTTGTGAGAAACATCACGAAGCTCTGAAACTATTTTGCAGTGAGGAAGAAAGTCTCATCTGTTACATCTGCAGGGAGTCCCGAGCTCACAGGAGTCACTCTGTATTTCCCTTAGAGGAAGCTGCCCAGGATTATAAGGTAAGAAATAGAGTGTAATGGCTGGAATGTTGGGCTAGGACCTGGAGACTTCTGGAGCCCTTATCCACCATGCCTGCGACATCCCTGAATATCCATTCATTCTGTTTATAGCCTATTCTGTCCCACAGGCTTTCAGACTCAAAGCAGCTTCCAACAGTCCCTCCAGATGTTGCTTTACAACTCCCATCATCCCCAACCTCAATAAATTGTAGCTGGGGCTGATGGGAATTGTAGTTCATTATCATCTGGAGGCCCCCAGGTTGGGAATCACTGGCTGACAGCATTTAAAAAAAAAAAAAAATAGACCTGTCTTCAGTGGGTTCCCAAGAAAACAAAAAGTGGATGAGAATAAAAAGAGCTCAGTCACCTGTGTGGTGGTTATGCAGTCTTTTAAGCTCTGCTCAGGAGGGAGGTAGATGTTAGCTTTTAGCTTTTGGAATATCCAAATATTATAGGTGGATATCACTGTTTTCTAGATAGCAACATGTGGACAAGAAACCACCCGTCTCCTTATGTTCATGTATTCTGGGGATATTGCAGAACAATATACTTTAGCTCATGAAAGATCAAGATGCAATTGGGGGGGAAATGACAATTGCTGCAGAAGATGTTAATCAAAGAGACAATTAAAATATTTTAAAAATCTACTGAGTTGCCCTTTTTCTCCAGAATCTTGTTGGCTGCAATCATTTTTCCTTTTTCCTGCTTTTTGGCACAGTGGGGATGGGGAAATGCTTGACTAACAAGCAGAAAGTTGCCAGTTCAAATCCCCACTGATACTATATCGGGCAGCAACGGTATAGGAAGATGCTGAAAGGCATCATATCATACTGCGTGGGAAGAGGCAATGGTAAACCCCTCCTGTATTCTACCAAAAGAAAACCACAGGGCTCTGTTGGCGTCAGGAGTCAAAATCGACTTGACAGCACGCTTTACCTTATCTTTACATTGGGAAATGAGATGCTAGGAGCCATAATGGCTCTGAAGGGGTATATTGCTCTCATCATGAGTTGACCCTATTCTTCTGTGACCCAGGTCTTTTTTGGCTCTTCGGTTGATTGTAGAGTAGCAGTAGGTTTATTTTTGCTAAATTAAATGTTGCCTGAATTCAGAATGTATTCACCAATGGTGAATAATAATATACCAAATATTTTCAAAATCTGTTTCTCTCTTCTTAGGAAAAAATCTGGAACCAGCTGCAGAGCTTGAAGGATGAGAGAGAGAAACTTGTGGTATTAAAGCTGGCTGGAGAGCATAGACATCAGGAATATCTGGTAAGCATAGAAGCCAATGATGTATTTTAGTAATGAATATGAGTATCATAGCAACATAGGAAGCTGCCTTGTCAGACCATTGGTCCATCCAGCTCAGTATTGTCTACACAGATTGGCAGCAGTTTCTCCAAGGTTGCAGGCAGGAGTCTCTCTCACTCCTGTCTTGGAGATGCCATTATGCAGCTATGTTTACACATGTATCTGTCTGGATCTTGGATGCATCTATTCAACATGCACAATCTCCCCCCTCCCGCTACCAGTCACATGTAATCCACTGAGCCTGAGTTGATGGTCCACACAGCGGACTGGGGTCTTGCAGGGATGGCAGAATTCACAAGGAGGGAAGATATGTAAAACCCTGCTCAAAATAGTAATCCCCCCACCCCCAATTACTGTCTCCTGTACCTCCAGAAGTGTTTGACACAAATATGTGAATGGTCTATAAATAAGTCCAGCCTAAAAATTATGAAATGCACTTCATGAGAATTGAAAAGTTAGTCTTTAGTTTCTGGTTTCTGATATAATTGGACAAATTCTCTAATTATTTTTAAGCTTTTCTGTGCAATCATAAAGCTTTGCATCTTGCTTTTAAGTGTACTTTCCAGTAGGCATATGAGATCATCTGACTGTGTGTGTATCACTACCATATCAACTTCACAATGCCCGGACCAATATGAACCAAATTGGTGTAGTTTTTGATGATGTCATCCACCCCAATTCAAGATAGCGGACACATAAATGTTTGAACTAAGAGTTCGACTAACTTGTGGACCACCTAACTGATTTGAACCGAATTTGCTATAGCTGTAGGGACAGCTCAAGGGCGTAGTTTGTAATTATATTACCCACCCTGATTCAAGATGGCGGATATGTAAACGTTTGAGGTGTATGGGAACCAATTTGAACCAAATTTGGTACAGTTGTGTGGACACAATAGGGACACTTCAGACTCATAGTTTGTGATGATGTCATCCACCCCAGTTCAAGTTGTGGATGCATGCACTTTTGAGGGCTAACTTGTGAACTGCCTACCGATTTGGACCAAATAAAGTCCAGTTGTAGGGATAGTGAAAGGAAAGTAGGCAGGTTAGTTCTTACTAGAACAACTTGTTCAAATTATTAAAACAAGTTTTACAGGATTCTAGCAAGAACCAGTTGGGTATCCCTATCCCTTTCCATAATGCCCAGAAATGGTATCTAATGGCATCTATGTCCTGTCTTCATATATAAAAGCTAGCCCCCAAATTCTATTGCATTCATTTTGCACATTATATGCAATACACATACATTAAGAACACTTTCGATTGGTACCCTGCACTTGAGGGGGCCTGTATCCATCCAGATTCACTTTTAAAATGAACCGGTGTACAGTCATTCACAAACAGATGTGTGCACAGACATTTGTACACACATTCAACGTAATGTCTGAATAGGGCTGCTGTCCAGGATGGAGAGGCAGGACTAACCTGACAGAAGCAGGCTCCACTATTAGGGGGTGGAATCACTAGAGATAGGGAGCCCCTGTGGTGTCCCTAAGGGCACCTTTCTACTTCTTCCCCATAGGAGAGAATTGTAGCTATTTACCACCCTGATTGTGGGTGGCCATGTTCTCCCTGACAAGGATGCTGCTGGGAGTGGTGTGCGCGCGTGTGTGTGTGTGTGTGTGTGCAGTTCATGTAGAGATGCACCCCACTCAAGTAGTCTTTGGAGTACATATCCTTCATACTTTCCCCATCCATTTTGCTAGAACCAAATAAAAGTGGAATTTGCATGGATGTGATAAGAAGCATGCACTCTGTGAGGGAAAGTGGCATCTTTCTCACAGTGACCGCTACAATTTGGGCTTAAGGAGAACCTGAGACATTAGAAGAGGAAAACTAGGCCTAATGTGTTTTGAATGGATGTTCTTCAGGAGCCCTGATAAAACTGCTGGTTTTAAAAGCAGTAATTGGATTTCTAATTTTGTTGAGACTCAATCAATGGAGAAGTTCAGGATTTGGTCAGAGGGCATGGGTGGCAAAGTTCAAATGTCATGGATACATCTTAAGTTGTGATGACAATTTTCAAAATCAGAACATTGGATAGACTGGTTTTTCAAAGGGTTCAAATAATTCAGGTTTACTTTTGGTTATCTTGGGGAAGCACATCCAGTATTGCAATTTGGATGAAAAGTCATTTCTGCCATTCAGAAATTCAGTGTCTGCTAATGTTCTTCCAAATGGCCTGGCCTGGCATACCCTTTCCCTCTCTACCTTCTAGAGACAAACAGAAGCCGAGAGGCAGAAGACCGTGTTGGAATTTGAGCAACTGCGCCACTTTCTGGAGGAACAGGAAAGACTCCTGCTGGCTCAGCTGAATGAAATGGAGAGAGAGATGGTTAAGCACCAGAAGGAGCATAACACCAAATTTTCTGATGAGATTGTCTCTCTCAGTGACCTGATTGAAAAGGTAGAAGAAAAGTATGGCCAGCCAGACAGTGAATTTCTGCAGGTAAGTGGTCTTGAGGGGGAATTTGAAAGAAGGACATACACTGAAAAACTGCACATGGACTAGTTATAAACACTCAAATGTTTATACGTGCTCTCAGTATGTCAGATATAGAGTTGTGGTGTATAACATCGGCATCAGGTACACACAAGATCATTGTTATAGTGTGAGGTCAATGAAGTTGCCAACTTTTTTTTCTTGGCAGAATTTGTGTTCCTTTGACAACCACCCAACAGAAAATGAATGGGGGGGAAAGTGGCAGTTTGGGAAGGGGAAGTTTAGAAAATACTGCAAAAAAACACCACACACAAAGTCAAAACACTAGTATGTTCATCAGGAGGTTCTATACTAGAACCGGAACCTACATACAGCTGCCTTGTGTAGTGAGCCACCAGGTTGCAGTCTTTCCCTAGGCTGTAAATGTTTCCCAGGTACTGGAG
The DNA here is from genome assembly GCF_027244095.1 of Hemicordylus capensis. NCBI lineage: Eukaryota > Metazoa > Chordata > Lepidosauria > Squamata > Cordylidae > Hemicordylus > Hemicordylus capensis. The sequence continues at coordinate 262,915,945 of NC_069658.1, forward strand.
TGACGTCACGCACCCAGGCAGGCCATTGGATCTCCTCACCAGAAATGGCTATAAAAGTTCCCTATTCAAGGTGGGACTTGCCTGGGAGATGATAGTCTTTGCTGGCTTGACTTCCTAGCTCCCTTTTGATGGCGGCCTAAGGCTGAATTCTGTAAGTAGGATCAAATGCTGCAAGGTTGCTGAATCTTTTAAGTCTTGTGGCAGCAAGCACGACTTGTCCCCTTAGCTAAGCAGGGTCTGCCCTGGTTGCATATGAAAGGGAGACTGGAAGTCGTGAGCACTATAAGATATTCCCCTTAGGGGATGGATCTGTTCTGGGAAGAGCAGAAGATTCCAAGTTCCCTTCCTGGCTTCTCCAAGCTAGGGCTGAGAAAGATTCCTGCCTGCAACCTTGGAGAAGTCTCTGCCAGTCTGTGAAGATAATACTGAGCTAGATAGACCAATGGTCTGACTCAGTATATGGCAGCTTCCTATGTTCCTAACTGCATAAACAGAAAATTCCACTAGGTCTGGCGTCTCCCACTACTGTAATCCTGTGGTAGAAAAAGATGCAGCTTGTGAATTGCTTCCTTCTATGCACATCTGGAAGGAAGAGGAGCCCTTTCAGGTTCTGGACTTGGCAACCACTTTATAACGATACAGAGATGATATATGTGAAGTGCTTTGTGCAATCTGGAAAAATTCTATATACGTGCTAAATATTGGGTGTGCCTTTTACTACATTTGACGTGATGTCTACCTCTGCAACACTTTTCCCCCTAATGAAATGTATACACTTTTCATATCCTTTCACTTCAATTCACTGGCATGGTTCTTCCAACAGTTAGAAAGTTCACAATGATGAAAAGTATTTATGCTAGTTTCTGAAATATATCAGAAATACACTTTTTGCCTGTACATGGTTATAATCACTGATTCTCATTACAGTCATTGTGATGCAGAGTTCCTGTCTTTCTCTCCCCACCCATGCTTCTCTTCTCTCTCTAGGATATCAGAGGAACCTTGTGCAGGTTTGTGGCTCCTCCATTCTCCATCTTGAGGCTTACCTTAACTGAAGGTTGCTCTGCTTCATTCTGGTGCAGATGGTTTGCCTTTGCAAATCCAAAGCTGTCTTCTAGTGACCATTGGTTCTTCTGCCTTGATACGGTTGAATCTGATGGACACTCTGGGATTCCAAGCAGAGGTCTTTCCCTGCCTTGGTAGTTCAAACTCTTTAACAGGGATGCTTTGGCCTAAGCCTAGGATCTTGTACCTGCAAAACACATGCTCTACCCCTAAGCTCTGGCCCCTCCCATTTGGGCAAGAGCTCCTCCCACTCTCCAGACTAACCATCTTTTCTGTTTTTATGCTGCTGCTCTCACATTTGACTTGTATCAGCTTAAGCAAGCTGTTCCTTAAAGCAGATATGGATCTGCCAGTTTTGAGATGGGGAGTTTTAAAAAGATACATTATGGCCCAGGTATTGCAGCTGTGCGGGAGAAGGCAATGGTAAACCACTCCTGTATTCTACCAAGAAAACCACATGGCTCTGTGGTTGCCAGGAGTTCACACCGACTCGATGGCACAACCTTTCCTTTCCTATTGCAGATAGAGCATTGGGAAAGTGTTGTATCATGTATCAGAGATAATATCCAGTTGATGTTCATGATGAATATGAATACGACAAATATTTATATACTGCTTTTCAACAAAATCTCCCTAAGTGATTTACATAGAGATAGATAGATACATAAATAGGCTCCTTGTCTCTAAAGGGCTTACAATCCTAAAAAAATAAAATAAAATTGTGGAACTGTCACAATACCAAAGGCAACATGCCATTGACTGTGTGGTGTTAGGTGAAAGAGTTGCATTTTCTCTTTATTTAAAACATTTTATATCCTGCTTTTCTGAAAAAATCCTTCAAGGCAGCTTATATGAATTTGACGGTTATTTATATACTGCTTTTCAAAAATTCCCAAAGTGGTTTTCGTAGATATAAATAAAATGGCTCCCTGCCCCCAAAGGGCTTACAATCTTAAAAAAGAAACCGAAGATACACACCAGCAACGGCCACTGGAGGGATGCTGTGCTGGGGATGGCTAGGGCCAGTTGCTCTCCCCCTGCTAAATAAAGAGAATCATCACTTTTAAAAGGTGCCTCTTTGCTCAGTCAGCCGTTTTTACTGTTGGCTTCCAACAGTAAAAACTAACAAAATGATAAGATAAAACATCCAATAGATATTGAACCAGTTAAAGTACAGTAAATAGTATTATATCAGATGTCAGCAAAATGATCAAAAATTGAAATGATGTTTCCCTTTTCAGGTTTGTTAAGGAGCCCTTTCAGCCACCAGAGGAGATGCCAGTTAAAGTGGAAAAGAGACTAGATGAATTCTGTGAGAAAAATACTGTTCTCGCAGAAATCCTGAAGAATCTCAGAGGTACTTAATATCTGCTTTAGATGTGATAGATTTGCTGGGAATTTTTTTAAAATTAAGTATTACAGATTGCCCAAAATGAATGTTTATACTCTAGCTGTACAACTGGGTGAACCTTTGATAGATTTGTATTCATTTCTTTCTTGGTCCTTAACTAATTGTTGGTTTTTCTGTACCCCTTTCTGATATTCCTGGCAATTTCCTTCCAATTATATCTCAAAATTGACAGCATGTCTACCTTCAGCAAAAGAAAGAGACAAGCGTAAGATGCATCTTCTCAAAAATAAATGAAATGAAACCAAATAAATGATTAGAGCTTAATATGAGGCCAGGTTCAGACTTTGAATTTAATAAGGAGGAAGTGCTGCTGCACTTTCATCCCAGGTGGATGAAGGCACTCTACAATTACATGTCTTCCTCCTGGCATTCGACTATAGTTTGCCTCCTCAAATCTGGGACTGGTGGGCAAGCCAGGCTTTCACATCAGAAGTGGCTTGCAGGTGCACTAGGGTTTTAACACCTCTCTTCTTAGAAATGAACCACTGCTTAAGAATGCCATGCCTCTTTTCTTCCCTTAGATACTCTGCCGTCAGAACTGGGAACAGAATGGGGTAAGTTTCTGGTGAAAAAAACTTGGAAAATAGTTAGTCTATGTTTATTTATTTCTGTAAACAGAGGAGGATCCTGTCCAAAAAGATTAGAACCAAACTGGGTGACCATATTTATATTTATATTTATATTTTTAATGTATTCCCACTCAGTCCTAAAAGTATGCCTTTGAGATGACTAGCAACCAGGCAAACCAACCAACCAGAAAACAGTTTAAAACAGTACAGCCTTAATTAAACAAAACAGCAATACAATAGCAGCAGGATGCCACATCAGTAATAAACTTGAAGGGGAAATAACATTGTACAGAACAATATGACAGACCAAGTTTGAGTTCATTCAGCCCAAACTACATTTAGCACAAGGATTCCCAGATGTTGCTGAATTACACCTCCCATCACCCACAACTGCAGTTTACTGTGGCTGGGAGTTGCAGTTCATTATGGGAGTTGCAGTTCAGCAACATCTGGAGTACTACAGATGTGGGAACCCCTAATCTAGCAGGATCCATAGTACAGCTCTCTTACAGTGCGCTCATATGTGTCATAAGATTCATCTCCCAACCACAGACTTCTGAGGTACTCTGACTTGAAATAGAATGCTGCCCATAATGAATGGACTTTTTATCCCATCCTTTTCATTCCCTTCTTCTCTTTGTCTTTGCAGTCAATGTAACTCTCGACCCAGACACAGCAAATCCTCAAGTCGTCATTTCTGCTGATCGAAAAAGCGCAAGATGGGATGTCACCCGGACTGATGTGGCACATAATCCGAAGCGATTTAAGTCCTCTTGCTGTGTGCTGGGTTCTGAAGGATTCATGTCTGGGAGACATTACTGGGAAGTCAATGTGGAAGATGGAGGCATCTGGGCTATAGGGGTAGCCAGAGGCTCGGTGAGGAGGAAGACAGAGCTCAAACTGAACCCAGAGGAAGGGATCTGGGCCTTGCAAGGGGATTTTGGTCAATACCAGGCTCTCACTACCCCTGTGACACCCCTCTCCCTCAGTTGCACTCCCAGAAGGATTCGGGTGTCTGTGGACTACAAAAGAGGGCAGGTGGCATTTTTAAATGCTGACACAAAGGATTCAGTCTTCACTTTTTCATCAGCCTCATTTTCTGGAGAGAGAATCTTCCCTTTTTTTAAGGTACTGCTTGCCCAGCTGACCCTTGATGGCTGAGGCATACCTACCCAAGAGCGCTTAAGCAGATCACTCTCCCCTTTAACTTCTGCCAGGAAGGGTAAAGGGGAGGATTATAGCCTCCCTTCCTGTGCATGCTTATGAATGAATCGAGGGTTGTAATTTGTTTTAGCAGTTGCAATTGCAGAACCAAATTCACTCCGGATTTAAATAATACAGATCATAAGGGTGTGATTTTGTGCATGTAACATTAAGCATTGTTGATGCCAAAGTAGTCAAATAACTCGAGTAAATCTAGTCAGCTTGGCTTCAGTCAAATACCAGGTGTGTGTGATGCATATGGCTAACTTTGCTAGGGGAGGGCAGGATTATCCAGACAAATAATAAGAGGAGGATTCTTCCTAAATTCTCTTTTTATTGGCAAGTTCAAAAACTAAACGTATGAAAAAAGACATTGACATGCTTGAAAATGCTGCCAAAATATTTCACTTAATGTAGGTTGTAAAGGTCACATTGAAATCTATTGAAAAACATTACAAAAGTCTCAGACCTGCTTCAAAGCAGGCTACAGTCGGTGTCAAACGAATAAAAAAGTAAGCTTCCAAAGCAAAAAGTAGTCCCAAACTCTCCAGTAAAACCCAGGAGGAAAAGCTGCCATTTTCAAAGTCTCTGTGTTAGCTTTCCGCTTAGCTGTCTGCATAGTTGTGTTCTTTGTGACTTTCTGTGAAGTTCTGTAGATTTCTGTGTATGATCCCAAACACACTCTGGCAATTAGACAGTTTCCCCTGTTTGTTGCAGATGAACTCACTTTATTATTTTGACTTGGGCCTCTTTGCTGAAGGCTGAAAAACAGCTCACTGTCCTAGAGAAGTAGAGATAACACCCAGAACAGCTTCAAGCTGCAGAAAAGTCTTGCTGCGTTATGAGAGTGGGGGAAATCACCAAAATGACTCTTCATGTTGGAGAATATGGCCAAAACTGATAGGTCTGTGCAATTTCGGATTTGGAAAATCAGATTTTATCCCAAATTGCCCTAGGGGAATAGCTGGGGAGGGGGGCCTGTGTTCACCCCTCTCCCCGACAGTCCCTCAGAGTGAGGGAGATAACGAAGAAAAGAGGGAAGGGTGGAACTGGAGGGCCTTCAGGAACTGGGGGCCCTGGTTTCTTTGAACCCATATAGCTACACCCCTAAATTGCCCATACTCAGAAAACATCTGTAAAATCGGAATCAATCTTTTAAATTGGATTGGTAAAGGAATTAATTCCAAAATATTGAAGTTAATTTTGGAAATACTTCAGAATTTTGGAACTAGCAAAATGCAGTAGGGTTTCCCCCATAGCAGTGAATGAGGAAACTGGTAAAAGAAATCACCAGAATTCACTGGTTGGTCCTAGAGCCTTGAAAATTGCCATGCATGTGGAGAAGGAAGTCAGGGTCACCTGTAGTGAATTTGAAGAGACGTGGTCAATCCCCTGATTTTGGGGAAATTTTTGTTTAAAATGTCTAAAAATGAAATCTGTAGGGCTATGTTCGAATTGGTTTGGCGCCTCCTTAAGGAAGCGCTGAACCAGTTCAGGTGCAGGCAGTTGAACCTGTTTGGTGTGGCGGGGGTCGCTTCCTTTAAAAAACAGGTAAGCAGGACCTTACCTGCTCCTCGGCTACCCCATTGCTTTTCCGGGCGCAGTGCTTTCCTTGCAGCCCCCAGCAGCCTGCTTGTGGTGTTGACATGCACATGGCCATCATGCATGTGTAGCCTGCTGGGAGCTGCACTGCAGCCACGTGTGGGCTTCTGAACAGTGAGCACCATGCTCTGAAAAATGGTGGGGCAGTGGTTGAGTCAATAAGGTCCTGCTTTTTAAAGGAACCAACCCCTGCCCGAGCCGTGGCTGTTCATGTACATCCCTAGAAATCTGGCTTGTTTCAAGCCAGAACTTTACAAAAACTTCTGAAACTGAAGACCCTCCTTGGACCATCATTCCACCAGCATGTGGAGGAATCTACCACTTGCCGACATTTGCCATGAAAAGTGGGCCTGTATCCAGCCTAAAAGTTGGCGGGGGCGGGGAGAATCACAAATGGGGTGGTGGGCCAGGTTATACAGCTTTTTAAAAACAACTTGCAGCCTGTTGCACTTATATTGAAATAGTGCAAAAGTCAACAGAAATTGTAATTTTCTAAATGTCATTAATAAATTCAATAAAATGGTTAAAATAGTAAGTGGGTTTCCTTAAGCAATTGCATCAGGAGTATGCTTATCATTTTATAACCAATAAAAATCCACATAAACTAAACCCAGACTAAAAGCATGGCTGCTTGCTGTGATCAGGGAAGGCCGTGGCCTTGTCCAGCGCACTGTTCTGTGTTCCACAGGGAGCAGCCAGATAGCAGCTAGGACACCCACAAGCAGGAGGGTTATGGACTCCCTTCTCCTGCTGCCTTCCTCCCCTTCCACTTGCATGCAGTGAATGGTATATTGCCTCTGAATGAAACATTACTAATGAGTAAGGAGATATTTGCCAAACAACGTGCCTTAGGCAAGTTGCAAATTTTCATAGAGAGAAGAGCTTCAGATCAGATTTCTAACGCCAGTGTTGCAGCTAGAGGGATAGAGAAACTTGTGGGGGTGGGGGCAGACTGTCACTCAGGGAGAATGGGAAACTTATTGAGTTGGATGGAAACCCCCTGCCTATACTGTAGGCCTGATGAAAAATGGTAACAGCATGCCCCCGCCCCTTATATTTATGAAATCTGGCACACCCATGAAGTCCACTTTGGTGGGATTGTCACCCAGGGTTCAATAAAGTGGCTAAAAATCATGTTCCTTAATGTGTTTGGTTTTTTCAAGCAGAGGAGTGGGGAAGCTTAAGAAAAATACAAAAGTTTAAACTTTCTATGCTTGTAGCTTGTGTTCCTTTAAATCTAAAGAGAGAAGTCTGAACTGGACGGTTTCAGGAGAGGACACTTGAGTGCCAGAGGGTAATGGTCAACCAAGGAGAATCTATCAAATAGCCTCATGCTTCTCCTCCAATCACTGTGCTGTGGGGGCGGGACACAGATCCCTTTATTATTCTTGTGCAATGAATTTTTGTGTTAACAATTGTAGCTGGTGGTAGTACTGGTTTTTGGCCATTGCTTTTTTGCTTGCTTGTTGGTTGCAGTTTGCTTTCTTCTTGTCTTGTCTGGTTATTCTTTAGGGTCCTTGACTTCAGATTGTCTGTGCTCTATGTGTGTTTGCTTGCTTTATTTTATTACTGTAGATTTATCTGCCACTTCCATTTCCCCCTGTAGCTTGCTTGTTTGTTTGCAGTCTCTCCTCAATTCCCCCCTTCTTATCACCCCCACCCTTTTAAATTTTCTTTTAAATAATTTTTGCTCTGTTCCTTGTGTCTCTCTGTTGAGTATTGTGTTGTGTGCTAGGCAAAACACATTTTCAAATCCAAATAAAATTATTTTTATTCCCTCCCTATTCACTTTAGATTCCCAGTTCCCTTCACTAGTCTGTGCAGCAAAGCACCACACAAAGTCCCCCTGAATACTATCCATATTTTCTTCTTGTTCCTGCCTTACCTTCAGTCCTACAATATTATATTTGAGTTTCATATATTATATTGTGAATTTTTATTTTTATCAGTGACTAAACAGTTTATTGCCATCATGTATAAGGCAACAGCGTCAGGTAGAGCTCAGGGCTGGGGCAGAGGATGAGGCAGCAGTGTGGCTTCAGTAAACCCCCCACCCCAACTCAGGTGCAACCTGTTCACTCTGGTAAGGGAGTGGAGGGATTGGGTGAAGGAAAGGATGTGGCAGGCTCCTCTGGATCTCAAGCTCAGCCTATGCTGCCACCAGTGGCAGCTGAAGAGGCATACGTTAGCCCATCTCCCCCTAGCACTTCTGCATGGGCAGGCGTGGAACTTGCTGGGAGTGGGCAACGTCTTCACCATTCACCTTGAGCCCTCCTAGCCAGTACGGTGGTTCCTCTTTGAGGTGAAGGAGGTCCCTGCACCTGCTGCTCCTTCTGTCCTGCAGGAGCAACAAGCATCTCCTTGTGGGCAGAAGAGACTCAGAGTAGTGTGGACCACCTCTTGGTGATGTTTGTGGAGTCCACCTTTGTCTTGTGCCAGAGGCTGCAGGGAGTGTCCATGGGCCAGGTCCCTCTTCCTTCTCAGGCTTCTCCAAGGCCACCTCTCTGATGAAGCTGCAGGTGAGCAGAGTAAGCAAGTGACTCTTGGGTAGAGGGTTGGGTGGCAGTCCAAGGGCTGTTGATATCACCTGCTGCATCAGAGATATGTTGGCCATGGATGACCAGCCCTTTGCGGTGGTGGAGCCGGTTTCAGACACCTCATGCAGTACTATGTGCCCTCATGCACAGCTTTAAGCTGCTGAGTGGTGCCATCCTTGTACCACACATGGGTTGAGGCAAGTCTGTAGGAGGCAGGCCCGCTGAGTGCGATCCACCTCACATCTGACATCAGGACAAGTTGAGGTAGAGAGCATTCCTACCTCTCCCTGACTGCCCACTAGTGGCAATATGATAGCACGGCTCCAGGACCCTGATCATCTTGGTTGCTCTCTTCTACACCTTTTCCAGTTCTACAATGCCCTTCTTAAGATATGGTTGCCAGAACTGTAATACTCCAAATGTGGCCAGTCTATAGTTTTGTATAAGGGCATTATAATATTAGCAGTTTTATTTTCAACCCCTTTCCTAATGATCACTAGTGTGGAATTGACCTTTTTCATAGTTGCTGCTCATTGAGTCGACACTTTCAGTGAGCTGTCCACCACGACCCCAAGATCCCGATTCTGGTCAGCCACTGACAGCTCAGATCCCATCAGCGTATACTTGAAGTTGGGGTTTTTCACCCAAATGTGCATTACTTTACACTTGTCAACACTGAACCGCATTTGACATTTTGTCACCCACTCACCCAGTTTGGAGAGATCCTTTTGGAGCTCTTCACAATCTGTTTTGGATTTTACTACCCAAAAGAGTTTGGTATCATCTGCAAATTGGGTCACCTCGTTGCTTACCCCTGCTTCTAGATCATTTATGAATAAATGAAAAAGCACCGGCCCCAGTACAGATCCCTGGCGGACCCCACTTCTTACTTCCCTCCATTGTGAAAACTCTCCATTTATACCTACCCTCTGTTTCCTGTCTTTCAACCAGTTGCAATCCACACATGTACTTGTCCCCTTATCCCATGACCACTAAGTTTCCTCAGGAGTCTTTGATGAGGAACTTTGTCAAAAGCTTTTTGGAAGTCCAGGTATACTATGTCAAATAGATCACTTGTTGATAGTGTCAAAGAACTCCAAAAGGTTTATGAGGCAAGATTTACCTTTGCAGAAGCTGTGCTGGTTCTCTCCCAGCAGGGCCTGTTCTATGTGCTTTATCATTTTATCCTTGAGGATGCTTTCCTTCAATTTGCCTGAAATGGACATTAAGCTAACCGGCCTGTAATTTCCTGGATCGCCCCTGGATCCCTTTTTGAAAATCTGTGTTACATTTGCTACTTTCTAGTCCTCTGGTACAGAGCCTGACTGAAGGGATACGTTATATATATTTTGTAAGGAGGCTGGCAGTTTACCATTTGAGTTCTTTGAGGACTCTTGGATGGTGATTTGCTAGTTTTCAGTTTTTCCATACAGTTCAGAACATCATCTTGTCACTTCTATCTGACTCCGTTCTTTAGCCTCCATCCCTAAAAAGCCTGGTTCAGGAACAGGTGTATGCTCAGTGTCCTCTGCCATGAAGACTGACGCAAAGAACTCATTTAGTTTCTCTCCAACCTCCATAATCCCTTTCACTCCCTCATTGTCTAATGGTCCAACCACCTCCCTGGCAGGTTTCCTGCTTCTGATGTACTTAAAGAAGTTTTTGTTATTCCCCTTGATATTTTTAGTTAAATGTTCCTCAAACTCTTTTCACCTCCCTTATTGTCACCTTGCATTTCTTTTGCCAGAGTTGATGTTCCTTTTTGTTCTCTTCATTTGGACAGGCCTTCTAATTCCGGAAGGAAGATTTCTTCTTTATGGCTTCCTTGACGTTACCTGTTAGCCATGCTGACATCTTCCTGGACTTAGTGGTACCTTTCCTCCTTTTGGATATACAATCTAACTGGGCTTCTAGTATTGTGGTTTTGAGTAAACTCCATGCACTCTGGAGCGAAGTGACTCTCCTGATTTTCCCTTTCAACTTTTTTTTCACCGTACTCCTCATTTTGGAGAAGCTTCCTCTTCTGAAATTCAAAGTGTCTGTGTTAGACTTCCTTGGTGATTCTCTCCCCGCATGTATGCTGAATTTGATTGCGCTATTGTCACTCTTCCCTAAGGGATCTATGACACTGACATCACGCACCAGGTCCTGGGTGCCACTCAAGATTAAGTCCAAGGTCACCTTCTCTCTGGTTGGTTCCAAGACCAACTGTTCTAGGACACAGTCATTCAGCATATCTAGAAATTTGACCAGTCATTACCTGACTGGTCATTTACCCAGTCTATTTGTGGGTAATTGAAGTCACCCATTATTACAGCCCTGCCTCTCCTTGATGCCTCCCTGATTTCCTTCTGCAACTCCCAGTCACTGTCAGTGTTTTGATCCATGGAAGGGGTCCATTCTAATGGAGCTTTTCCCTCTTCCTCAGATAGGCCCCCTTGGCTCCTTTCCTTCTTCTTCCCCCACTCTTTGTGTCTTTGCTGCAGCAGAACTATATAGACTGGAGAGGAGCATTCTTGGCATGCCCTATTTACTCACTCCTTTGCAAATAATATTATTCACCAGCAGCTTGCCACTGTCAGGGAGGTAGGAGGGGAGTGCAAAAAGGCTATTTACCAGCAAGTGGGGGCCTCCTCATGGTCCCAGAGATATATATGCTCCCCCCCCCCCACCATTCAGTTATAGCTACACTTCTGCTGTGTATATTAGCAGGTAGTCTTGAGACACAGTATTACAACACCATGGTTTTGAATAATTACTGATTTTTGAATAATTTTCAGTGGGCTTTTAGAAATGAAGTGAACTTTTCAAAGCAGTTGTCAGAAAAGAAAAAAGAACCAGCAGCTTTTGAAGGGCAAGTAAAAAATTACCAAAAGTTGAGAGTTATTTCACTACAGTGGGAAGGAAGAGACCTGATATCAGAATAGTCAGTCTGGCTCACAGCAGCCACAGACATCCACCTCTCCTTATAGCATAGGTCATACAGATGTGAATGTGATTACTATGCATGAGAATGCTACAAAGCCTGAAATCCCAACAGAAGAAAATAAATGCACAAATTCTGATAATGATCTCTGGACAGGACCGGTGCTACCATTAGGCCAACTAGGCAGCCGCCTAGGGTGCAGACCTCAGAGGGGCCCAGAGTGTATCAAATCAATCAAAATGATTTGTGTGCCAAAATATTTTCTTTTATATTTGAGAAAGATAATCAAAAACTGATGTATTACCTATCCTTGCAATTTAAAATAAATTTAGCAGTTTCAAGTTTTGTGCTTTTCATCTTTTCTACAAAACATCTGTTTTTGAAAATCAAAGTTGAAATTTTTTGGGGGGAGTGCAAGTACTTAGCCTTGCCTAGGGCGCAAAATAGTCTGGCACTGGCCCTGTCTTTGGGGTGTCTTGACTGAAGAATTGATTTCATTCTGGATACAAAAAGGTCCCTCTGAATGTCAACATTGGAATGGTCCATTTGAAGACTCAAAGCAGGCATTCAATAACCAAATTCAATATTGTTCAAAGTCTATTTATTTTAGTACATTTCTATACCACACTATACGGAAGTCCCTGGGTAGTTCACAATCTAAAAACAACTATTAAAACATCAACACAATTTAAAAATACAAATAAAAGCTCTAAAACCTGAAGCTTTAAAACTATAAACTAAAAGCCTGGTTAAACAGGTATGCTTAGTCTATTTCATTCAACAAAAGGAAAAATACAATCAGGAGTGGCTAGTATACTCTTCAACAACTGGTTATGTTGGCTGCTTTGTCTACAAGATCTTCTCAACACCAACAGCCACTCTGGCTAGTAATGGGTTTAGTGACTGGTGAAACTTCATTAGAATTCAAAATCATGAGAACTCTGACGATCAGAGAACAGTTTTGCTTTCCTATTTGATAAGGCAATGAGGGTTAACCTTGGATGCATATCTGGTAGAACAGATGAAAAAGGAGCAAGAGTACTGGAAAGATGTTCCTGACTGTGTTATTGCAGTTGTGTGCACATTAGCAGAATGTGGATTAGCTTTTAGAGGGTAATGAAAAGTTTGGCTCTCAACAACACGGAAACTTTCTTGGCTTGATAGAACTCACTGCTAAGTTTCATCCACTTCTTGCTAGCCATATAAAACATTATGGAAGCAATGGATGTGGAAAGAACATAAGAACAGCCCTGCTGGATCAGGCCCAAGGCCAATCTAGTCCAGCATCCTGTTTCTCACAGTGGCCCACCAGATGCCGCTTCAAGCCACAGGCAGGAGTTGAGGGCAAGTCCTCTCTCCTGCTGTTACTCCCCTGCAACTGGTACTCAGAGGCATCCTGCCTTTGAGGCTGGAGGTGGCCTCATATTTGTCTGTGAAGACAAGACAAGGAAACATATTTGTCTGTGAAGAACTTATCCAGGTTATGGATAAAAAGGTAAGATAATCAATTTTGGAGGATTTGCAAAAAGCAGGCTTCTTCAGTTTGTCTGACTCTACACCAGACCTTTTATATGTTGATCAATTGACTGTTGTAAAATATGTATCTCCTAAAGATAGTTTTCCCATTTAACACCTTCTAACTTTCCTCGAATTAGAAAATCATAATGGTGAAAGTATCACCAATTTGGTGCTCGATTATACTATTCTATGCAAAGATTATAAAACTGATTTCAGCAAGTGTAGAGGACAGTCATATGATGATGATGCTAACATGGCAGGAAGGTATAAACGCATGTAGCAAAAACTTCTAGGAAAAAACCAATCTATGATAGTGATGTACCTGATACTGATGGAAGGCTTTCTCTAAGAAACCAGTTTTCAAGTGAAGTCCTTTATTCCTATGATGGATGTACTTGAAACCAACTTGAAGAAAAGAGCAATCATATATGAAAACGTTGCACAAAATTTTTCTTTTTAATTGATTTAGATGTCATAGAAAACCAGTTGTGTGAAAGAATATCTTTCTGTTGTTCATTGCCTAGGTCTTTGGAGGAGGTGGTATATAAGAAATTTCAATAAATAAATATCCTGATGATGTCAATGTTCAACCCCTGTTGGGGATGTAAAGCACTTCCATGGTTATATCAAGCAGAATTATCCAAATAAAGGACATTTCTGCCATCAGGACCTGTATCAAGTCATCATCAAAGATATAATTCAGTCACCTTTCCCAAATGTAGAAGCAATATAGTGGATCATTTTGAGTGTAATGCTAACACACTGCTCAGGTCATTTTCACAGCTGAAAAAAGATCGAGAATGAACCGTGGACAACATTGCTACAAGAACGGCTTCCTGCAGAAAGCATTATGTGCATAGAAAGTGATAAACTTTGTAACCCCTTAATTGATATCTTAAATGACGTTGCTTTCCAAAAATCATGAAATAAAATGTTTTAAATTTTACATGAAATGCAAAGCAGATATAATGCAGGTTGTATCACACACACACACACACACACACACACACACACACACACACACACACACACACTTAGTAATGCTGAACTGTGTAACCACTCTTGCATTTTTGTACTTCAGCATCTCTGAAAATTTTTAAGTAAGAAATCATAATGTAGTTTGTTGAAGGTATTTCTAATGCAAATAGGCTTATTGCAAGATTATTAGTTTTTCATTCCATCTTTGCCAGATATATATGAACAAAATCAAACCTTTATTATTTTTATTTTTATTATCCTTTTTGTTAGAATGTTGTTGTTTTTAATGCTCATGAGGCCTTATAGCTTAGGACCGCAGCATGTCTTAATCTGGGCCTTCTCCCTGTGGTTCTTAGCAAGGAACATTTTTTCTTCCTGCCTTCCCCAAGGCCCTTTCACTTCCTGGTCTCGCTTGCCGTGCTGCTTCTCCGGACGGATGTGCTGGGGGTGATAGCAGGATTGACCCGATTCCCACAGTGTCTCAGGAATTCCTCTGTTGCCTCAAAAGCAATCTTGGCCACGGTAGGTTCATGGTCTGCCTGGAGCTCTTGGAGAGCTGAATTGGTAAGAAAGAACTGGTTTGCAGGTTGGCAGAAATGTGCCTTGGGCTGAGTGAAGGCACCTAGCCTAGTATAGTCTGTTCTCATTACAAGGACAGAAGGAGCTGCCTAATATAGTCAGAACCATTGGCCTTCCTAGCCTGGAAGAGGTTTAGAAAATTAGTCATGGATTACCACAGATTGCCAGCAGATGGCACCAAGAATATTAAGCAATATCCTTGTACGTAGTGTGGATTTCTCATTGTATTTATTGCCATAATTTGTGATGACGTTGGAATAGATCACTGTCTGGAAGAGCCCTTATTCAGCCGGGAATGTTATCTATATAAAGCAGATACTGAGCAAAGACTTGGAGAGACCAGATGTTCTTCTGAACTAAGAATTCTAGGGAGTCATGGAACTCCACGTCACATCTCCTTTGGCCCTAAGACACCTTCTTTTCAAGCCCATGTGGTTCAGAGGCTATTGAGGAGATGGCTCACAATTCACTGTTTTGCTTTTGTAGAAAGTTATATTGTACTGGGCTTCTTTAAGGCCAGAATGGTAGGCTGACCATTGCTTTATAAGGGAACATATTTATTAAATGATGCAGATAAATAAGTAAGTTTAAAAGTTGACTGGGATAAAATATAATTTATGTCAGCCAGGCCATTGTCTCTTGCATGCTCGGTTTTTGTTTCCTGAACAGCAGCTGGGGCAGGGTGTGATCCTATTCAGGACCATGGTAGGGTGGGGAGGTTAAGTCTTCTCTGTCCCCAGAGGAGTGTCAACTATTTTGTTTAAAAAGGCATGCATAAAGTGCTAGCACCTCAGCTTCTGAAGTACAGATGCTTGCGTAGCGTGTGTGTGATTTCGCCAATCCCCCCTCCCCTTGAAGCGCTCTGTGAGACCTGCAAGTGGGTCACTGTGAGTCTTGCAACCCTCAGTGACCTACTTCTAGACTGCATAGAGAACATTTATGCTTTAGAAGTGGAGGTGCTGGTGGCCTTTTTCAGCTGCGCATGCACAGGGTTAGGATGCTGACCACTGCATTTATTTTAATGTTTCATTGTTTTAGTTTGTATGCTGGGCCGGAGCCTTGTTCTGAATAGCTTCTAAGTTTGACAAATAGGTAAGTAATAAGCAAACTCAACAAAAAAGCAACATATTCTCCAAAACCACACTTTGTAGCAGCCTGCTGCTGAAACAAAACAGTATTTGCTGCCCAGTGAAAGAGTCAGCATTCCCTTGGGAGCAGAGGATCTGTTCTTAACCTGGGGTGCCATGAGCAAAAAGACCCTGTCTGAAGAACTCAGCCACTGCACCTCAGACAACAGAGCAAACCACAAAAAGGCTCAGAAGAGGAATCAAGTTCCCAGGCATATTCCTATATGTCTTGTGCTATATTGTGAAGGACTGCGGTGTACACTAAACAAACTCCTGATTGACTATTGTGTTGGAAGTTGCAATGGTGGTGGGATATTCCCAGCCAGAAAGTAAAAGGTTAATTTAACCTCTAGAGGGGAAGAGATGGTGGGGGGCAGGGTTCATATGTAAATAGATTCTTTGCATATTTGCTTTTGTGCCAACCAGGCACAGATACAGCAGACAAAGACTCACAGGCAGACTCTTCTCTCCATCCAAAACAGACATGTAACTCAGCTAAGGCTTTTCTTATTTTCAAGTTTCTAACAGTTATGAATTATGGTGCTGAGTGATTTCTTCAGAACTCAACACTGCTAACATACTCACCTATATAAATATCTTCAATTTCTTTTGTGGACAAATCAGACTTCATATACTGCGCACTGCATCCTAGATAGATCCACAGAAAATTCTCATTGCCTGAAATGCAATACTTTGTATTTCCAGCTAAAAAGGTGCATAAAATATGACACTAAACCTTTCCATCTAAACATCAGGGATAGTCTTACAGTCTTCACAAGATTGTCAGTTAAATCCCAGTGAGGATGACAATCTGTAACCAGACGTGAGGGCATGTTCTCTAGGCTGCTGAAACCAGCAACCATGAGTGACCAGGATGTTTTTATAGGGGTCAAAGAATACCACCTGACCTGTTCTAGCCTACCAGTGTCAACAAGAGGTTTCCTTAATGACAGGGCTGGCCCATCTTCAGATCCCTTCTCTGGCCAGAGATGGGTAGTAACATGGGCTGAAAACCTGCCCCACGCCCTCTTAGTTTCTCGTGGAAGAGTCCACTGCAGGCTCACGTCCCATTATCAAGAGCTGTGTCTTTGATTACCTATCAAGATGGCTGCTGCCTCTCGGTGCGAAGAGAACCTGCTCTTGAGATATTCTAGCATCTGGGCTACCATTTCTGGCAACTTCTGTTTGTTTTTCCGCATCTAGAAAACAGGAAGGCAATCAATGTGACTTTAATTAAATCCTACCTCTTCTGTAAGTTCCTAGTCTTCATAGTTGTTGACCAACACTTGAAAACATCTAGGTTATGTTTACTGACAGCTCAGAAACCAAAGCAGAAATTGTCAGTTTTGGTTTAAATAGGCTACAATCTTAAACATGCCTCCAGTGGGTAAGCCTCACTGAATGCAGGGTGTAAACAAGCATAGGATTGTTCTATGAATCCATCTAAATGAATTTGCACCCCACTGTTCTAAATACAATTTATATCCAAAGTGGCTTACAATGCTCTAAAATGACACAAAACCAACATTGAACATAGAACTCCTCCTTCTACAAATATTTATGTACTGCTTTTCAACAAAAGTCCCCAAAGCAGTTTACATAGAGAAATATAAATAAATAAATAAATAAACAAACAAAATAAAATGGATCCCTGTCCCCGAAGGGCTCACAATCTAAAAAGAAACATAAGATAGACACCAGTCACAGCCACTGGAGGGATGCTGTGCTGTGATTGGATAGGGCCAGTTGCTCTCGCCCTGCTCAATAAAGAGAACCACCACTTTAAAAAGGTGTGTCTTTGCTCAGTTAGCAGGGGGTTTTAATTGTTAAGTCAGAGCAATTTTCAACAAGTAAAACTACAATTCAAAACATCCACAGTTATTTTAAAAAAAACCCTATACAATGTAACAGAATAAAACATTCTCAAAAGCAGTGAACCAGTTATCTTTGCTAAGTGTGCAAGGAGGTACCTTTTAAAGTCGTAGCAGCGGGAGAGCAACTGTCTCAGCTCAGCCCAGCATAACATCCCTCTCAGCAGCTGTTGGTGTGTGTGTTTTAGGGAGGAGAGCTGGTTTTGTGGTAGCAAGGATGACTTGTCCCCTTAGCTAAGCAGAGTCCACCCTGGTTGCATATGAATGGGAGACTAAACGTGTGAGCACTGTAAGATATTCCCCTTAAGGGATGGAGCCGCTCTGGGAAGAACATCTAGGTTCCAAGTTCCCTCCCTGGCATCTCCAAGATACGGCTGAGAGAATTTCCTGCCTGCAACCTTGGAGAAGCCACTGCCAGTCTGGGTAGACAATACTGAGCTAGATGAACCTATGATCTGACTCAGTATATGGTAGCTTCCTATGTTCCTCGATCGTAAGCCCCTTTGGGATGGGAATCAACTTCTCACTCCTTTTGCTATGTAAACCACTTTGAGAACTTAAAAAAAACCCTGGTTTATACAAATATTCTTAATAATAATATTAAAGCATTAAATGTCAATCACCTGCTTAAGTGGCTTTTAGCAACAGCCTAAACATGGGAAGAGAGGGAACCTGATGAGGCCATTGGCCAAAAATCACTAATTGCCCAGAGAGGCCATTAGTGCTTTTTGCATCACTACCAAAAATGCCATGTTTCTCATGCCCACCTGCCTATCTGCAATGTATCTCTACATTTAGATAGATTAGGGCCAGACTAGATGTGACATGGGAGCTCTGTGTGTGTTTGTTTTAATTTTGTTAATCATTTTTAAATTTATAGATCATCTTTCACTATCAGCTTCAACATGATGTACAACCTAAAATGTACAATTATATAAAAGCAAGAAAAATAAATAGAAGACAATGCAAAATAAAAACTAAATGCTCCATCAGTAGCATCTAAACATGTAAGGTGAATTCTCCAGTTACAACCAGCCCTACTCTCCAAAGGCCCAGTAAAAAGCACTGGCTGACATCGTGACTAAATTACTAAACAGTACTACTCAGGAATTACTCTAAAATACTACTAAATTTCAATAGGACTTCCTCTAGGAAATTTAGATGACAGCCGCTGTCTTCAGCAGTCAGCAGAAGACCAGAAGTATAAGGAGAGAATGGACATTCCCAGGAAGTTTTTCACACCCACCTTTAAGGTCGCATCTTCTTTGGAATGGAGGTGTGCATTTACATATCTACCAAATTTACCGCAAAGTCATACACAATTCGGGTTTTTCATTGCACGTTAGAGTGTAGCCTGATTTATACTGGGCTAAAATAATCCACTTTTTGCATCCATTTTGGGGGGCAACTTCGCACTTGCAGTAAAGCCTTGCTGTCTGGGAAAGATCCTGGTGGAGAGCTCCATAATCTGGGGCATTCAGTGAGAAGGCCCTGCATGATGTGTGCAGCCACCAAGCTTCAGCTGGCACAGGCACATAGAGCAGGGCCCCCCAAAAGACCCCGAAGGCTGGGTAGACTCAATTGGGAGCAGGTGGTCCTTCAGAGAGGCTGTTCAGGGCTTTAAAGGTAATAACCACCACACTGAAAAGGACCAAGAAGCAAACTGACAGCCAGTGAAGCTGTATGGCACCCAATATCAGCCTAGCTTCTGCATTTTGCACAAACTGCAGCTTCTGAATGGCTTTAGACATCATGTGGAACCACAGTTTATTTTGATTAATGTTTATTTAACAAAACTGGACAGATATCACCAAATCTTGGTTTGTTTTGCTTTGTTGTGGTTTGTTTGGATCCTACCCCTTCTTCACTCCCATGATTTAGGCTTGGCTCTCTCTATGCAAGAGCAGCTACTGAAATAAACCAAAATTAAATCATAATTGTGCTTTCAGACATCATGCAAGAGCATGGTAAGGATAAAAAAAATAACTTCAAACCTTGAGTCCAGATTGTTGTTTCACTGCCTGAAATCAACCACAGTTTGCTGCTGGTACAGGTTCAGAGATACAAACTAACCACACAGACAAAATAAACCATGGTTCTGAGTGATGTCCAAGCTCGCTCCCTTAGTAATAGTGAACATTATGAGGAGAATCCAAATAAGTCGATTTTGGGAGATGGCCAGGGCACACCAGAGAGAGGAGGCTAAGACTATTTGTGTTGCCCCCAGAGGAGTGCATATAGGGCCTCCAAGTCCCTCTGCAGTCATGCTAGACAGAATGAGGTGGTTACCACACACAATACCATAGACTGGTCACAGCTACTGACAAAGGAGCCGGGGAAAAAAATAGAAACAGGAGTCCAAACCTGTTGCAAACCAGAGTCTCATAGGAGGGGAGCTATGTGATCTCTCTTGACGAATGTGCCACATTAAGGGGTTACTATGTTCCCATCTGGACTGAACAAGAACCATATAGTCCAGCATGGTCTTACTCACAAAGTACTTGCAGATGTTTCCATATGTATAGAAGAGATTGGCACTGGGATCGATGTTTATGACATCTTTGGGCACATCTCCCCAGTTCATGTAGCTGATGCAGGTGGCAAAGGCATCCTTGGAGAACTGGATGATGAAATGAGAGACAGAGAGGTTAGCCAGGCTATGAGGCTACTTCTTAGAACAATGGCTCAGAAAAGACAATAGGGGCAACTCCAGACATGATTCTTAGGAAGTATGATGTGAGGAAGTTTCGGTGCTCAGGCAGATGGAGAAACTGGTGGAGGAGTACTGGGCATTGGCCAAGAGATGTCTGGCATGTGGGCCCAGGGAAGGTGGTTGGGCATCAAGGCCGTGTTTCACTATGATGTGGAAGCAGCTATCAGTGGCTACTGAGAGGCAGACCCAGTGGTGAGCAGCCATTTATTAATGGCTGCTTTTCTACTTCTACTGGAACAATACACTAAATAGCTTACAAAGAAGCAAAAATAAGAACATAAAACAAGGAACAAGCAGGAGCAATGAACAAACAGTATCTTAAGAGAGAGGATCAATAAATTCAGACACGGCTGAAATTGTGTACTCTCAAAAGCTCAGCCAAATCTGGAGGACTGGGGTGGGGGGGAAGGGGATTGTAGCATTATATAGGGTCCTTTGTGGAAAAAATGGAAATAACATTGTTGGGATGGACAGGATTTTAATGCAGGGGTTCTCAAAGCCATTGTGGCTGGGGATAAGGGGAGTTGCAGTCCAACAACATCTGGGGACCCAAGTTTGAAAACCCTTACATTAGTACAACCCTGATGGATCAGGCCCAAGGCCCATCCAGTTCGGCATCCCATTTTCCACAGTGGCCCACCAGATGCCTCTATAAAACCCACAGTCAAGAGGTGAGGGCATGCCCTCTCTCCTGCTGTTGTCCCCCCTGCAACTGGTATTCAGAGGCATCTTTCTTCTGAGGCTGAAGGAGGCCTATAGCCCTCCGACTAGTAGCCACTGATAGCTCTGTCCTCTATGAATTTGTCTAAGCCCCTCTTAAAGCCATCCAGGCTGGTGGCTGCCACCACATCCTTTGGCAGAGAATTCCATAGGTTAGTTATGCATTGTGTGAAGAAGTTATCCCTTTTGTCGGTCCTAAATTTCCTGGCAATCAGTTTCATAAGTAAATAGTAGAATCAAGAGTTGACAGAAATCAAAGACTCCTCTGTGTGTGTGTGTGTGTGCGCGCGCACACACACGTGTATATGAGAAGCTGTCTTATATGTAGCCATATAGCCCAGCTTTGTCTCCTCTAATGGGCAGAAGCTCTCCAGGGTGTCAGACAGAGGTCTTTCCTTTTCAAACTAGAGACAACGGGGATTGAACTTGAGACCTTCTTCATACAAAGCAGGTGCCCTGCTTGTGAGCCATGGCCCTTCCTCTAGATCAGGGATTCTCAACGTTGGGTCCCCAGATGTTACTGGACTTCAACTCCCATAATCCCCAGGCCTAGTGGACTTTGGCTGGGGATTATGGGAGTTGAAGTCCAATAACATCTGGGGACCCAACATTGAGAATCCCTGCTCTAGATCAAGACAACTTTCTCCAAAACAAGGTCATCTCCAAGCTGTTCTCATATAAACCCCTGCAATCCAAATCACAGTATATGTGCAGTACAAATATATCAGGATGGCTCCAGCAAGAGATCCAGCGCACAGGGAAAAGGGAAACTACAGGATCTTTAACTAGTCTTATCTGGAGTTCCAATCCAAAATTCCAATCCAAACCACAATATACAATATTTGCAGTGCAAATACATCAAGAGTCGTCTTGATCTAGAAAGAAGTTCCTGAAAAATTGTGATTACGCAGACTCTAAGTATGATCAAAGCCTGCCCATCCATAGTCATTGTACATACTACCTGACCTGGAAACTCCTTCTTCATGACTGTTCTCTGTGCCCTGCTATAAATAGGGCTGAGCTGAAGAATTACCCAACAGAAACACTGGGGATGAAATTGAGGGTTTGTTTAGTATGCAACTCCCCGCAAACTAATTTACCTTCCAATCTGTGGCTGTTCACAGCTACCAATGATCACTGCCGTTTTGCTGGGAGATTAGAAAAGTTACATTGTTGTGAGGGCAACGGGGAAATGCTTTGCTGTCTACTGCTGCTGTACTAGGGGTGTGCAGACACGTTCAAATCCGAACCGGTTCAATATCAAACTGGTTCAGTTTGAAGGTTCGGGTTCGGTTTGACTCCGGGCCAAACAATGCCCCCCCCCACAGCCCAGTTCAGGGCTTCGTCAAACATTTTTGAGGGAATTTCCCCCTCTTTTTTTACCCCCTCCAGAGGGCTTCTCCAAGGTGGCAGCAGGGTGTGTGTGTGTGTGTGTCTGTGGAGGTTCCCCTCCCACCACCAGCCTTCCTTTTTGTAAGAATCACCCAGTTCGGGCATCTTTGGTCCTTTCCAGGCCTATTCCCTGGCACGGTGGCCATTTTGGATGGGTCATGACCCAGGCCATGCAAGGTCCCACTGTGCAGGCACGGCGGCCTCCAAAATGGCCCCCGCGCCAGGAAAGGGCCGATTACACCCAAACTGATTCTTACAAAAAAGAAGGCCGGTTGGGGGTGGGGAACCTCCACAGACCTCCCTGCCACCTTGGAGAAGTCCCCAGAGGGCGTAAGTTAAAAGAAAAAAAGAAGACCCTCTCCCATATGTTTGAACTTCTTCGAGCCAAACCAGGGGTGGGGTTGAAAGGGGCCAAAACCAAACTGCCCAGTGCAGTTCGGGTTAAGTTTGAACTCGGAACGAATCAGGCCAGATGGTTTTGTGCACACCCCTACTATGCAGCACAGAACAAGATGACAAAAAAACATCTCCACATTGCCTAGGCAACCAGATGACTCTCCAAATCTTCTGAGCTGCAGAATGGTGCTGGAAGACCCAAATGCCAGTGATTGTTATGGCTGCGAATGGCCATGGAAGAAACACATTTGAAGGTAAACTAGTTGGTGCAGGGAGCGAGTTCACTGAGCAGACCAGATGACATGCAGATGATGTGTAGAGAAGCCCTTAGAATGTCAATTCACTTCTCTGGTCCAAGGGTCCATCAGCTGAATTAAGAGGGGAACAAATGCTTTGGAAACTTCTTCCTTCAGGCTTTGTTTGGAGCTGTTTTTAACCCCCTTCAATAGCATCCCAAAAAGACCAATGGCGGAGCCTCGCAATTCATTGTCTTCCTGAGGAAGAAGTGAGAGGGAGAGAGAGAGGAGAATGTCAGTCAAGTTTTGCAGGCTGTCAGAGTTTTCAGTTAAATAAACACTTAGCATTTTTTCATGCTAGCATAGAAGCAAAACATGGCATTGAAATTTTTTTGTAGGAGTAGCAAAATAGATTAGATTAGATTAGATTAGATTAGATTATAGATGAGATGAGATGAGATGCTCTGTTCCTCCCAGGTTCTGATTGTACAAGGGCACAAGCCAGATCTGTGGTTGTTTCCACACTCGAGCCCTATAGTGTTGCTTTTCCCAAACTGGTTAGAAACAGAATCATAACATAACTTTTAAATAGAGATGTAGTATATTTATATTTAAATTTAATATTTGTAATTTTTAATTGTGTATTGTTTTAATTAGAGAATGTCTTCTGAATGATCACCACTGCACGTTAAGGTCATCTGAGGAGGTCCATCTCCAGTTACCACCGATTCGTCTGGTGGCAACCCAGAGGCAGCTCTTCTCTGTAGCTGCTCCTGGGCTGTGGAATGCACTCCTGGCAGAAATCCGTAATTCAAGATCATTACTGTCCTTCAGGAGAGCCCTTAAGATCTATCTGTTTGGCCTGGCCTTCCAGGGTTTTAAATGACTGGAAAACTGTTTTAAAATTGTTTTAAATGATTGCCCTGGATCTCCAGGTTTTTTCGCTATTGAATTGTTTAATTGGTTTTATTTTGTTTTTATAATTCTGATTTTAACTGTTAACTTGTTTTAATTGTTTTTACTTTGTCGTAAACCGCCCTGAGCCATTTTGGAAGGGCGGTATATAAATTGAATGAATGAATGAATGAATGAATGAATAATACTGTAAACTGCCTTGGGATTATTTTAATGAAAGGAGGTACAGAAATTAAACAATATACAAAGATTTCACACAGCAGAACATAGATCTATATTATCCAAAAAATGCTCTTCCCCGTGGCCAAGTTCCTTCTACAGTGTCTACTCAAGTCAGCAGAGGGGAATTTCCAATGCTAATTAAAAGCTTCCTATTAGCCAATTTATTGCTTCGTGTTGGATCTCAGCTGGGGAATTCATAATGAATAGCCTTTTAATTGCTCCAGTGGCAATTTCTGTTCCCACGGGGAGGAACCTTTAATTCCTGGTTTCCTTGCATTATATTTCCCTTTTTCTTTTAACAGTATACTAATGCTACAGTTGGACCTCATTATCCACAGGGGTTCTAGTCTGCCCTACAACCATGGATAAAGAAACCACAGATAACAAGGCATTGAGTGAATGGGAATTGGAGGGTTAAGTTCTTGGAAGGCAAAAAAAGGCAGAAAAAGAAAAGAAAAATGCAGAAATAGGTGCAAAGGAGGAACATACCATGCTCTCCAACTGCCCAGCAATGCCCACCCCCAGTACCCAATTTGGCCAATTTCCCACACACAAAAAATCACAGATTTTTTTAATTTAACAAATGAGTCACAAAATGGCTCCTTTCATCAAAATGGTGGCCAGAAATGACCTCAGAGGTCATTTCCAGCCACCTAGGAACCACAGACACATGGATTTTTAACTCTTTGTTTAACTGCATATACCAAGGTCGGGTTTCCATTGCCTAGCCACAGATAAGTGAAACTATGGTTGTCGGAACTGCGTGTGATGAGGTCTACCTCTATTTCATTATAAGAATGAAAAGAAAAATGAGAGGCGATGAATAATTAAATGTGCCTCCTGCAGGAATAGAAATTGATTCTGGGCAATTAAAAAAGGCTTTTCAAGGGGCATCTAAGAGATTTATCTTCACCATGCCTCAGCCAAGATCAGCAGGAAGCAACAAAGTGGATTGAAACTGCAAAGAAGCAGCTTTCAGTTTAAGTCAAGGAACCCTGAAACAGCTCCATAGTGCTTTGTCCAAAACAGAGAGGATAGTGCTGCAGTGTTGCAATGTACAGAAGTCACCACAGATCAGAGCTGAAAAAGCATAGAACAGCACAGAAAACACTGGACTGCAGCTATTTAATAAGGTTGTGTAGATTCTCCATAAAAAGTGAATGAATAAAAGGATGGCAATGGCAGAGGAAAGGGCTCATGCTATTCACTCGGACAACACAGTCCACCAGCCATGTATGGTAGCCCATTAGGGGCTCAATACGATATTGCTGCCACCCTGGGAGTGGAGTGCCACTGCCCAACATCCAGAATACCACAATACATGACTGTGTTCATTCTGCATCCCAGATGGATAGGCATACTCTCTGGGGAAATGGAACAGCTTTGCATGCTGATAGAAGCCTTGCCAAAGTGGCTACTCAGCATGGAAAAAAGCTCAATCCAGCATACTAATTGTTCTGGTTTTTTTACTTAATCCCAATGGATCATATCTGCAGAACAACAACAAATATTTATATACAGCTTTTCAACAAAAGATTCCAAAGCGGTTTATGTAGAGAAATAATAAACAAATAAGATGGAACCCTGTCCCCAAAGGGCTCACAATCTAAAAAGAAACTTAAGATAGATACCAGCAACAGTCACTGGAGGTCCTGTGCTGGGGATGGATAGGCCCAATTACTCTCCCCCTGCTAAATAAAGAGTATCACCATGTTAAAAAGGTGCCTCTTTGCCCAGTTAGCAGGGTTTAGCTGCTTGCTTGCTTTAAGTTTGATGACTTACATCATTAAAGTACTGCAGGAGATGAGGGATGAGGGTCATCCCCACAGGTGCAAAATCCTCCGTCCCCAAGTGCCAGAACAAATTTCGGAAAGTCTTAATGGACTCTTTGGCAATGTTTTTGTCTGTATCTAAGCTGCAGGTCAGCAGGGGATTGACGAAGCGCTCCAGAGCTTCATCCTGAAGGAAGAAAAGATGCAAGCAATTAGATATGGTAGCTATTATAGAAAGCTAGGTTCATAAACAAAACACACAGTTACTTCGATCCTGCTGCTTTGAGCAGGAGGACAATTGGCATCTGCCAAGCATAGCAGGAGAATTACTCATGAGTAAACTTCTCAGATGGGGGTTGCTTTCCACGAAGTAGTTCAGTGGGGTGGGCTTGAGCCTTTCATACCTGGGAAGGTAACAGGGGGTGCAAGGCCATTCCACCTGCCTTGCCGGGACTCACCCACTGGCCCCTTTGCCTCCTGTGGAAACTCCGGCCCAGACAGGGAGCAGCCTGCCTGTCAGCAAATCTGTTGCCAGATTCCAGCTGGTTGGCTGCCAGCCTCCCAGACTGAACTGCACCACCTGTCGCTTGTCCTGGAAGCTGCTTGTGGGAGGAGTGGTTTTTGGGGCTTGCAGGCTTAAAAACCAGGAGACTCATCAAAGGCATAGCTGTTGGGCTACCTGTAGGCAGCCACCAAAGCCAGTTGCCAAAGGGGGCCGGCCTTTTGGGGCTGGACCTTCAAGGGTGGGACTGAGGGCTGGGAGGCTGGGTTGTGCCAGGCCTTTTGCAGATATGTGTTTGGGCTCTCTTGAGTGGGATGGCCCTGGGGGTGCCCCTGGCAGTTCTGGGGCAGCTATTACTGTACTGGTGGGTAATAGAAGAATTGGTGCTGGCAGAGCAGCTGGCAGCTACAGGGGAAGGGAAATCAGTAATTTAGTAACTGTTTCCACTTCCAGCTGTTCTGTCAACTCTCAGGCCTCGGGGAGCAGCTCCAATGACCCACAAGGTCAGGCCTTGCTCCTCTGCAATGCCAGGTCAGTTCAGAATAAGACCAAAATTGTCCACGATTTGATTGTGGATGAGGGAGCTGACCTGGCATGTATAACTGAGACCTGGTTCGGGGAGGCGAATGGTCCAGTGTAGGCTCAGCTTCTTCTACCAGGTTACTCTGTCATAGAGCAGGCTAGGGGATGTGGGTGGGGGCTGTGTGGAGTGGCTGTGGTCCATAAGAATACCATTGCTTACCAGGGCCCTTGTGAGACAGTTGACTTATATTGAGTGCATATTTTTGTGGCTGGGATCTAGGGATAGACTGGGAATTCTGTTGGTGTACCGTCCACCCTGCTGCCCAACTGACTCCCTAACTGAGCTGACGGAGCTGGTCACAGAGTTGGTGTTGGAGTCTCCTAGACTTCTGGTGTTGGGGGACTTCAATATCCACTTTGGGGCTGGCTTGTCTGGTGTGGCTCAGGAGTTCATAGTGGCCATGACAACTATGGGCCTATCCCATTTAGTTTCTGAACCAACTCATGTTGCTGACTACACACTCGATTTGGTCTTTTATTCAGATCAGGGAGCTGTTTCATGGGTGGGGGATCTGGTGGTTTCCCCATTGTCATGGATGGACCACTACCTGGTTAATATGATTGGTCTCACAGCCGCAATCCAAGACTTATGCAGTGGTGGTGCGTGCAGCGAAAAAGAGATTTTGGTCTGTGCACATTGCGACTGCAGGTTCGCGTCCAGCAGAGCTATCCCAGGTTGTGAGGAGTTTGGTTTCTGCTCCTTCTACCTCAAATCATTCCTCCGGATCGTTCTGCTGTGATGCTTTTAATGGGTTCTTTGAGAACAAGATCTCCTGTACTTGGGCCAACTTGGACTCCAATATTTCTGCAAGGTCTATGGAGGAGGTGTCCAGCGATCCCTCTTGCAGTATTAGATTGAATCAGTTTCAATCTGTGACTCTTGAGGATGTGGATGAGCTGCTTGGGGCCAGCAGCCTACCACCTGTTCTCTGGATCCTTGCCCAACTTGGCTGCTTTTATCTAGCAGTCCAACCTTGCCAGGTTGGAGGCGATCCAATCAAAGTTTTTGAGAAGTGTGCTCCAACTATCCCGGGGTGTCTCCAATGCATTTCTACGATTGGAAGCATGCTGGATTCGGGTGAAGGCAAGTGTTTGGCTGGTAATATTTGAATATTGGCTGAAGTTGATTATTCAGCCAGTAGGACTAGCACCCTTAGTGTTGAATGATACATATAGGTCTAGGTGGAAATACTACATGGAGAAGGGGTTGAACTACTATGGCTTCTCCAATGATGCTTTGGTTGTCTTGAGCTATGGGAGAGCAAGATCATGTCTGCGCCAACCCATTATGGATATGGAGAAACAGACGGACAGAAGCCAGATAGAGGTTGACACCGGGGGCGTAGCTATAATTGGGCAAACGGGTTCAAAGAACCCAAGCCGTGCCCAATCAGCAGCCGCCATTCACGGCCCTGACACGCCCCCCGCGTCTGACGTCAGATGTGGGGGCAGTAGTTTAGCTCCCAAGCGGGGGCCGCGCGGCCCCTTCGGGAGCTAAACAAAGGCTGGCGCTGCGTTCGCAGCACCAGCCAGGAGCGGCTCTTCCTTGTAGGGAAGAGTTGCTCCTGGCTGGCGCTGTGAACGCAGCATCAGCCTAACTAGCTCCTGAAGGGGCCATGCGGCCCCTTCAGGCGCTAAGACTGATGCTGCGTTCACAACACAGCCCAGGAGCGGCTCTTCCCTGCAGGGAAGAGCCGCTCCTGGGCTGCTCTGTGAATGCAGCACCAGCCTTTGTCTAACTGCCGAAGGGGCCGTGCTCCCCTTCAGCAGTTAAGCTGCTTCTCCCGAATGGAGCCTCAAGGCTCCATTCGGGAGCCAGACCACGCCCCCCGCATCTGACATCAGACACGGGGGCGTGGCTATCCCCTGCGTCTGACGTGAGATGCAGGGGGCGGGGCTATCAGGGCGCCCGCCGCGGCCGCACACGGGCCGCCGGCGGGCTAGCTACGTCCCTGGTTGACTCTTATTCAGGTAATCAAACATCACGGTCTGGCCCAGCAAGATACCTTAAAATATTAGTACCTAGTTTCCATAGTGCTCTGTTGCTGGCCCGGTGTAATGCCTTAGAAACAGCTGTCCAGGAAGGGAGATACTATAAGATCCCCTATAAAGAGCATGTCTGCCCTTGTGGTTCTGGGGAAGTGGAGTCAACGGCCCATGCTATCTTGAATTGTCAGTTTTATCAAACTTTGCGGAAGAGATATATAAGTCCTTTTTAAACAGCATACCCCAGTTGTTCTGAGCAGTTCTATCTGGAATTACTTTTGACAGACCATTGGGATGTAGTATCTTATAACGTGGCAAAGTATTGTTTTCTGGCTAATAAGACTAGGATAAGAAATGTTGAGAAGTGAGATATGGGGTTGGATTGAATTAAATTTTAGATTTTTATAATGCATGGAGCCCTCTGTTTTATGTAATGGATGAATTTGGTTGTTATTGTTCTGTTTTATGTTTTAACAGTTTATTACTTTATTTGACCAAGTTCGCTTTTATGTAAAGCTTGCTTTTATGTAAAGCTTTTGTACTTTGTGTTTTGCTGGTCAAATGACCGTAACAATAAAGATTTGATTTGATTTATCTAGCAGGGAGATTGTTGGAGGTGGCCTAGTTAATATAATAAATGCATCGCTGAGGGAGGGTAGGGTGCCCCCTTGTCTGAAGGAGGCAATGGTTAGACCACTCCTAAAGAAGCCTTCCCTGGACCCCTTAGAGATGGATAGTTACAGGCCAATATCCACTCTCCCTTGGTTGGACAAGGTGATTGAGAGGGTGGTGGCCAACCAGCTCCAGACAGTCTTGGAGGAAACTGATAATCTAGACCCATTTCAAACTGGCTTTATTGCTGGCTATGGGGTTGAGACAGCCTTGGTCACCATCAGCCAATTACAAAAAGCAGCTTTACTGGGAACAGCCTATATTCTGCGACGATATCTATAACAATTGACAATAACATTCTGGCATCCCAGGTCCTTTGGAAGGACTCGATGTCTGGATAAAACAAACCAGTCAATAACACCTGTCTGACTGTGTAAACAAGAAATAATAATAATAAATGGTTGCCCCAGTTCTCCAGGGTTTTTAAGCTGTTGAATTGTTTAATTGGTTTTATTCTGTTTTTATAGTTTTGATTTTAACTGTTAACTGGTTTTAATTGTTTTTACCTTGTTGTAAACTGCCCTGAGCCACTTTGGAAGGGCAGAATATAAATCGAAAAATTAATAATAATAAATAACTAAAAGCAGCTGTTGCTGGTAGATGATCGAGGGAAACAGGGCTATGGTAGCACTCATTCCCTAACCTCATTTAAGAGGTGGGCTCCGTAGGTGACTTTGCCAAGGAGGCTCAGCTGCTTTATCCTGGTCTTGGCTGTGTGTGAGAACAGCCTCATTATGTTAAAAATGCAGTCTGGCCCTGCATCTTCATTCTTTTTACGTTTATTATTTATTTATTTATTTATTTATTTATTTGATTTATATACCGCCCTTCCAAAATGGCTCAGGGCGGTTTACAATAAAAACAATAAAAACTAAAACAAATTAAAAACAATATAGCAATTAACAATATAAAAACATTTTAAAATAGGATTTAACAGTTTACAGTAATTAAAAGCCCCAAAATCGGGTTAAAATTTAAAAACCCTGGAAAGCCAGGCCAAACAAATACGTTATAAGGGCTCTTCTGAAGGCTAACAGAGAATTCAAATTACAGATTTCCGCAGGGAGCGCATTCCACAGCCCCGGAGCAGCCATAGAGAAGGCCCGCCTCCGAGTCGCCACCAGATGAGCTGGTGGTAACTGGAGATGGACCTCCTCAGATGACCTTAAAATGCGGTGGGGAACACGCAGAAGAAGGCGCTCTCTAAGGTAACTCGGGCCTAAGCCATTCAGGGCTTTAAAGGTAATCACCAGCACTTTGTATTTTGCCCGGAAACATATCGGCAGCCAGTGCAATTGTTTCAAAATAGGTGTAATATGGTCTCTCCGGGTTACCCCAGAGACCAATCTGGCTGCCGCATTCTGAACTAATTGAAGTTTCCGAACTACGTACAAAGGCAGCCCCACGTAGAGCGCATTGCAATAGTCAAGCTGGGAGGTTACCAGCTGGTGCACCACTGTTTTGAGGTCATCCTCCTCAAGGAATGGACGCAACTGTCGAATCAGCCGAAGCTGATAGAAAGCACTCCTGGCCATGGCCTCCACCTGAGAAACCAGGGTGAGGCCTGGGTCCAGGAGTACTCCCAAGCTGCGCACCTGCTCCTTCTGGGGGAGTGTGACCCCATCCAGCACAGGGAGATCTAACTCACTCCTCAGATTCTGAGCCCCCACAATGAGCACCTCCGTCTTGCTTGGATTCAGCTTCAATTTGTTCTCCCTCATCCAGCCCATTACTGCCTGTAGGCAGGCATTTAAAGAGTGAGTGCCATTTCCTGAAGATGAAAAGGAGAAATAGATTTGGGTGTCATCAGCATACTGATAACACCCAGCACCAAATCTCCTGATGACCTCACCCAGCGGTTTCATGTAGATATTGAAAAGCATTGGTGACAGAATGGAGCCCTGAGGGACTCCATATAACAGCTCCTGCTTTGAGGAGCGACTGTCACCAAGCTCCACCATCTGGGATCTACCTGAGAGATAGGAACGGAACCACTGCAAAGCAGTGCCCCCTATTCCCAGCCCCTCCAGGCGACCCAGAAGGATATCGAACGCCGCCGAGAGATCCAAGAGGACCAACAGGGTCACACTCCCTCTGTCGATTCCCCGGTAAAGGTCATCCATCAGGCCGACCAAGGCTGTCTCAACCCCATAGCCAGCTCTAAAGCCAGTTTGAAATGGGTCTAGATAATCAGTTTCCTCCAAAACCGCCTGGAGCTGGTTAGCCACCACCCTCTCGATTACCTTGCCCAGCCAGTGGAGATTGGAGATTGGCCTATAACTATCCATCGCTGAGGGATCCAGGGTAGGCTTCTTAAGAAGAGGTCTAACTATTGCCTCCTTCAGACAAGGAGGCACCCTACCCTCCCCCAGCGATGCATTTATGATAATAACTAGGCCATCTCCAACAATCTCTCCACTAGATTGAAGCAGCCAGGTCGGGCAAGGATCCAGAGAACAAGTGGTAGGCCGTACCGCTCCAAGCAGCTTGTCCACGTCATCAGGAGTCACAGATTGAAACTGATCCAACCTAACACTGCAAGAGGGATTGCTGGATACCTCCCTCACAGACCCTGCAGAAATAGTGGAGTCCAAGTCGGCCCGAATACAGGAGATTTTATTCGCAAAGAACCCACTAAAGGCGTCACAGCAGAGTGTCTCTGGGAGCTGATTTGAGGCAGAAGGAGCAGAAATTATACTCCTCACCAGTTTAAAGTTCAACTGCAGTGTTTGTGTGTGTTTCTCTCTCTCTCTCTCTGTGCGCGCAGTCAGGATCAGGATGACAAAGAGGAATAATTTAACCCTTTCTCACCATGCAGCAACCCCAGCAAAAATTCCACCCCCAGCTGCTATGACCATACCAGTGGCAGCTTCATTTCCGAGATTAACATTTACTTGGGGCAGGGGGACATGTTCATTGGGACTGCAGCAGAAGCTGGGGTGGGGGACCCACAGATGCAGGGCAAAATAATCTGTTTAATGCAACATGTAGTTTGGCCCTCTTTTCTCACAACCAAACTCAGAAGCTGGAACATTTAACCAGTGAGACCCTATATAGGGCCAAGAGCACCAGTTTTACTTTGTGCTGGAAATAGAGCTGGTGTGGGCACTAAGAATGTCTGTTTCAGAATCAGGTTGAGCTGCTGTGCACAGGAGTGGAACTACAATAGGGCAAATGGGTCTGAGTGACATGTGCCATCCTGCCTCCAGAGCCCCCTCGCTCTGTCTCAGGGGCTTCCTCACTCACCTCCCCTCTCCTGCTGGCCAGCCACTCCTGCTGCTTCCTACCACCATGTTCCTTCCTGTGGCGAAGCACCACGTTGCCCATCCCCAGTAGTGCTCCTGCAGTCCACTGCTGCTTCCCAGCTGCTCAGGGGTCTGATGGTCCCAAGTCAGCTGGGAACAATGGCATGCACACTCTTCATTCCCAGCTGTCTCGGGATCAGAGCTGGCTGGAGCATGGGCGGCAGGAGTGGGGAGGCCACCTCTGCTTTGCCTCCGCCATTGTCACTGCCGTGGGAGTCCACTGCTGGAGTAGGGAACCCGCCACCGCCACAGGAGGGCTGCCTGTGAGAACACAGGCCTTCCATGTGCTCCCTATACCACTGGTTGTGCAGTCCCACAGTATCGGACTTTCACCATGGTATAACTCTGTGTCAAAGCATGAGCTTGATCAGGAACAATAGTGATATCCCTTTATTTTAGGTTGCAAGGCTGGGAAAGATCTCAGCTTGTCAGGGCCAGGCTAGGGGCAGCCAACCAAATACAGACCAGAAGTGGCAAGTTTCGAAACCCAGGGTCCCTGCTGATCGCTGGAGTTGGGGCCTGAAATGCAGGGTGCACTGCAAATCATACTGCTCTATTGACCATGCAAGCTCAGACCACCAGGCCTCAGGCCTGGCCAGTCCAGAAGATTCATACTGTCTGCCAACCACAGGGGTTCTTGAATACCCCCATTCCCTTCTTTATTATTATTTTGTTTTTAAAAAATATTTTTGAATTTAAGTTACTTCTTATATTTACATGACAATTCATTTATTATTCAATTTTTATACCACCTTTCATAATGTATCTCAAGGTGGTTTACAAAAGATAAAATACAACAAAATTCCATAAAAGGAATTACAATCAAATGTATTCAACACCCCTGCTAACTTGGCAAAGAGACACCTTTTAACATGGTGATTCTCTTTATTTAGCAGGGGGAGAGTAACTGGCCCTGTCCACCCCCAGCAGAGCATTCCTCCAGTGACTGTTGCTGGTGTCTATTTTATGTTTCTTTTAGATTTTGAGCCCTTTGGGAGCAGGGATCCATCTTATTTATTTATTATAGAAATCAAATAGATAAATAAATAAATAAATAAATAAATAAATAAATAGAAAGAGTGAGGGAAGAAACCCAGTTCCAAAGGGCAGAGTAAAATAAAGAGAAATAAAGTATGCAAAATAACATTCTGTGGTGAGGATTAGAATGTAACATCTGAGGAAACAATAAACAACTTGAGAAACTATGCAAGGAGTACAGCAAACTGCTCCAGATCACAAAGTATAGATTTGTTAGACTACATTAAAAGGATTTAGTCTTACTGGTTTGCAATAAAATGCTTTAGAGGGGTACGTAAAATATAAAAAAGTAACAAAGTTTCCAGAAATAAGTGCTTAGGAAGGGTCAGCTATGTCAGTGAACTGAGAAAAATTGTATCCATACCAAGTATATCATGCAGTTGTTCATACCAATTTCATAATCAAAGATATGTTCCCACATCTCTGTTACCTGAAATTTAGGATTCTGAGAATACCTGGTCTTCGGAAGCTTACGTTGATTAAGACCCAGTCATGGGCCATGAGATTCCTGCTTCAAGCCCAAAAGTGTATATACTTGTTATCCTATATGCATCCTCTGCTCCACCCTGAGAGCTGTTCAGTTCCTGCAGTGATGCTCTTACCTCAAAGGAATGCTTCAGAAGGTACCCGAGCCCTCGGATACTGAAGACTTGCATGAGTGGGCAGGCCTGCACCATCCATTCGTGGAGGACATCCAGGATGTCTTGCTTCACAAACATCATGCCTATTTGCATGTGAACAAGAAGCTGAGAAAAAAAGCTCTTGTTGGTAAGCAAGGTCACAGGGGGAACAGCAGCCATCCCAGAAGTATCATAAGAAGAAAGTATCATAGATAGGTATCATAGAAATAATGTTAGATAGGAAGTATCATTAATAAGACCAATGGTCCATCTATCTAGCCCCACATCTTGCTTCCCATGGTGGCCAGGCCAACCAGATGGGAAGCCCATGAACAGGAAATAAAGGTAATATCCCTCTCCCAATTTCCAGCAACTGGCAGTCAGAGATATACTGAGGTCATTCACGCAACCGAAAACTGGGTAGGATAAGTGTCCTGCCTAGATTTGGGAGCTGTGTGTGCTCCGAATTTTCGGTTGTGTGGGATCAAATGAATAGGTTGGAGGAGGGAGAAAGGATTGTGTGAAATCAAGGTAGGAGAAAAAGCTGGGTAGGGCAGCTTTTCCTCCTACCTTGGTCAAATGCTGGGCATGAAAGCCGGGTAGGACAGCATTCTCGTACCCAGCTTTTTCTCCAACCTTGATTTCATACAATCACTTCTCCCTTTTCCTACCTAGTTGTTTGCTCCCACACAAATGGAAATTAGGAGCACACACAGCTCCCAAACCTGGGTAGGACACTTGTCCTACTCAGTTTTCAGTTGTGTGAATGACCTCACTATCCCTGAACATGGAGGTTCCACATAACCATTGTGACTATTAGCCACTGACAGTCTTCTCTTCATCATGGATTTGTCTAATTCCCTCGTAAAGTCATCTGAGCAAGTGACCATCAACACATCTCACAACAGAGACTACATCAGTGAATTATGTGGTGTGAAGAAATTTCAGTACAATGGGTACCCCTGGAATTTTGGCATGTGAAGCAACTGCCTACTTTGTCTCTAGGATTGATCCATCCCTAGAATAAAGCATGCCACTATCTGCACAGACCCATCCTGAGTCTTGTTTCTCAGTACACTAGAGATGTGATGCAATATTGGGAGCTACCGTTTATCTAGGAGGACTAATTGACAACATCCACGGACATGATGCTTAATGGAGTAACATAAGCAGAAGCACAGATCTCTTTGCCCTCTACCCCTTTTTGTCAGGTCTATGGCCATTAGGGATGTGCACAAAACTGGTTCACCCGGTTCAGTTCGAATTCGAACCAGGTTCGAACCATGAGGGGGTGGTTCGGTTTTGGTTTTGTTCGAACCACCCCCTGGTTTGGTTCGAATTCGAACCAGTTTGAACCGATGAGAACCGGTTTGAACTGGTTTGGACACCCAAAAATTGGTAGGATGGTAGCTGGCACCCAGGGGTAACTGCCACCCAAACCCCAAAGCAATCGGACACTCGTACAATTTTTTATGAATTTTTGAAAATTATTTCTATTTTTTCTCATAGGATATAATGGGAATCTAACCAGCCCATTATTCCTTATTGTGGAGCACCCATGGGTGCCAACAACCATGCAAACCCCAAAGCAATCATACACTCCTATGGTTTTTCATGAATATTTGAAATATTTTTAATTATTTTTCTCATAGGGTATAATGGGGCCCAAACCAGCCCATATCCCCTATTGTGGAGTACCTAGGGGCACAAAAGTGGGGTAGGTGGTAGACAACCAGGGGTGCCTACTATCCACAATGTTCCAAGGTAATCGGATACTCCTCTGATTATTGGTGAATTTTAAAATTATTTTGGAATTTCTCATAGAGAATAATTAGGATTGCAGCAAATTTATAGCTTCACGTTGGGGGGAAAGGAGTGTCATAGAGCGGAGTGTGGTGGGTGGTAGTTCCTAGGGTGGGCAAGGAAGCTATCAGAATTATTTGAAAGGAATTGGGCAAAGGGATGATTTTTAAGTGATTTTTGAAGTTTACGCGTCTTTAAGGTTTTTCTCCATAAAGAAGCATGGAGGTGTCAGCAAATGTATAGCTTCACATTGGGGGCAAAAGGGTGGCCTAAAGCAGTGTGGGTTTGGTGGTAGTGCCAGGTAGGGGCAAGGAAGCTACCTGAATTTTTTAAAAGGATTTTGGCAGCGGGCTGATTTTTGGTGAATTGTTGAAGTTTATGTGTCTTTAAGGTTTTCCCTCATAAGGTATAATGGAGTTTTCAGCAGCCCCATAAGTGCACTTGGGGGGTGCTGGGGTGACACAGAGCGAGTGGTGGTGTAGTGCACATAGGGTGCCAACCACCCCCATGGGTTTCTAACCCATGGGGTACAGGGTTTTGTTGTTTCTGAGGTATTCTGAGTGTAGATTCTGTGATAGCAAATGAGATTTTCAATGAGACACCATGAATCCACTCTAATTTGGATTCAACAATTCACCAAAAATCAGCCCTCTGCCAAAATCCTTTGAAAAAATTCAGGTAGCTTCCTTGCCCCTACCTGGCATTACCACCAACCCCACACTGCTATAGGCCACCCCTTTCCCCCTGACGTGAAGCGATACACCCTCCATTATACCTAATGGGGGAAACCCTTAAAGATGCATAAACTTCAACAATTCACCAAAAATCAGCCCTCTGCCCAAATCCTTTGAAAAAATTCAGGTAGCTTCCTTGCCCCTACCTGGCACCACCACCACCCCACACTGCTCTAGGCCACCCCTTTGCCCCCAACGTGAAGCTATACGTTTGCTGACACCTCCATGCTTCTTTATGGAGAAAAACCTTAAAGACGCGTAAACTTCAAAAATCACTTAAAAATCATCCCTTTGCCCAATTCCTTTCAAATAATTCTGATAGCTTCTTTGCCCACCCGGGGAACTACCACCCACCACACTCTGCTCTACGACACCCCTTTCCCCCCGATGTGAAGCTATACATTTGCTGCAATCCTCATTATTCTCTATGAGGAATTCAAAAATACTTAAACAATTCACCAATAATCAGAGGAGTGTTCAATTGCCTTGGGGTTTTGTGGGTAGTAGGCACCCCTGTCTGTCTACCACCCACCCTGCTTTTGTGCCCCTAGGTGCTCCAAAATAGGGGATATGGACTGGTTCGGGTCCCATTATACTCTATGAGAAAAAATAAAAATAATTTTCAAAAATTCATAAAAAATCGTACGAGTGTCCGATTGCTTTGGGGTTTGGGTGATGGGTACCCCTGGGTGCCAGCTACCATCTTACCAATTTTTGGATGTCAGAACTGGTTTGAACTGGTTCGAATCGAACCACCCCCTGGTTCAGTTCAAATTCGAACCTGCAGCTCGAACTGATGGCTGGTTCAGTTTGAATTCGAACCTTCGAACCAGCCTGGTTCAAATTTGAACCGGTTTGAATTCAAACCGGTTCTCACATCCCTAATTGCCATAGACCTTGACTAGCACTATATTGATTTTATTTGCCAATCTGGCCTGTTCCGTGGCTGTTTTGCTTTTAGTGGTGTGTTCGTATTTATTATCATTATTCTAAACTTGGGTGATCTGAAGTTAAGCAAGCAAGAAAGAAAGACAGGAAGGCTATGCATGTGAGCAGCAAAACCCAGGCTAGGGCAGACTAACCTGGGTTTGGCTGCCTGTGTGCACTGTTGGGATTGAGCCCGATCCTAGCGCTGCCCTCTCAGATAGCCCAAGTTTTAACCTCGGCCTTTAGCCAGGGTTAAGGGCGTGAGTGCACCTTTAACCCTGGCGCCAGGGTCGTGCATATGCCTAGGCTTCACACCTAGATCACCCGTCTCATGGGGGTATCCCCCAATGCACCGCACTCGTTATGTGCTGCACTGTGGGATATCGAGAGGCCGGGATGCTTCGGCCACACTCCCAGCAGAATGTGCTCCATTGTCTGGGGGGAAGATGAGTTGGACCCTGCCTTCTCCCTCGCCCACCCTCCCATTCTCCATAATGATCGTATAAATAGCCTTAATGTATGAGATTGTGGAAGGTGAAAGACAATGGTGGAGTCATGGGGAACAAGGGTTGGAAATGAGAGCACACACAGCCACATGTACTTAACTGTATGACTAGCATCCCATTAACTGTGTGACCAGCACCCCACTCTCTTTGGCCCTGTCCTCTTAAAGCCCTTGCCCCAGTCCCTATATTAGGCCTGCAGAAAAAGTGATCCACCAGGCAGTTTTGTAGTCAGGCACGGTGACTGGCCAGGGCCTAATCAAACTCCTGGGTTTGCTGCCTGCCTGGGACTGCAAAAACACAGGAGTTGCAAAGCACTTCTCAGGTCACGGTCCCCTACAAGAGAGCCTACATGCCCAGCTGGCTTCCAAATCTCACCTCGGCGAAGAAGGCCATCCCAATAGTCCTCTCCTTAACGTCTGGACGGCGCAAATATGTATTGGCCTGTTTGAAAGTCTGTTTGAGGTGCATTTTGTTAGATGCAAACAAACACCTGGAACGTCAAACAGAAAACCCAAATGAGTCACAAATCTGAAAGCTAGCAAGACACGCTGTTGCTGCTTACCATGGGTGAGAGGACCTGTCCAAGAGGCTTAGAGTGAGAAAACAACATAAGGCAGACCACAGAAGAAGGAAAAGGAAGCAGAGTTCAGCAGGGGAAGAATATGCTATTGTTTCAGTTACAAGAACTTAGGCTGAGTTCCCAACCTTGGGTCTCCAGATGTGGTTGGACTACAGCCTGCATCCCAAGAGGTGATGGGAGCTGTAGTCCAACAACATCTGGGGAACCAAGGTTGAGAACCGTGGAGGAGGAGGGAGCAGAGCTGGTCTTGTGCAGTAGTGGCCAAGAGGCACCTTAAAGAGTAAAGGAATTGG
The DNA here is from genome assembly GCF_027244095.1 of Hemicordylus capensis. NCBI lineage: Eukaryota > Metazoa > Chordata > Lepidosauria > Squamata > Cordylidae > Hemicordylus > Hemicordylus capensis. The sequence goes on from NC_069658.1 coordinate 262,955,245, forward strand.
TGCTTATCTCCACTCTCAGAGAAGCAGTGTGCAGCCCAGCATCCCCTGCGGTGGGGGATCACCTCTGCCACTCACCTGGCTTCCACGGAGCCATTCACCTGCCTGCTGCCAGGGGAGTGGTGGAGGCTCTCCCCCACCTCAGGGGTTGCTGGGCAGCATGCAGCTTCTCTGAGCAGAGTTCAGGTGCGGCGAGAGTGGAGGGAAGGACCTATTCTTTTACTCTTAAAGGTCCCTCTCGCCGCCCCTCCACCGGCACCCTCACCTGCTATGACTGGTCTTGTGGTATCAGGCGTGACTTGTCCCCTTTGCTAAGCAAGGTCCACCCTGGTTTGCATTTGAATGGGAGACTACACATGTGAGCACTGTGAGATATTCCCCTCAGGGGATGGGGCTGCTCTGGGAAGAGCACCTGCATGCTTGCATGCAGAAGGCTCCAGGTTCCCTTCCTGGCATCTCCCAGATAGGGCTGAGGGAGACTCTTGCCTTCAACCTTGGAGAAGCCGCTGCCAGTCTATGTAGACAATACTGAGCCAGATTGACCAATGGTCTGGTTCGATGTAAGGCAGCTTCCTATGTCCTAACTCCTGCAGTAGGCCATGGGACTACGGGTTCGTCTTCTTCATATGAGGAAGACTCATAGGTCAAAATGCGTCTGACCCACTGAACAGAACTTTCACACTTTGGGAAGGTTTCCCACGATTGGGTGGTACAGCATTCAGTTTTCAAGAGGACTTTTGCTCACCTGCGAGCATATATTTTTACTACTTGGGACATTTCTATATTTTCTATGTTACCTTATTGCTATTTGTATCAGAATGTTTTATATTTTATCTTTATGAAATGATTTTAACTGCATTTAGCTGTTCTATGTAGGACTTTTAAATTTTGCTATTCAAATACCCACTTCTAGTTATACTTAGCTTTTAGCAGCCCATTACTGTATAAGTTTTCTTTCCTGGTCTTTTTTGGCCTTTAGATTTATCTTTTGTATCAGTGATGTACCCTATTTTGTGTTGTGGCCAGTTTCTCCAAGCCTGTATGCCCAAGCCTCCCAGCATGCAGCTTCTTACCTTATAAGGAGAAAAATGCCTTCAAAGAACTTGTCTGGGGTGGCCAACATGTCCCAACAGCCTTGTGTTCCCAGAAGGTTGTACTCCTTTATATACCCAGCACATGCAATCAGGTTCTTCAGGGCCTGGATGGCAGAGCTGAGTTAAATACGTAAAAAGGTATTGTCAGAAGCCGGATGGGCCCAACTGCAGAGCCTCTCACGGGTCTCAACCCAAAGTCTCTCGAACCCTTCGAGACTTACTTACGTACTTATTACATTTATATTCTGCTCTTCCTCCAAGGAGCCCAGAGTTTCTCCTCACAACAACCCTGTGAAGTAGGTTAGGCTGAGAGAGAAGTGACTGGCCCAGAATCACCTAGCAAGTCTCATGGCTGAATGGAGATTTGAACTCGGGTCTCCCTGGTCCTAGTCCAGCTAATCCAGCACTCTAACCACTACACCACACTGGCTCTTTTTGCAGTCTGCAAAGCCAAACTCAGTCCGCTAGCCATGTCTGGTGCTCCAAAAAGAGCTCAAGAAGCCCCACATTTTGCTCCCTGCTGGGCACTACAAAAATGGAGGCGGGGTTGCCAAGCAACATGGCTGGTGGGCTGCATTTCTTTCAAGGATGGCGCAAGTTGTGCAGGCTTACACTAAGGGGAAAAGTCTGCTGTGGTGCTTTTGTTAAGCAGAGAGAAGACTAAGGGCCAAACCGAGCAGCACAGCTATTGCGTGACTGGGGCCTGCATGGGTTTTAAATTAGCAGTGGTGCATGGCTCCAATCTAGACACATACTGCAGCAGGCGGGGGCTTAACCCTTTGTCCCTGCTGTGGTCTTGGCCCAGATTGCCCCCTTCCCCACATGGCTATCTGCCTAGGGAGGAAAGGGAATGAAGCTTTCCTTCCAAAGCAAGTAACACCCCACCCCACATTAAGGTCATCGAGAGAGGTCTGCCTCCAGATGCCAGCAGCTCATCTGGCGGTGACTCGGGAGTGGGCCTTCTCTGTAGTTGCTCCTGGGCTGTGGAATGCACTCCTATAGATATCTGCGGTTTAACATCTTTGTCAGCCTTTAAAAGAGCCCTTAAGACACATTTTTGTAGCCTGGCTTTTAGTAAACTTTGAATGTTTGGAAATTCTTTTAATTCATTGTTGTTTTAACAGTTTGTTTTACTGTGTTGTTTTTGTATCGACTGCTGTGAACCGCCTAGAGCCTTGGAGTCAGGCAGTATATTAAATAAATAAATAAATAAATAGCTGCAGAGGCCCCCCAGTTTGGACTGGGACTGTGACAGGGACAAGGGGTTAATGCCTCCTCCGTTCCATGGTCCCAAAGCAGATTGGCCCCCTATTAGATGGTATTTAGAAAGTAACTCATGAGACATGCAGGTGCAAAGCACGTATTAAAATGTCTCTCCTCTACTTTGGCCCTAAGCAGGGACATGATGGAGGCTTGCAAAATTAAGCATGAGTGGAGATAGCAGACAGAGAAAATTTTCTTTCTTTCCTAATCCTAGAACTGAAGGCTAAAAAGGCAAGTTGGGAAAAGGTTCAAAGCTGACTGTATAAATCAGCTTGCTTAGGGCAGGGCTTCTCAAACTTGTGTACACTGCCTAGATATGCACATATCAGGTGGTATATAAATATGATACATACATAAATAAACTTGGGTCCCCAGATGTTGTTGGACTTCAGCTCCCATAATCCCCAGTCACAATGGCCTCACTCATTGTGGGAGTTGAAGTCCAGCATCATCAGGGGAGCAAAGTTCGGCCCTGACTTAGGAATTCTCTGCACAAAGAGGTGGTGATGGCTACTATGAAACCGAGTTTTTATATCCTGATTTGTACGCCATCGTTGAAGCACAGCCACTAGGTTGTGATGACATGCAGAGTGGTGATTAACCAACTAGATTTCCTGGGCTCACAAGGGTTTCCAGTCCAACAAAGTACTGCTTCTAGAATTCTGTAAACCTGGATTTCATGGGAACCAACAGAAACTTGCTCTTAGTGCAGTGGGTCAGTTTTGCAAGCCAGGGGAAGGGAGAAGAAGAGCCACCCCTAATGTTCCTGCAGGTTTTTAGGGGTCCTTTCAGAAGAACATAAGAACAGCCCTGCTGGATCAGGCTCAAGGCCATCTAGTCCAGCATCCTGTTTCACTCAGAGGCGCACCAGATGCCTCTGAGAAGCCCACAGGCAGGGGGTGAGGGCTTTCCTCCTCTCCTGCTGTTGTTCTTCTGCAACTGGTATTTAGCAGCAAATATAAGCCCAGCCTCAGAGGCAAGGCCTATAGCCATGAAGCAAGGTGAGGCTGTCCCTTCAGGCAGCAGATTACTGGGGCATTATCAGAGTAGCAAGCTGCCCCCTGCCCCTCCCACCCCCGCTACCATCAGAGCAGCTCTTCAGGACCAATCTGACCTCTACCAATTTTGCAAGGACCATTTCTCTTGATAGGTTTGCAGAAAACACCAGGAGACAGGGGTGTAGCTATAATTGAGTGGATGGGTTCAAAGAACCCAGGCTTTGCAGCTCCTGAGGGCCCCCAGATCCACCTCTCCCTAATTTTCTTCATTATCTCCCTCACACTGAGGGGCTGCTGGGGAGGGGGTGAACATGAGCCTCCTCTCCCCAAGCTACGTCCCTGCCTGGCCATTTTCCAGACTACGAGATTTGCACCAGTTAAAGTGTTGACAAGTGTGATGGCATGAGGCAGTGGTTTGAAGCCGCATGTACAGTGTTTCTTGATGCATTTTTCAATGCACCATGACAGGGTTTTGGCTGTTCATATTGCCCACCATTGCCACAGGTTTTCCAGGCAGGGGGTGTCCATATTCCACCTGAATCACATTCACTGTCCCTCCTCCTCCATTTTGGGCCAATAGGGTTGTGCAGGGGGCAGGAAACCACTGACGCGACAAACTCTTTTTAAAAAAAGAAAAAAATCTCAGTCCTTTGTTCAAAGCCTCTAGCAGGGACACAGCTCCATCAGCTCTGCTTTGAGCTAGCAAGAGCACCGGAAACACGTGGAGCTTGATGACAGATGGTGACTCTGTATAAGACTGCTTCCTGTCGGAGAAACATGTTTACCTGAGGAAACATGAACGTTTCTGAAAAATAAGTCTGATGAAAAACAAAAGGCAATGGTGGGGAAAGTGCGGCTCCAAAACGAGAATTTAGTTGCAGTGTTGCACTCTTGCACAAGCAATCCAGCAAAATAAACAAACAAACCCCAGGCTACAGGGGTTTGCCGAATGAACCAGCCAATCCATAGCACAGAAAAATGGAGGAAACATGAACGTGTCTGAAAAATAATTCTGATGAAAAACAAAAGCAAATGAAATTGAAATCAAAAGCTGAGCAAAAACCTGGGTGGGGAAAAAAAAATCAAATTCGCAGAAAGATTATTTCATGAATGGGACAGAAAGGGGCTGTAAAAATCAATAAATCATTGCACCACAGTTTGAACTGTCCACACCACACCATGCTGCAATGCATAAATGATGGGGCAAGCCTTCTACAATGGAAAAATACAGCTACTTTCCTGCAATGCATAGACAAAGTTGTAGGGCTACACTACAACACATTGATAAAATCATAGGCATCGGAAATATGAATGGCACCCTGCTGACAGTGCAGCTACCGTGATGTCGCAACATGGGCCATACGGAGGGGCACTTAGCAGACACGTTGCGAAACCATTGCAGCATGTAATGCGGGAAACGCCTAGGAGAGAAAAGGAGGCCGCTCTTGTTTTCTGCAAACTTTAAAGGGATGCCGGCAGCCTTCCCTCCGCTCCGCCCCCCTCACCTCTTTCTGAGCCTGCACAGGTTGGTTCTGAAAGCTGACTGGCTCCCACCAGGGGCATAGGGCAAGCTGGCATTGGGTGCCTCACATCAGGTACCGCAATGCCTTGGCTTCTTACCTCAGTGGGGTGGCAGGGGACTCAGCATCACTTAACCTCCTGGATCCTCTCCTTCCTGTCCCGATGACAAAATAAATTTGAGTGACCAGAGCAATGAGCAGGTGGGCAAATTTGCCCTGGACTGCATCCTCAGACTCGGGCAAAGACAGGATCAGACACAAAGCATTGGTAGCCTAGAAGGGGCAGGGAAGGAGAACCTCAATCAGCAGGGGATCATCATGAGCTATAATCCCTCACATCAGCCACCCCGCCCCCAGCCTCAAGTCAGAAGATATCACAGAGCTCTGCGTCAGAAGGCAGCCATCTTTTTCCCAACAAGGGTCCCTGTGCCTTTCATAGCTGCAAAGGGAGGCATAGATTCAACACAGCAATCCTCCAGTTGTCATTGCTGGTGTCTATCTTATTTTCTCATTTGATTGTCAGCCCTTTTGGGATAGGGTTACAAATCATCATCATTTTTATTAGGAAGTGCCTTATACGTGTCAGACCACTGGTCCATCTGGCTCAGTAATGTCTATACTGACCAGCTGTGGCTCTCCAAGGTTTCAGGTGGGATTCTTGCCCAGTTCTATCTGGGCCTTTCCCAGACTGCAGGTTTTAACATGGGATTAAGAGGGGTAAAATAGTGTGAGTTACAGGGCATATCAGATATTTTGAATCTTCCCCAAAACCCAATGCAAAAAGTGGGTTTTTTTTTTAAAAAAACAACCCAGACATAAATCGGTATAAGCTCCAATGAGCAATGAAAAACCCAAATTGTGTCTCGAGTGCTCCCTGATAGCTTGCAGGGACCTCGACGTAAATCTGGATGATATGTGAGCGCACACCTGCCCTTCCCAAGTAAAACCATCGTCTGGTAGGGCTCCTGGAGATGCTGTCAGGGACTGAAACTGGGACCTCCTACATGCAAAGCAGATGCTCCACCACCAAGCTACGGCTCCATCCCCATTACCAGATAAGCCACATGATCCTCAAAGTTCAACCTTTGAGAAGCTGGAATGTTTCCAGTCTCTGTGAGAAGATTTTGCTTTGAAAATTTTGTTTTCGCCCTAGCTAGCCAGAGAGACAGGTGCTAACAGATCACAGAAATGTACTCAGGTCTGCTCTTCTGCCGTGAATAGCAGCATGTTTTTCAAGAATCTGTAGGTGAAGCTTTTCGTGGAGATCAGCATTTTCTCATGCTAATGTCTCAACATCAAGCCACAGCACATCAAACACGGTTGATATTGAAAGCGCTAGGCAGAAACCCCAACCCAACTCCCCAAGTTGAGAGGAGAGCTGGTCTTGTGGTAGCAAGCATGACTTGACCCTTTAGCTAAGCATGGTCTGCCCTGGTTGCATTGACTACATGTGTGAGCACTGTAAGATATTCCCCTTAGGGGATGGACCCACTCTGGGAAGAGCATCTAGGTCCCAAGTTCCCTCCTTGGCATCTCCAAGATAGGGCTGAGAGAGATTCCTGCCTGCAACCTTGGAGAAGCCGCTGCCAGTCTGTGAAGACAATACTGAGCTAGATAGACCAAGGGTCTGACTCAGTATATGGCAGCTTCCTATGTTCCTAAGTTCAGGGCTAATAAAGGACAGATAAGCGGAGTGCTCCTGTACCGCAATAGGCATGAGAGACTTGCTGTGACGCCTGGTATTGGAGACTTCTGAAAGAGGCTCTTCATCTTGCAGCCTTTTGAGCAGTGGTCCTATAATCCTGATGTTCGAATATGGGTCGTAGGCCAGGGCCATCCACATCTCTGCTACGCTGCTGCAGGTTTTCAAAACAACATAAAAAAAGGAAAACTCAGGTCTTGTATTTTTCCTTCCTGATGTTCCACCTGCATTAGCTCAAGGAATCTGTAGCAGACCCAACTGCACCATCCCAACCTTTCAGGTATAATCCTGGTTTTCTGGTTCCTGGCCAATCATAGTCCTCATTTTGTATTTGGGGGAGATTTTAGAGGGTGTTTTTTTTAAAAAAAGTAGTGTTAGTATGCACATATCTCAATTCTTTGGGTCTTAGTCTAAATATTTATCTTAAATATTGGGTGTGCGTGTGAAGAAATGTCTTAATTCTACCACACATGCATGTCAATGCTTGCATGTATGAATACAAAATAACAGTGACTGACATCCAGACTAATGAAAGACCAGTGCTACAGTAGAAGCACTGGTGCTTCTGAAGAGTTCAACTAACTCATCAACACCGCTCATGCAGTAAAGGTAAATTTTGACAAGTCTCCCCATCCCCTAGCAGCTCTCGGTGCCACCCAAAAATATGTCCTTGAGGGTGAGAGATTGTTTAATTCTCCAAAGAGTTCTAGAACCAGGCCTGGCTGAGGCTTTTGGCCCATGGACTTCCATGCTGGGGAAATGAGCATCTAAGACTCCCTAGCATTTACAGAATGGCACTAAGGCTCTCTGGCAGAATAGATACAGACCAGTATAACATCTTGGTCCAAGAGCACATCTGGGGTAGAAGCACATCTGGGCACATCTGGGCTCAGTGAGTTTGGTGGAATACAGAGAGAGAGAGAGAGAGAGAGAGAGAGAGAGAGAGAGAGAAACTTATTGGAGAGATTATTGGCGTATCTCCTTGAGGCCCCTACTTATCACATTCCAGCGAGATTTCAAGAAGGATGTCTACTATTCCATTCAGACGCTTCGAAGCTAGGTTGCGCACAGCTTTCAGGGTCTCCTCTTTGGTGACAGAGTCAGTGATGTCAGGAAGATGCATGTATATTTCTTTGATAACCATGGGCAGCTAAGGTAGGTAACAAACAAACAAAATTAATTTGTCTTTTCCCCCTTTCAACAGCAAGTCCTTTCATCCTCCTCTGCTATATTATTGATGGATGGATCGATTTATAAAGCACTAAGAAGAATTTTCTAGGCACCATAGATAGATTAAAAATGGCATAGGCTCTACCTGCAGTTTTACAAGGGTTGCCAGTCTTGGGTCCCCAAATGGACTATAACTCCCATCATCTCCAGTTACAATGGCCTTCGGCACTGTAGTTCAACAACATCTGGAGGAGACCCAAGGTTGGGAACCCCTGTGTAATAGACACAATACAAGAGCATAGGTTGACTCAGGCTTCCAAGGTTGACTCAGCCTTCCATCCTTCCGAGGTCGGTAAAATGAGTACCCAGAATGGTGGGGGCAATATGCTAAATCATTGTAAACCGCTTAGAGAGCTCCGGCTATAAAGCGGTATATAAATGTAAGTGCTATTTCTATTGCTATTGCTATAAAGGGATGGAGAGAGAACAGGAAGATGAGCACATGACAAAGTAGTAGTGTGCTCCATTTAAAAAAATGAACTGAGGGGCCAACAAGCCTTTAAATGCAAGAGTAAGAGTTGGTGCTGCATGTAAAGTTTAAATACATGCTTGTCTCAGGAGTGCTCAGCATCTCCAGGACACGTTCCAGATTACACTCTAGAACAACATTAAAATGCTTCGTCTTGGCAGGTTCGTTTTGAAAACGATCCTCATAATCTCAAACTCCAGCTGTTTTTCTGCAATGGACTTGCAACGTCGTAGCACTAAATCTCAAAGATAAAATCTGAAGTAAGGCACCAGAAAATGTGAACGGCACTTTGCTGCCAGCGCAGGGACTGCAGTATTACAACAAGTACGGAAGCACACTTTGCAGATCCGTAGTGACATTGTGGTACGGGTTAATCTGGAAAGCACCCAGATGTCCTGCCATCCAGCACCGAGCTTGCTTGCTTTTGTTACTGGAGGGGAAGGCTGTGGTGGAAAGTGAGCCACTTGCTGGTCCGGGTGCAGTGGTGGGAGTGAGAGTAGAAAGGGGTTGGCAAAGCTGGATGCATGCCACCTACTCTTGCTGCTCCCACTGGAGAATGAGCCAGCCACCAGCTCACTCTCTTCTGCTTTCTGTTGTATACAAATGGACATGCGTCATGCTGAAAGGGAGAGCACAGTGGCAGTGAGAGAGTGGTTGGTGAAACTGGGTGCCTGCATCCGGCACCCTGTGGCACATTCACCACTTGAGGCCATTGTCTCACTTTGGCTCATGGGGGAAGTTGCCCCTGGCTAAGGTCCAAGCTATTTATTATGCCAGTTAGGATACCACCCAACCAGCCCAACGGAATGCATGATGGGGTGTGTCTGGGCACATTTCCCACCTCTGAGCACACTATGCCATTGCGACATAATTACGTGGGCAGGTGAAACTTCCAGACTGCCCTTCACTGTCTGGTTTAAATACATACACACACTGCTCTTCATCATGTGATTCACAGGGCCAGACAGGCACTACTGCCTGAACTCAGTCAGGATGAAGAACAAGCGGCTGCTACTGACCTTCAGGTCCTGCTGTGTCTTCAGGTAATGCTGACCTACCAAAAATGCCTCATGTGACATCACTGTGTCCCGGGTTTCTGCACCCCTGGCCGACTGCAGCCAAAAAGGCAAAATGGAGCAGTGATGAGGAAACTCTGAGCATGGTGATGTCACATCACATGTCATCTCTAAGGATGGTGGAGATGGGGAACCAGGTGTGAACTGGCAGCAGTCACATGCTCCTTCTTGTTTGGGTTTAAGGCAGGGGTACTGAAACTTGGGTCCCCAGATGTTGCTGAACTACAACATTTGGAAGGGCGGTATATAAATCAAATAAATAAATAAATAAATAATAAACTCCCATCATCCACAGCCCCAGTGGCCTTTGGAAGTTGTAGTCCAGCAATACTTGGGGACCCAAGTTTGAGAACCCCTACTTTAAGGGTTCTAGAACACTGGTTCCCAACCTGGGGTCCTCCAGATGTTGCTGAACAACTCCCATCACCCCAAGCTATGATTTATTGTGGCTGAGGATGCTGGGAGTTGTAGTTCAGCAACATCTGGAGGACCCCTGGTTGGAAACCACAGTTCTAGAGAAAGGAAAAATATTAGAGGGTAGACACCCTGCAGAAGTTAATTCTGTGTTCAAAGCGAAGGTTTCCCCCTGCCCCCTTTGTTTTCTTACGTCCTCCATGTCCGCGCCACATTCCTGCAGGAAGGAGCTCAGCAGCACACCTGCCCCCCGAGAGATGGCCTTCTCTTCATGCGTGAGATTGTCTATCGCTCTTAGCACAAGCTCTGAGATCTGACTGGGGGTCAGGTGCTCTCCAAAAGCCTGACACAAGAAGAAAACGGAGCAGGTTAGGAGTTTCTGTCCTGTGTTATTGTGCTGCCACAGGGGACATCACAGGATTAGAATGCATGCAAACTAGAGAATTATATACATGAGCCCTTTAGTAGCCATCTATTACTGCTGTGTGGTATAGCCAGATGCCTATGTTGTTGTCTAGGGTTTTAAGTCTATATAAATATTTGCCGTATCGTATCGTACATGCTAAATGATTAGCCAGAGGCAGGGGGCTTCCTTTCTCTCAGCCATAAACAGCTCTGCCCTTTGTTCTTAGTTGCCTCTCTCTTAATGGGAGGGCAAGATGGCTGCTCTCTCTGAATGATTTCATGGTTAGCAACCACAGGTCATTTCATCTAGCAATCATCTTTCCACAATTTACAATCCTCAAAAATTCATCTCCTGGACTTTGATCTCTATTTGAACTGCAATGCCCCCTGGAAGTGCTAACCTCTAAGACTGAATTATCGTTGCATGTCTTGGATATAAAAATAAAGCTATTGAAACTAGTGGAAGCTTGCTTGCTTGAGTGACACTTACTGCAATCCTCGGATGTCTTCACAAATGATGCTAAGGACACATTTGCCCTGATCCAGCAAAGGAGATGTGTATGTGTGTGCAGAAGCAGGTTTGCTCAAATATGCAGCTGATGCAACTTCAAGTGTGCATCTGGGATGTGCAGCCGCAATTGCCACACAACAATAATCCATCTGGTCCCCTCAAACTGGCATGATGTGTCTTATGATATAGATGGGGACATGGCTATTCATCCAGGGCTGCTAGACGTTGTATTATGAGTAGGAGCCCGATAACTGAACTGGACTGGGCCCATTCTTTTAGCAGTTTGTTTTAGAAACCTGTGAATATGGCCATAATGGTGTGTAATAGGCAGGAAGGCATGCTAAACTCAAAGGAAATGTGGCTTTTTCATTTGAAGAGGTGGTGGATGTCAGGTTTCAGCTTAAAAAGAAAGAGATGGCTGGAGAGAAGACCAACAAAAAGAACATCACTTTAGCCTACCAACTGCCAGTCTAGAGCAATACCTTTGCAACTTTTGCGATATTGTTGAAGAAAACAGAGGGGCCAGAAACGAAAAAGTCTTCTCGGAACCATTTCACAACGTTCCCTTTCTTATTCTTGGATTTTTTCTCCATTTCACTAGCTAAGCAGTATATTTTGAGGAGGAAGGAAACAGCGTTAGTCTTTTCCCCATCCACTATTTTCAAAGATTTGCTCATCTAAGGGCTGGCTGAACAGTTGCTTTCGACTGCATTGCTTGCTCAAGAAAGCTGTCCACGCAACACAAGCCTGTTTGTCAGATGCTCCCCAAGACATGCAGTGGAGATCACACCTTTGGAAATCCTCCAGATATTAAGATTTAGAAGCTGGGATGAGGAGGGGAGTCTTTGAAATGGAAGATGTAAAAACAAAATGTTTTCATTGTTTTTGTCATTAATCACCTTTAAATATTGTTCCTAGTCCAGGGCCTTTGGGGATGGGGCAAGTGAAAACAATCCCAATCCACCCATAAAAGGTATACACATGAGACTTTAGAAAAGGAAAGGAATTGGGCAACCCAACCGTTTACAAACTGTGGAAGAGGAACTCTTGGCCCTGATGCAGAAGAGAAGCATTCCCCCAGGATTACCTTTGGGCCTCTGGGAGCAGTGTCTACTTAAAACCCACTTCCAGCCCCTAGTTACAAACCAAGAGACATCCTCCTCAACTATCTTCAGGGATCCTCAAGAGGGACAAGGCTGAGCTACCCGTCCTTTCTGTAGGCCCTTCAGCACCCTTCCCTTCATTTCAAGGCAGACACTTAACAAGAAACTCAAGATTTCCCATCATGCCCCTCACCCAGTTTGCCCATGATAATGTAGTGGAGATAGTATATGGCCTCTGCTGCCTGCATGCCAATGTCCTCCGCGCTGTCAGCAATGCGAAGGGACAGCAGCACCAACAGGTGCCCAAGCAGGGAAAACTCCTGGGTTGTCTGAGAGAGAGAAAGAGAGAGAGAGAGAGTCAGTCAATCCTGTTACAAAAAGCCTAACAAGAAAGAGCTATCTGATGTGCTTTCTCTGGCATGCATACTAAACCCGTGGTGCTGTTGAGGCAGCACAGATCATGTGGGAGGTGGGAGCTGGGTAAAAGGGCTTTTCGTCCACCCTGAATAAAATAAAATGCTGGGCAAAGAATGTGGGTTGTCTGCACCTGTCCTACCCAGCTCCCAGATCCCACACAATCACTCTCCCCTCCTCCTACTACCATGATCTTTGCAAACACATGACTGCAGGTCTAGAACGTGCATGGCTCTTCTGCCGTGGCTACATGCTCCTCCTACCCTTTTTAGGGTTGTGAGAATGAGTTCAGAATATTTCTGATGGGTGTTTGGGCTGACCTAGTAGACAATTCTCATGCTCTTATGACCTACTTAGATGAGATAGGGTTATTCCGCCTGCCCTCCTGCAGTACACTCACATTAAAATTGAAGTGTTCAGAAACAAACTTCAGAATGTAGTTGGTGCTCCTAACAGCTCTTTCCCGCTCGTAGATTTTTTGGGATTCAATCCAGCCATTTGTGTGCTTTGGGAGAAAAATGCAAGAGAAAGAAAGCATTATCCAGGGCTTGCAAGTCTCTTGGGCAGCTAACAGGATCTTGCTAGAGCAGGAAAGGACATTTCATGGCTATAGACTTGACTACTGCAATGTGCTCTATGTAGGGCCACCTTTGTACATATTCTGGAAAATGCAATTAGTGCAAAATGTCTCAGTCAAATTAAATGACTGAAACATTTTGACTCATCTTATTACTGAGACCATATTATTACTACTATATTAAAAGAACTACACTGGCTACCAAATGTTTCCAGGTAAAATACAAGGTGCTGGTTATAACCTATAAAGCCCTAAACAGCTTAGGTCCAAGGTATTTAAGAGAACATCTTCACTATGAGCCCCACTGCCCACTGAGATCACCCAGAGAGGTCTGTATGCAGTAGCCACCAGTTTGTCTGATGGCTATTCAGGGACAGGCCTTCTCTGTTGCCGCCCTGATATTTTGACATGTGCTCCCTACTGAAATAAGAGCTTCCCCATCTCTGACAGCTTTAAAAAAGTATCTAAAGAAACATTTATTCACTCAAACTTTTAATTAACATTCTGGTTTTAATTTGTTTTAATTTTGTTTTAATTAGCTTTATGCTGTTGTAAGAGTTTGGGGCAGCATACAAAAATAACAAACAAACATATTCTGCAAAAGGAGGTAGTTTTGTCAGAGAACATTTGTTACAAGTGTCTTGTTTGTGTTCATACTTTTAAAAATTAATTACAGCAATCTTATCAATACTGAACACACCGCACTCCCTGTGAACATGAGAGGATTATCTTCTTTGCAGGCCTTCAGGAGAGTCAAAGACCCATCTTTTTAGCCTGGCTTTCAATATCTAGTTTTAGTTTTAATTTTAATCTAGTTTAATTTTTTTAAAATTTTAATTGTTTTACTATGTGTTTTTTTAATTCTAATGTAACCTGCCCTGAGCCACTTTAGGAAGAGCGGCATATAAATCGAATCAATCAATCAATTAATGAAATAAATAAAGCAAAAGAATCTGAGCTTTCTGCATGCATTCCTATACACTAACTATTGTAATGTTGGTGTGTTAACTTTACAATAGTCAGTGTATAGAACCAGTGAGCTGGCCAGATGGTAGCCATCTCTTGAAATCAAACATTTTGGCACCAGGGAGTTATTCGCACTTGGCTTCAGGCTTCGGGGTAAACATTGAGCGAAGCCACTTCGAAGTACACTTGCGGCATTGAGGGAAGCAGCCCACCCCCTGCTAGGTTTCACTTTGAAACAAGTCCAAATGACATGCTCCGTGTTTTCCTTCTAAACAATGGGGGGTGGGTGGAAGAGCTCCTGCAGAGATAGATCTGCATTTCTGATAGATCTGCATTTCATGCCTCTTATGCTACGATTCTAAGTCAGTGCCTCTCCCATTTGCTCTGTTGTTTTCAGAGAAAGTAGCTTAAAACCAGCATTTTTAAAACCCGGACATACGACAAGATAAGCTAGAATTTGCATCACAGAGCCCGGTTTATGTGTGGAGTGGGTCCAAAAATCTCGAAGGGACTTCAAGGTAAGTTTGGCTGGTGTGTGAACGTACACCCTCTCTTCTGAAGGAGATTCGAGGCAGAAGCTCTGTGTGTAAAGCCTCCTGGGTGCAGTGGTGGTCAGTGTGGCATTTCGTTAGGAGGAAACCACTGGCAGCTCCTGCATGGCAATCAAGTGGGGTGAGGAATGCCCACCCTTACCTTTTGGCTCTGAGAGGTAGCAGCCGGGGAAGACTGTGCTGCAGCAAGCCCTGGGCTAGATGGACCAAGGTTCTGACAGACTCAGTAAAAGGCAGCTGCATCTGTTCACATATACCATATTTACCTGAATAGAAGACGGCCCTGGATTTAAGACAACTCCCTTAAAAATAGAACTTAAATGCAGGATATACCTGTATTTACCCCAAAGCAACAGCAGTCTGAATTTAAGATGGCCCCTCAATTTCTAACATCACAGAACTGGAGGGGAATCTAGTATTGGATTCAGGTAAATACAGTACAGGGAAGACTCCAAGGGGTAGCGGGTGCTCCCCTCCCCCCACCAATATTTCCCACCCCCACCCCCTTTCGTTCTGCCATCCTCCAGACTTTACAGCAGACAATACAGTCATAGTATATTTCCATCCTGTAGACTGAATTAATTATTTTAAAAGATGTCAGTTATTTAAAAGGTGCCTCATTCACTCATTCCTCTGCCATAGAACAAGCTGCAGAAGACAGAGCAGCCAGGTAGTTAGGAGACTAATTTTATCTATCTATCTATCTATCTATCTATCTATCTATCTATCTATCTATCTATCTATCTGTCTGTCTGTCAGTCAATCAATCATATTTTTATACCACCTGATATGTATATCCCTAGGTGGTGTAAAAAATTTAAAATAGTTAAAAGCCACACATTAAAATGCATGACAGAGAAGGAGATGCTCTTATTTCAGCAGGAAGCTTATTCCAAAGGCTTTTTCCTTAATTTTGTTAATTGCATTAATTACCTTACCTCTATAAGTATTTAATGTATGGCAAAATCTCCACTCCCCTAATAACGTTCTTTGACACCACTTTGTTCCCCCAGAATATTTTATATTAACTGCCCAGAGACAAAAGTTTGGGTGGTAGATAGATAGATAGATAGATAGATAGATAGATAGATGTTTTAGAGTCAGTCCTGAATCCTGATGCATAATAACATTAAGTGGATGTTCAGCACAAAGCTTCCTTTCTGCCAGACATCTGAATTGTTCTCTTACTATCAGTATATCCTGTAATGATTCAATCCTGGGGGCCTCAGACAGCAAGCCAATAAGCATGTTGTTGCAGGCATTGACGGTCTGTTGATAAAAATCCTGAAAAGAAAGGAGAAAGAGCAGTAAGTATCAAAAAAACTGTTTGCTGAAGGTGTGGGGAGTGGTCCACCAGTTACAGCAGTGGCACAAGGTGTCAGGGGCAATCAGGCAGGAAGGGTTCTTGTTTATTTCTACAAGCTGCCCCATGAGCAGAGAGATGAAGATCGTCCGTGCCCTTTAATATTAAAAATAAAACTTCAGAAAAGCTTTGCAAATGGTGCTGGCATGCTGACAGAAGGAGACAGTAGTAGTAGTGATGATAATATTGTTGTCTGTTCTCCATATTCTTGAGTGGTGGCATGTTCCATGGCAGGGGAGCAACTGTGGGACAGAGGACATGCCTTCATTTCCTGGCTGTGGGCTTCCCAGGAGGCATCTGGTGGGCCACTGTGGGAAACAGGATGCTGGACTAGTGAGGCCATTGGTATGATCCAAAAGGGCTCCTGATGTTCTTATGCAAATAGTCCATAAGTAGAGGCAAACATTTGTACAAGGCAGCTGCTCCACTACCCCAGCATCCACAAGGTGCCTTCAGCCATCTTTCAGCTCTGTCTCTTCCGCTGATGTTTTGCAGTTTTGGAAAAAATGTGTCCAAAAATATGTCTCTCTCTCACACACACATATACACACACCCTTGAAACTTGGCTAGGCAAGTGGTTATGGTGGTGGTGGTAGTGGTAACATGTGTTAGGCAGGGCTGCCAACTCTGACTGAAGCTTTTCCTGGAGCTTCTTTCCCCACCTCACCCCCAACCAAATATTTTTCACAATATCAGGTCATTAAACCATCCAGGATTGCTTTTAATAGTCTCCTGGAGATTGATGTTGATTCCTGGAGTCCTGGATGACTGGCAACCCTAGGAGTATTTTCTGCAGCCATGTCTAGGTTTTGGTACTCCCTGCAGGAGCAAGGCAGAATTTTTAGGCAAAGGAAGATTTGCTGTGGAAGAAAAAGGCTTTTTGTAGCTGATAGCCAGATTGAGAAGCAGTGTACTTACAGTACTGCAGAAAAATTGACACACTTAGAGCAATTGTGGTGTATCTGGCTGCATTATTTGGGGCATGTGCTTCAGAAAGATGGAGCTGAGACTATGGCTCAAAATTTGCTTCCACCCTAGAGTCCTTTAGCATTGCTGAGGCACTGCTTTTCTTCAGTTAGCTACAAGTGGGATTAGATTTCAAACGCAAGTGCTATATTATCCACCAATCCCCTTCCCTATGGCCAAAATTCTTCTATAATGTTTACTCAAGTAAAGCCTGTTCAGCAAAGATCCCCTGCATCATTCATTCAAAAGGCTTCCTCCCTGTAGATTCTGCCCCCTCCCTGCAGGCTATTGCTTCTTATTGAGTCACAGCTAGGGGATTAATAATTAATTGCCCCATAATTGCTCCCTTTTAGTCAGCTTATGTTTACTGTGCAGGGAGGTTTATTTTGCAATTTTTTATCCCCCCGCCCACTTTCTTTTATAGTGAGCACAATGATTTGATGACACTGTCATCTGGATGCTCCATAAAAAAGGGAAGGAGAAAAGGATGACAATTCCAAAAAAGGGGTAATATTGGAGCAACCTAAATTTGTCCCCTTCAGATTATTGATCTGGTTATCGTTACAGCCCAATAAAATGTTGTGGACTATCTTCTTTTGCTTTGGAACTTTTGAGGCAGAAATTGAGTCACCTGTGTTTGTGTTGGGTGCATCGGGCTGCCAGCTTTCAACTTCATCATCTTCAGGGAGGGCAGAGAGAAGACCTTCTCAATGCTTTTGGACACTAGGTCAGACCTGATGTGTGAGTCCAACGGGGGCTTCAAGGTACTTAGAAGGAAACAGAAGAAAGAGGAAGAAAATGAACACAGGCCAGCAGGAAGGACCCTAACCAAGGAGAAGCACTAATTCAAGAGTTGTGGAACTTAATTATCACAGCAGGACATAAGAAGAAAACAGAGAAGGCGCACAGCAGATGAGCCATAGCTAAGAAGCAGAGCATATGCTTTGCTTGCAGGAGATGCCAGGGAATGAATCTGATATCTTCTGTATCTAAAGCATGTGCTCTACCAAACAGCGATGACTCCATCCCCTAACATCAACAGTCTGTACATTTTAAACTTCACTGGCATGGCGTCCCATTCCCCAAATGCTGACATAATCAGAATTTCAAAGTATATAGTACAGGAGCAAAGTAACAGAATTTGGCAGATCAGTTTCAGCATTAGTCATAAATTCAGTATACACCTAATAATAATCCATACACCTGGTGGTACTGTACCTAAACCAAAGAGGTATAGTTCAAGGGTAGTGTGATGGTGATGGTGAAGTGGCATTTCTGGGCAAGTGGCATTTATAGCTCTAGAGTGCAAGAGGAGCCTGATCAAGAAGACATCAAAACCCCAGTACATACGTCAGAGAGGAGATGGTAATGATGGCCTGGTGAAGAATTGTAATGGTGTATGACCCCATTGGCTCTTCATCAATCACTTCCTGTTGTGGGGAAAACACACAGCCTATGTGAGCTTCAAACATCTTCCAAACTGGGCTTCAGCAAACCTTAGAAGAGGAATAATTAGGAGGTAGACCAAGGCCATTTTCCAGTGATCTCCCTAGTGCTTGCTGGGATTCTTGCAAAGAATGCAGGTCTAAATGGAGTTTGTTCTAAACCAACAAGACTCTTTTTATGTTCTTAAGAGAGGGAGTGCATATGTGGGTTTATTTAACACAGATTCTCTTCTTAGCTGTTCAAAGAGCATGCACTCTTGTGTTGACAATTTAAAACATGTTGCTGGCCCACGGGAAGTTCTAATACAGAGAAAATGGGCCAACCAAGACTCTAGTCAGGCCACTCCTACTGTAGTCCTGTTGGAAATTCTCTCTGGTAAGAGATACCTTTCTATTACAGCAGAGTGCACTGGGGCACAACACAGCAGAGTTTGTCTAGGCGTGTGTGTATGCTGAGAATTTCAAATCAATATAAGGAGACTTTATTAGTGAACTCCATTCTAGATAGTAAAGTAAAGAGATAGGATCTCTGATCTATCTATCTAGCTGGATGCAGAGGGATTCTGCATCTCTGCACACATGGTGCAGAGAGAGAGGAGCATGGGTGTTGCAAGGGAAAAGAAAGGGAAAGAGGAAGAGAGGAAGGAAGGCAGGCAGGCAGGCAGGCAGTCCCTAAGAGTAGCAATCTACATATCAAAGGGATAGTGTCAGAGCAGTAGAGAAGGGATGACCAATGTCTTGACCCCTCTGGCCCTCTGACACTAGTCTGTTCCCCTCTGTCATTGAGACATGAGACAGCGCAGTCCAGGTTTTGTTTTTCTGTAGAGCATCAAACTCTTCAGTTGCAGCTTGTTTCCACTTCTGGGCTTCTGGTTGTGGTAACTGGGATATTTCCTCCCATGATGATGGTTCTGGTTGTTCCACCATTCTTGTGAGGTAATTCACGACAGTCTCGGGGCTGGAATACCTCTTGTTGAGCACGTTGATCGCCTTGCCTCACCCTCTGTGGAGTCTTCCACTATCTCAAGTGTGCCTGGTGGATCACTGGAGGTCTCTGTGTTAAGCGTGGTTGGATCTGGATCTGCTGTCTCCTCCTCCTTAATTCTGCTGACATCAGGAAGCATAATCCAGTTGTCAGGGTGTTTGGTCTGCTTGCTTGTTTCGGTGTAGGCCCCCTCTGAAGACGTAGCTCTTTCATTCTCATCAAAATACACCGATCTGCTAATGGTTATCTTGTTGGTGTCAGGATCCAGAATTCTGTAGCCTTTGGATTATGCTGAGTAGCCTACAAAAATCCCTTTTGTGGCCCTAGCTCTTAACTTAGTCCTTTTTTCTTTTGGGATGTATGAGTAAGCCATGCTTCCAAAGACATGCAAATGCTTCAGGGACAGCTTATGACCATGCCAAAGTTCATATGGTGTTGTTCCTACAGCCTTTGTGTGCATTCTGTTTTGTATGTATGTAGCTGTCATAATGCCTTCTCACCAGAGTTTCTGTGGGAGGCATGCATCAGCAAGCATGCATCTTACCATATCCAGGAGACTTCTGTTCTTTCTCTCTGACACTCCATTCTGCGATGGGTTGTAAGCTACCGTGGTTTGATGCACGATTCCATGTTCTCTCAGGAACTGCTGTGTGGCACTGGACATATACTTTCCTCCATTGTCTGTGCGCAGGATCTTTGGCTTCTGCTCAAATTTGTTGCTTGCCATGGCCACGTAGTCCTGGAGTTTCTCAAGCATCTGTGATTTCTCCTTTAGTAGAAAGACAACTGTATATCTGGATAATCATCAGTGAACATTAGAAAGTATTTGAAATTACCGATGGTCGCTGGTAGTGGTCCAGATATATCGCTGTGGATCAGCTCTAGGTGTTTTCTGGTCTTCCTTTCACTCTGATTAGGAAATGGTTTATTAACGGCTTTGGACTCAAGAAAACAAACACAGTTAGTCACAACGTCACATGGTATAAAATCAATGCCATCAGCTAATCCCCTTTCCTTCATGTTCTGGATTGATTCATAGCTCCTGTGTCCTAGACGACTATGCCACAGTTGCAAGCAGTTCTTATGCGAGCATGACTGAGTAAGGTTCACTTCATTAAGTTGGCATGCTTCAGGTTTGGACCAGGCTGGTTTTTCTCTGTTCGTCTTTGACACAGGTTGCTCCTGCACATTGTACAGGTCTTTGCATTCAGAGCCTACTAGGCAAACTTCTCCA
Source organism: Hemicordylus capensis (assembly GCF_027244095.1). NCBI lineage: Eukaryota > Metazoa > Chordata > Lepidosauria > Squamata > Cordylidae > Hemicordylus > Hemicordylus capensis. The sequence continues at coordinate 262,975,528 of NC_069658.1, forward strand.
TTTCTGAGTAACAACACATTGTCCATTTCTAATATCCATTTCACAGCCTTGTTTCTCTAGCTTGGATAATGAAAGCAAGGAGCTTGAGAAATCAGGGATATATAAAACATATCTCACTAAAAACTGATTAATGGATCCATCTGTTAACTTGCAATACAGAATTCCTTCACCTTTCCTCTTTGCTTTAATTGTAGTATTATTGCCAAATGAACAATCTCTTCGGGAATATCAAACAGTTCAGTATAGAAATCCAGGCCATTTGAGATATGAATTGTGGAACCACTGTCTAATATGAATCCTGCATCTTCTTGCAACAGGGAAACACTGAAATTCTTATTGGAATCTCTCTCAAAAAACCAACTCTTTTTGTCTGATTCTTAGGATAGTTTGCCACCTTGTGGCCAAATTGGTTGCACAGAAAACATCTAAAGGCATTAGTCCCAGCTGGCCTCATTCCAGACATCCCAGGAGCAGTCTCCCTGGTGGTGGTCATGTGACCTCTCCCTCTGGACTGAGTTCCCTTGGCAAGGGAGCCAGAGCTTTTGGTATGCAAATGGGGGCCCATGCGGTTTCCTCTCAAAGCATTCCCTCCCCACCTTGGGTTTTCTCTGGCATGACCAAGTGTTGCTTTAAGAGCGAAGTTACTTGCCTGTTCATCTTCATAGCGAGAACTCAAAACTTGCCTTCTGCTTTACTCAGAAGAAATAGTTTCCACTGCTCTCTCAAAGGTTAGAGCAGTGTGGGTTTCCAATTGCCCAATAATATTACTATAACTAGGAGGCATGCTTAGAAACAGAGCTTCCAATTTCTGATTCTCTGTAAATTTCTCTCTTGCTACTTTAAATTCTCCCCAAAAAGTCCTCTAGCCCCCGTCTTTATACTGGAGATTCTGCATTTTCTTTCTCAAGTTAAAGGTGTATGCCCACCCCTTTTTCATATGCAAGGAAACTAGCTTGCTCAGCATTTCCTTTGAGGTAGCAAGATCACATATGGTAGAATGATATTGTCTACTCACAGAAGCAGCAATGATGAGAGCCTGCGCCTTCGCATCATTCAGTTCCCAAGTTCCCTTAGCAGTTTTCTCCGCAGCTGAATTTCCATATGCTGGTTCATTCTCCTCAGTGACCTTCTGTAGTCCTTCAGCTCGTAATGCAAGCTGCAGTTGAATTCGCCATTCCAAGTAATTGTCTGGGTTCAGGACAGTCAGCCTAAGCTTTCCTTCTAGATAAGTAGCCATCCTCACTGTGCTCCATAAAAGAAGCTGTAGATCAGCAATTCAAAGTGCCCGTGGCTAGATCTCACTGGATCTCCGGGAATAAACTTAACTTTTTAGTTGCAGTACACGCAGCTCAAGGCTCTGGGCCCATAACCTGTTGGGAATTCTGACTGGTAAGAGATACCTTTCTATTACAGCAGAGTGCACTGAGGCACAATACAGCAGAGTTTGGCTAGGCATGTGTGTATGCTGAAAGTAAAAAGATACTTGGAGCCTGTTCATAGTTTCAAATCAGTATAAGGAGTCTTTATTAGTGAACTCCATTCTAGATAGTAAAGTGGAGAGATAATATCTCTAATCTATCTAGCTAGTTGGATGCAGAGGGATTCTGTATCTCTGCACACATGGTGCAGAGAGAGAGGAGCATGGGTGTTGCAAGGGAGAAGAAAGGGAAAGAGGAAGAGAGGAAGGAAGGCAGGCAGTCCCTAAGAGTAGCAATCTACATATCAAAGGGATAGTGTCAGAGCAGTAGAGAAGGGATGACCAATGTCTTGATCCCTCTAGCTCTCTGACTCACTAGTCTGTCCCCCTCTGTCACTGAGACGTGAGACAGTGCAGAGTCCTTCACTTCCAACAAGTCCAAGTGTGGTTAATTTTCATAACCAATGCTGAAGAAGCAATGAGCTGAGTTGTGAAAATTAACCACACAGAGTCTAAGGTAGGAGTGGGCCGACTAGAGACTTGGTTGGCCCACCTCCTCTGTATTAGAAGCTCTCATGGACTAGCAACTTGTGTTAAATTGTCAGGGTTCAAGTTACCCCTTGAACTTCACATTTCCACACATGTACATGCATTAGCAAGTCTTCAGTGACCTAGTGGCTGGGTTCTTCTTTCCCTCCCATTCTAGGGAGGACTACTGTAGCCTTACCTGCTGTTCTCACATTTCTTTGTACTGGTGTCACTGCAAACTGGTCTCACAATGCCACCCTTGTTCTTTGCTGAGAAGACTGTGAGTTATGATGATCAAAAGGCATGGCACAGGCACTGGACTCTCCCTCCAGGTCTCTCCCTCCTGATGAGTACTGGTCCACCTGGGAAACCTGTTGCTCAGGCACAGGCTGAGTGTTTGACTGCACAGTGTTTGTGCAGAGCTGCATATGTGCTAAGTGTCCTAATTAACTAGTGACAGTCCTGGTTTTCTGGAAAACACTTGTCCCTAAGTTGTTTTCTCAGGATGCTTTTCAAAAATGTTGTGTGTGTGTGTGTGTGTGTGTGTGTGTGTGCACGCCTAATGGTAAGCTGACATGATGGGCAGCCCTGTGTTGACACAGGAAGCTGCTTTTGTACTGACTCAGACCACTGGTCTACCTAGCTCAGTACTGTCACCGACTGGCAGTAGCTCTCCAAGGTTTCACTCTTTCCCAGCCCTACCCGCTGTTCTACTACTTAGCTATGGCCTCATCCCTAAAGGGAATATCTTACAACAGAGAGCATTCACATGTATTCATGCATCCAAATGCAAACTACTAGGTGGATCCTGCTTAGCAAAGGTGCTCACGGTCACAAGACATGAGGACCAGCCACAACTGGTGAGAAACCTGAAAGGTAGCTCTTTCCAGGATCACTGCCCGAGTGCCCACCATTTAAGTCGTTCCATAGCAGCCCCATCACACTACACCATCAGGGTTGCCATTCAAGTTGTGTGCAACAACCCTGATGAATCCCTAACATCGATGTAGAGTGGACTGTGATGTCAACCACCATATTAATTCTGACTTGAAAAAAGCCCATGAGTTTTCCTGGATTGTCACCAGGTGGCCAGCAGATCGTACTAAGAAATAGACTGGCATGTTAAATGCCATGTAAAGATGTCCATCTGGATACACTCTCAGACACTCCTCCCCTCCCCACTCCCATCTCACTTACTATAATGCATATGACCAGTTCAGTTTTTCGGGGGATATCTTCCTTCCTGCAGTGTTGAAGTGCTTTGGTGATCAAAACTACAGACTTCAAGAAGCATCGCTTAATTGCCTCATCCTAAAAAGAGGATTAAAAAAAAAAAGAAATTAAGGAGGACAGAGGCAGGGGTGCACTGAAGCTGGAGTGAGCCCTGAGACAAGAAGTGAAAATGGGCACTTGCCTGCCCCCCAGGTCCCCTACCTTCTTCGCCACCCTCCTGGGCATTTTCCAGATTACAAGCTTTGCCCCAGCACTGCAAGGTGCAACGGAATGGTGCAACAGTTTCAAACCATAAGTAAAGGGTTGTTCAATGCTTCGTGGTAAGCTGGTGGCCGTTCATATTGCTGTCCACAGCAACATGGTTTCCAGGCGACAGGTGTCCATATTCCCCTTGAACCACCTTATCAGCCCCCTCCTCCTGCCCCATTTTGGGCCAGTGGAGTCGTGGAGGAGGCTGGGGGATGACGTGACTTTAAAAAATAAATAAATTCTCATCTCCCTAGCACAAAGCCATCAGGGAACGCACCATTCAAAAACAAAGATTTACTTGTAGCATTACACCCTTGTGCAAGCAATCTAGCAAAAACCCCCACAAAAACACAACCACCAAAAGTGAATGGCGGGGAAAGCGTCGCTCCAAAGTGAATTTACTTGCAGTGTTGCACCCTTCCACAGGCAATCCAGCAAAACAAGCAAACAAACAAAAATGGTGGAGAGGGCCTCTAGATAGACATCAGAGGAGTTGGGGATTGGGTGCATTTTGAACAAGGGGGTCACGTCGGGGCAGTCAAGGCAGCTATCCCCCTTGCTTTGCCCCCCCCCCCCGGCAAATGGTGAGCAAAGCAAACCCAGGCAGAGCTTCTTGGTTCTTAAGGCTCCACCCATCCACCTGCTGCTCCCCCTTTGCACAGTGTAAAAATAAGAAAAAAATAGGAAGGGAAAGATAAAATAAAAAGAGACAATAAAATTGAAGCGGGAAGGGGCGATATGGACAGATCGCCTCCCCAATGAACACACCACACCACTTACACTGGGGCGACATTGTTACAACCCTCCTACAATGGAAAAATACTGCTACTTTCCTGCAAGGCAGCTGCAACATTGCAGTGCTGCAGTGCCGCAATAAAATCCAAATTAGGGTATCAGAAATATGGATGGCAGCTCGCTGCAAGTGATGTCGGATTGAGGACAGTACAGAAGCACACTCCTGTTGCAGCGTATAATGTGGAAATCGCCCTGGTCTTACTCCAGAAGAACAGTAAGGATATGGTGAACAAAACAAAACATTCTTGGCATGTCCTTTCTCTTGCCCCTATGCAAATAATGCCACACACTCCCCTCACAGTAAGGGCCTCCTCCCTCAGGGTCCAGGAACATTTGTCTCACCTTGTTCAATTATAGCTATGCTCCTGAACAGAGGGAAATGATAAATTAGAGCTGGAGGCTGACTGGTTAAGCCTTCCTCCAGATCAGACCCACTGCATGAATGAGAGTTGGCCAGCCTTCCCCAGTAGCTCACCTGGCATGCTGGCCCTGCTTCCTCCATCCCTGCATATTGACACGGGAACAGGACATCTGAATGCTATCTACATATGCATGATCCAGCACAGGTAGGCTAAAATGGTGTCGTTCATTACTTGATTTAATTCTCATTTTATTTCATTATTTATTTAAAACATATTCTATACTGCTTGCCAAAAAGAGCTACCACAGAGCTGTTTATAGAAATGAAAACATGAAGACAAGACAATTGCACTGGTAGTCAGTGCAATTGCTGTAGAACCGGTGTGTTGTTGGGTGACACCTGGAGAAGCAGGTGGTCCTTCAGGTTTCTAGGACCCAAATGATTTAAGGCTTTGAAGGTTACCACCCAGGGCCACAGAGAGCAGGTTTGGGCCTCGTGGGGGGGGGAGGAATTGGGGCCCCCGCAGCGGGGCCCCTGCTCGCTGCCGCCGTGAGGCCATGAAGCTGCTTCCGCTGCCTGGCCAAACTGCCAATCTTTAAAAATAATTCTAGCCACTATGTGTTAGAATGGGGTGTGTGTGTGTGTTGTGTGTGTGTGTGTGATCCGAGCACCCCCCTGTGGTGGCGGCGGGCAGAGCAGGAGTTGCCACAGAGCCTGACTGTACGGCCCAGCAGCCCTTGAGAACTGCGAGGTACTCCAGTCAGCGCCTGCGCAGTTTGAGTCGAGTGTCAACGCTCTATGCAAACTGTGCGGGCATGCTGGAGCACATCGCAGTTCTCAAGGGCTGCTGGGGGGTACAGTCAAGTTCAGCAGTCTCTTCTGCTTTGCCGGTCACTGGGAGGGGTGGGTGCTCGGCCCACCCACCCCCGCCACCCCCGGCCGCATATATGGTGAGAGCGCGTCACTCCACAACATCTCACAGACCCTCCCTGCACCAATTCCCTAATTGTATCTGACACAGGAGATAGGGCCACTTTGCATCTCACCACCCAGAGGGGAGGAAAGTAGAATACTCGCCTGGGCCCAGCTCACCCCCTCCCCCATGGCTTTAAAGCTAGAGGACAAAGGCCTAGCCAGTGTTCACCCTTCTCCATCTGCAAATGGGTGTTCCATGGGGAGATGCTGTAGAGATTAACCCTCTCTCAGCCGAGGACCTGCCTATGGGTAGACTAAGGTAAAACTCAGTGCTAGTCAGTTAGTAAATGCTTTTTGTATTTTCTTTTGAATTCCTGTATTCCTTTCTTTAATCCCAGTTTCACCCTATTTCTCTCCAATTCCTTATTCTGTGTGCAATAAACAGTATTGTTTCTGTTTCTTAATAAATTCCATATACTTAGAAGTGGCTTCAGTCTGATTTAACAGATTCTGGAGGTTTACTTGCAAAACTCTTCCCCATGTGCCTCGTAAGGTCATTCGCTACTGTTGAGTGATTTTCAGAATAAAATCTTATTGTCTAGAGCTGGGTCATGTGGACTCTGGCAGTACAGTGCCTGTAAGTCCCAAGCCGGACAGTTATAGGTTGTTGAAGCCGTGTCTAAGCCTGGTCAGTGACTTAGATCAGTCTTCAAGTGGTGGCAGCCTACCTCAAAGGAACGGCGTTGCGCCTAGATTTGGAATCAGAGCAATCTCTCTACTGAGGGTAGATCCCAGGAAAGCATAGAGTCACCCCCGTTGCAGCACAACTTGTTTGCTTAATTTGGTTAATTTTATTAGTTTTATTTTATATTGTATCTATTTTATTGTTGTGAGCCACGCAGAGCCGTAGTGTACTGGAGGGGCAGAGTAGAAATCTTTTAAATAAATAAATAATCTCCACTCTGCTCAGCCCCCAACAATATCGCTTGTCCTGGGTAAGCAGGCTGCCCTGGCCAGGAGCATGTTGGTGCAAGCTTTAGCTTTGGCACCAGCTGTACCCTTTCCCCAAGAAGGCAGATCTAGCTGCAGCAACTCAGGTCTTAGTCACATCATGTTCACATGACTGCAATGCACTTTAAAGGGGGGCTGCCCTTTCAAAGCATCCGGAAGCTTCAGCTCGCACAAACTCAGGAGCCAGGCTCTTGTTGGGGGCTGCACAGAGTGGACATTATTTATTTATTTAAAAGATTTATACCCTGTGACGTCAGATGTGGCGGCGGGGGTGGGGGGGGGCTAACCGCTCCCCGTATCTGATGTCAGATGCTGATGCAGGGGGCGGGGCTATTGGGAGGCTGCAACGGCGGGCTGAGCCCGGGCTGTCGCTGGCCTCCCTCCACGCCTGGAGGTTAGGTATAGGTTATACCTACCTGCATTTACTCACAAAGAACAGGACTCTGAATTTAAGACATGTTAAGAGACCAGCTTGTTTGGGAGCTACCAGAAGTACCCCCACTCTGTACTTTGGATCTGCAGGCTTGCAGGCTCCATCTTGGTTGGGACTCACATGAGTGTGACTCCCCAACCCACCCCACCCCCATCACCAGTATATGGACAATTCCTCTGCCAGGCGCTTGGCACAAGCAGTTTGGGGAAGCACTCTGCCAGTCCAAAGTACAAGCGCAAGGCTGGATGGTGCTCCTCATAGCTTATCTTTGGGCAAGTACACAAAAGAGCTTGCTTGGCTGAAGCAGACATGAGTTGGTATACCTACAGTACAGGTGAAACTCGGAAAATTAGAATATCGTGCAAAAGTCCATTAATTTCAGTAATGCAAATTAAAAGGTGAAACTGATATATGAGACAGACGCATTACATGCAAAGCGAGAAGTCAAGCCTTAATTTGTTATAATTGTGATGAACATGGCGTACAGCTTATGAAAACCCCAAATCCACAATCTCAGAAAATTAGAATATTACATGGAACCAAGAAGACAAGGATTGTAGAATAGAACAATATCGGACCTCTGAAAAGTATACAGTGTACTGTGCTTGATTGGCCAGCAAACTCGCCTGACCTGACCCCATAGAGAATCTATGGGGCATTGCCAAGAGAAGGATGAGAGACATGAGACCAAACAATGCAGAATTGCTGAAGGCCGCTAATGAAGCATCCTGGTCTTCCATAATACCTCATCAGTGCCACAGGCTGATAGCATCCATGCCACGCTGCACTGAGGCAGTAATTGCTGCAAAAGGGGCCCAAACCAAGTACTGAATACATATGCATGCTTATAATATAAAAGTAATGCGTCTGTCTCATATATCAGTTTCACCTTTTAATTTGCATTACTGAAATTAATGGACTTTTGCACGATATTCTAATTTTCCAAGTTTCACCTGTATATCTAAGGAATAGTCAACAACTCCATCGTTGGCCTTAGCAAAGCTAATGATTTTACACAAATACAGAATAAAAGCTCTCTCTCTCACTCCCACCCAGCAATCACCAGCACTAATGGACTGAGTATTTTGGCAGGATAAAGAATTCTTATCTTGCACCTGGATGGATCATCCTGGTCAACAGATGAATTTTAAGTCCGTTCATTCCTACTTAGCTCATACAGCTTGCTCAAAACCATTACAGCCATTGTGCCTTAGTGTTCCTCAACGTCTTTGGAGTCATGGACTGGTGTGCAGGATTGGATTCATGTGCAGGTCCCTGGACCAGCAGTTAGTAAGGGGGTCACCCCCCCCTCGCCCCCATCCCCAAGCACCCCTCCCCTCCAAAAAACCAGTTTCGGGCAGTTCTCTGGAGATCATTTCCAGGCAGCCCTCTCTGCTGGATAATGTTCATTTCGAGGAAGTGTAATGAATGTTATCCAGCAGCAAGGGCTGCCTGGAAATGAGCTCTGGAGAGCTCCTGGTGGTCCATGCTGGCCTAAAATTGTTTTGTTTGCGGGGGTGGTTTTTATTAGTGATGCCTCACGGACCAGTACCCAATGCCTCATGGACCGTCACCGGTCCACAGACCAGTGGTTGAGAAACACTGCCTTAGAGCACACCACCTAGGACTGAATAGGACAAAATGTATTATTTTGTCCATCACCTGTGGTTGGACAAGCCCTGTGGACATCACCTGTCCATTACAGGTCACCCTCATCTGCAAAGAGGTCTGATCCGCGTTTGGCCCCAGGGCAGGATTCTGCCTATTTGTATCACAAGCCCCATCAAGCCGTGTGTGTTTCTTTCAGAACTACCACCTGGTTGTACTTGTGTTTTGGCATTGGCTATTCCATCTATCTGTGCCTTGGCTCTTGTGCCTGTTCCGCTTCCAGCTTCCAGTTTGTACCTGTACCGAGGTCCAACCTGTGCACCATGCTTGGTTGCATCAAGGAACTGGTCCTTTGAGATCAGGCCACCTTTAGACTTTTTCTAGCTTCCTGGCTCATGAGTGGCACGTTTGCCTTTACACCCCACGGTCTTGCCTGGAAGTTTTTCACACCTGGCTTTTCGTTCACATCTCCTCTGGAATTGAGGTGTGCATTCACATATCGGCCAAATTTATCCCTGTGAGCTATCAGGGAGGATGGCACACACAATTTGGGTTTTTCATCATGCGTTAGAGTGCAGCCCGATTTATATCCAGGGTAAAAAAAATCCACTTTTTGCGTTGGTGTTTTGGGACAATTTTGAACTTGCAGTACAGCCTCGCAGAAGGTCTGCTGTCTTGGAAAGCTACGGGTCTTTCGGAGGAGGTCTCTTGCACCTGCTGAGCTTCAAGGGTGATAAGACAGCCTAGAATTCAGAAATACTAACAAACCTATGCTCCAAACCCTCTTGCTCCTTGCTTTCTTTAAAGTCTAAAGCTGCTCTCTAAGAGCCTTTTCTCTAGTCAGCCTTGAGTTGATTTTAACTGAATTCAAGCGTAAACACCTCTTTGTGAGATCTAAATTAGTCTTATTAGTTAATATTGTATTGCTTATATTGATTACTCACTCTTTTGCCTTTCTTTACCCTTATTGCCTTTAAAACATCTGATTGCCTTGTACCCCAAATCTCTGTCATTGATTTCCAGACCAAAGCCTTGCACAATTGAACACTGTAATTAACTGTTCCCTCTAGTTTCACCACAGAAACCCAAAGGTTAGTCAGGGGTGCTTTGTCAACACCCCAGAGCAGTTTCATTAACAGTTTACGTCCTGATTTTTAACATCAAAAAAACTTGGGGGAAAACTAGTCTTTGATTCAGGTAAATACAATATGACATGGCAGAGAAAATGTACATCCTGTAACCAAAAGGTTCCAAGTTCCCTCCCTGGCTCCCCCAAGATTGGGCTGAGAGAGATTGCTGCTTGCAACCTTGGAGAAGCCGCTGCCAGCCTGTGAAGACAATACTGAGCTAGATAGACCAATGGTCTGACTCAGTATATGGCAGCTTCCTATGTTCCACTATTTTAGCACCCTTCCTAACTGTGTGTGCAACAGCACAATTTAAAAATACTAAGAAGTCACAAGTCTGCATTAAGTGAATTCTCATTGTGATAACTGGAGAATAATCTGTTCTTAAACAATGATAACAGGAAACCACAACTCAGGGTGTAGTCCAAAGGCACATGAGGCAGTCAGTAACCTTGCTGCAGCTAAGCATATCTGGATCTGGTTAGAGTATGGATGGGACACCAGGACGCTTATGTCCACCACCTTGAGTTCCATAAATGAAGAAAGGCAGGATATGATTGTAACACATGAGCAGTGGAGGAAGAGAATGCTACCTTATAGATGCCCTGGAAATAAAAAAGAACCTCTGATACAAAGAGTTCTGCTCGTGGGAAAATCTCCTCTGGCTTGGCCCCGAAGGCTGCTTGTCCATAGCACAATATCAGAGTAGCACGCAACTGTCTCTCAAAGACATTTCTTTGTTCCTGGAGGCAAGAGGAGGAAAGGGGAGATAATCTTAAACAATGTATATATTACGTAAATCCCCATTTGAGTTGCTCTGTAACCTTTTAACAGCTGCATTTTAGTAGCCAGCAAGTGGCATAGTTTTAGTGTAGTGCCGAAGAATTTGAGGTCTGGTCATTGTGAATGGACTCTCTCTATGGGCTTTGCCCCCCGCCCCCCAACAATGCCTGGTCAGTATGCCTGGATCTAAGGGGAAAAAATGCTAAAGATGGGAGTTGTAGTCAACAACATTTGGGGAGCTAAATCTGAGAAGCCCTGGAATGTATATAATAAAACATTAAGGACATTTCCCCATCCGTATAGGGTTTCTTTTTACATTCAAGATATGGTGGTGATTTTATGGGGATGTCTTAACAAAATTCAAGATGATTAGCTTCTCAGATTATTCAACTGAGAAGCACATGATCCTTCTAACTATAGTTTCGTTGATTCAGTCCACAGCATTTCTAGTTAAAGGATCTCCTATTCTAGCAGGGCTGGGAAACATCTCTGCCTGAGGCCTTGGAGAGTTGCTGCCAGTCAAAATAGAGAGTATTGGGTTCAAACCGACAAGGGGAATCACAAGCAGATGTAAGGATGTACAGCAAAACACAAAAAATAGCCATGTTGGAATATACCATATTTATTCCCAAACAAATTTTGAAAAATAATAAAGCCATTCACACAACCGTTTGCCTGTGATGGAGATGGAGTTCCAGTGCATCAACCTTTTGCACTAGCTATCCTAATGACCATTAGTGGCATTGGGAGTAGAGACAGTGAGTAAGGGTCTCCCTATCTGTCCCTATGACCCCTGATTTGACTCTTCAGCACTTCCTGTGGGCTATAGGCCACCTCCAGCCTCAGGGGCGTATCTAGGGGTAGGGCAGGCAGGGCACGTGCCCCGGGCACCACTTGAAGGGGGGCACCATTTTTAAAAATTAATTTTAAAAAAATGGCCACTGAAAACAAAAGGGCCACTGTGCATGCTCAAATGGCCTCTGTGAGGCCCCCATGCCAGGCCTCGCAGAGGCCATTTGAGCATGTGTGGCAGCCATTTTGTTTTCAGCGGATATAGATAGATAGATAGATAGATAGATATAGATATAGATATAGATATAGATATAGATATAGATATAGATATAGATATAAAAAATGGCCACCACACATGCTCAAATGGTCCCTGCAAAGCCCTAGAGGCCAGCGAGGGGAACAGGAACCTTTGCAGACCCACCCCACAGCCTTTAGGGGCTACAGGTATTTTTTTTTTAAAAAAATTAATATAATATAAGTCACTGTACACATATTCAGTTTGGCACTATGTACAGAGAATCAGGGCTTGTGAATAATGAGCTGAAGTTTATGAGCTAAGATTGTATTCATTTGCTCTTTGCTTCTTGTTATAAGTGAGTTAAATGTGATGTCTTAATAATATGGCTATTAATGGTGAATTTGTCTTTCAATCAGTGTGAAATTAGTATTAATTAGCCTTAGTATTAAGGCCCACTGGGAGTTTCTTGCTCTCTTTCTCTCATTTTAACTGTCTTTCTGAAATACTAGAATATATTCCAAGCAGTGACACAGTTTACTCTGCATATCTTTTAATTATTTTCAGAGTAAATAGGGAAAAGTCAAATTCTCCATTTCTTTTAAAAACTTATGTAATAGTGATGCTACAATGCATAGTAGAGAATTAGACATTAGTTTTCCAAGTATACCTTCACATAGTATTTGGGTATTTCATGAGCCCCAGCATACTGAAATTTGTAGTTTTCTAAATTGTTTTTGAAAAATTAAAAGATTAACGAGCTTGACTTGTATTTTTCAGCAGATATTATGGTAAAGTTATCTGAAAGATGGGTGTTGGATGTTTGGACAAGGGGCGCAATTTCAGTGCTTGCCCTAGGTGCTATTTTCCCTAGATATGCCTCTGTCCAGCCTCAAAGGCATGATGCCTCTTACCAGTTTCAGGGGAGTAACAGCAGGAGAGAGGGCATGCCCTCAACTCCTGCCTGTAGGCTTCCAGTGTAGGGGTGTGCATTTTGGAGTTTTGGTGTTTCGATTCAGATCCAAATTGAAACACCCCTGATTTGTTTTTGGTCCGAATCTGACCCATCTGAATCACCCCAGATTCGATTCGGATCCAAATTATTCTGAATCCGAATCTGAATCAATTTGGATCAAAAAGTGGGTTCTGAGGTGTTCTGAGTGTAGATTCTGTGATAGCAAATGAGAGTGGATTCATGGTTTGTATTGAAAATCTCATTTACTACCAGAGAATCTACACTCAGAACACCTCAGAAACAACAGAACCCTGTACCCCATGGGTTAGAAACCCATGGGGATGATTGGCACCCTCTGTTCACTACATTGCCACTCACTCTGGGCCACCCCAGTGCCCCCCAAGTGCAGTTATGGGGCTGCTGAAACCTACATGATTCCTTATGGAGAAAAACCTTAAAGATGCGTAAACCTCAACATATCACCAAAAATTAGCCCTCTGCCCAAATCCTTTGAAAAAATTCTGGTAGCTTCCTTGCCCCCCTTGGGCACTTCCACCAACCCCACACCACTATAGGCCACCCCTTCCCCCCCGATGTGAAGCGATAAACCTCCATTATACCTTATGGGGGGGAACCTTAAAGACACGTAAACTTCAACAATTCACCAAAAACCAGCTGTTTGCCCAATCTCCCTGCAGTTTGGGTGGTAGCCTCCACCCATTAGGCACTACCACCCCACCCCACTCTTCTGCCCCAGATCCCACTTTGTGCCCCAAATCTGCCCCAAAGTCACTAAAACTTCAACAATTCACCAAAATCAGCCCTTTGCCCAATTCCTCTGGAATTTGGGTGGTAGCCTCTACCCATTAGGCACTTAACTTAAACTGAGTAATACCCCACTGCCTTGCAGGCGGGAGTGGGGTGTAGTTGGCACATGGCAGTTGACAGTTGGTGCTCTCGAAAAAACAGGACAGTCAAAATTAAAAGAAGAAATGAAAGTGTGTAATGAATCCTCATAAGGATTCATTGAGTGAAAGTTATTATACACCAAAGAATTCAAACACTTGAAAAATAGTGACCACACATTTTGCTCCATAACTCCACTTCTATAAGGGCTAGAGCTTAGCTTTTTTAAAAAATGAAAGCTGGGAATCTGGGGAAATTAATAGGAGGGATCCCAAACTCGAATTGATTCGAATCGAATCAGGCACGATTTGATTTGTACCCAAATCTAGCCAATGGACCACAGGGGTGATTTGTTTGGTCTCCGAATCACCCGAATCAGCTAGATTCAGGTACAAATTGATTCGTACTCGAATCAGTTTGCACATCCCTATTCCAGAGGCATCTGGTGGGTGTCATGCCCTCGAGCTCCAACAGCGAGGAGGAAGGGGAAGCTGTCGGCTTTCCAGCCAAGTCAGGAATGTCTGAAGGGCAGAGCCCAGCTGTCAGCGTTCCTAAGACAGCTGCAGTAAATCCAGCTGATGATTTAGAACAGGCTCAGCAGCCTGAGTCAACAGAAAGAGTGAGGAACCAATCAGAGGGTGAACTAGACATTGGAACACCGCTGACACCGCAACAACGCAGGTGTTCTAAACGCAGGACACAATTAGAAGCGGTTAGGAGGAGCAAATGGCTATTGTTGAAGGCTGACAAGCCGTAAATTCCTACCAGCTGGGAGCTCTCGGCTTGCTCCATAAATTACAGCTCCAAACTCCGACTCATTGCTGAGATTCAACGTTCGTCATTCAGCCGACAGCGTGCAGCCGAGCCGAGAACTTCCCTGGCCTTGGGCCAGACCTTGACAGTGGGCCACTGTGTGAAACAGGATGCTGGACTAGATGGACCTTGGGCCTGATCCAACAGGGCTGTTTTTATGTTCTTATGTGCTGAGTCAGAATCCTTCCTTTCCTCTTGGAGAGCAGATGGATATATATATATCTCCTTATCGATTCATTATGTCATCCTTTAGATTAGGATTAGGTCTTTCCTGTCCAAGTATACTTAACCAATAAATACTTAGTATTTAGTTCTACAAGAATCTCCATGTGTTTTCTCTAAATAGCTGCAAAAACTAAACCATCCTCTGCTACCTACTTTGTAACTGGAGTGTGTTCTCTCTTCCTTAGTGCTCTGCTATTTAGCTACTGGGCATAAAATTAACAACCCCCAACAGCCTGGAGTTGGGGAGGGCTGGTGGGGGAGACAAGATCCTACCTACCTTCCCCCCACATGATCCTTCCTGCTCTGGGCATCACCACTTGTGCACCCACATGATCATTGCTGCAGCAATCTAGAGGCCAGGGGAAGGATGCCTGGACCCCATATATCTCACAATGCACTGTGCGAGTGTGCAGTGCATTATGGAAATTCCTGAGGCCAAGTTGCTCCTGATAATGACTGAAACATACCGACAGAGGAAATTTTCTAGTATTCCATACTGAAGGGTGTGTGAATAGAAGGGTAGGGCCCAATCCACCCCAATATGAGCCCCACTTTCTTACACAACCATTTCAGTCCTACAACTTACCTCAGGCACCACTTGTTGCAAAGTTTTCCTTGTAATAACCAACTGTCCATAATTCCTAAGTGCTCCCAGAATCTCAGGCAAATGGCGAGAAGCAACCAGGCCAACTGCTTCAGAGATTCCCTGTACAAAAAAAGAATACATGTCGGTGACACCATTTCCTTCCAGACGCAGACATTTGATTGGCCTCTCCTTTGTTCCACACACCAATGGTTAATGTCTGTCGAGAGGACAGCCATTTCATTTGCTTTCCTTGGATGGTAACTAGCTTTCTTAAGCTGCTCCCCCACCGCCCTTTGTGTGGTTTTTGCTTCTTTTGCATCTCCAGCTATCAATGTAAGCAAGTTCAAGTTACATGTTCTTTGGATTAATTTCTTCTGAGGACTACAGGGAAGGGGTTAAGCCAAAGACTTCGTGGGAAAGCTGGCTTCTGAAGAAGGACCTGAAAACAGAGGTGGCACCACCAAGGCATTCTGGAAGGAGTCTCTAAGATTTACCTCTGAAGGGTCAACGCAGACAAGGCATTTATTGCATACTTAGTGGTACATCTCATCTTTACTTTTGTAAACAGCAGCCCAATTGGGGCCTGAACCAAACTGGGGTCACAGCAATGGGAAGAGTTAAAACTCCCTCCTCCACCAGGACCCGGTTCACGTCCCAATCTGCTGCTTATTTACAAGAGGGAAAAGACAAGATGCACAACTGGCAAGCACACACTGAGGTCATTCTCACAACATGAGCTGCCTAGGTTACCCCCCAGGTAGCTCGTGTCATCTGGAGCACCGGGAACCCTCCGCTCCCAGCTGCTCCAGGCCTGGGTAGCCCGCCATTCCTACCCACTTTTTTTTACTAAAGTGGGTAAACGAACCATTGGTTCATTCTACCTCAGCGGGCAATCATGTGTGCGAATGCTGCTGGGTAGCTGGGCTTCCTCCCAGCTTGCTGCCATTTTGTGCAGCTAGGTGGGGGGTGGGAAGGATCAGCAGTGCAGAGCAGAGCAGCAGAAGAGGGAGGACTTCCTCCTCCCAATCCCAGCTCAGGACTCTGCCACAATGCTGCTCATGTGGGCACACGGCACAGTGGAGCCCAAGACGGCCACCACTCATCTGGGCAGAAGGCAGACAAGCTCCTGCTCCCCTCCAGCCCTCTTGAGCCACGCGTCTAAGATCATGTGAACGACCTTAATAAATGTCTTGTCTGCTGTAGTTTGACACCAGCTACCTCCATCTATCAGGCACAGTGCCGTCCTTCTGATCCTGACCCAACAGTGCCCTGATTTCATCCTGATTCTGCCTTCTGGGAAAGTGTGGAAGTGCCCACACATCCACAATTAAGTCCTTCAGGTTTCAGATTCTCCCCCAGTCTCTAGAAATTAAATCTCCGGGCCAGGGGAAGGGAAGGTATATCTTGTTCTTTGTTTACCCCTTTCTGAATGTAGTTTGTAAAACAGAAAGGCAGGATGAAGATATACATGAAAAAAATAAATACATGAAGACAAATCTTGTCTCCAGTATGTGTGCAAATGGGTGTGGACACAACATGCCAATGTGCTGTTTTTTGCTTCCATTATCCACACAACTGCCTATCCAGACTGATGGCCTCCTTCAGAAACCAGGACTGGCTGTCGCAGAGTAAAATATCTTATCTTTTTGTTAGAAGCTTTGAAGTCAATGACATCTGTTCCGGCTTACAGTGGAGGGTCCCCAACTCTTGATGGGAAACCTAGAACCCATTCCTATTATTCTCTGTCAGTTTCCAGGCAGGGTTGGGGCTTGAGTTTTGTTATCTGTGATAACCAAGAAAGCAGAAAGTTGTGGGTTTAGCCGGCTCAGACATTGGCTGGGGGCCCTTGCCTATCAAAGGGCCCACAGCTAACCCAACACCTGCTTGCCCAGAGCATGTATGGCGGCTCCAGCTATGAGCAGTGGAGCTAAAGGAGGAGTGTCCACTGCAGCTGGATGAACTCTCTTCTCCTTCCCCTGGGAAACGTACCAGGCAGCTGAAGCAGCTCCTTTTTCAGTGTTGTTGCTCCAGCCACATGCATCAGCATGGAAGGCAGAGCTCTTGTCGCTGATGCTGGCACTGCCGTGGCCTCCCCACCCCACCCCCATCAACCTTCACTCACTGAGCTCAGTTAAACTTACCAGGCAGCAGTGATGGGGGCCTCTTCTTCTTCAGCACCATTCAAAAACAAGCTGTTGATGCCGCTCCTACCTAGTAAGCCAGGAGCCATGAGGAGGCTGCAAAGGGCTCTGCCTGGGGGGGCCACCAAAAGCTGGCCCTAATCATGCAAAGATCATGGAAGGGGCAGTGGTTGGTAAATGGACAGCTGAGATGGCTTAAACCATTTGCTCCTTGGTCTTGGAGACTCTAGCCATGACAAACATGAGAGAGCGGCAGTAGGAGGGCCTGTGGTGGGGATGGGCAGCCAGAATGTTCCAGAAACACCCCCCATTCACTTACCTCTCTATCCTCGTCTTGTCCTGTTAACCTCAGAAGCATATGCAAGTGTTCCCAGACCAGATCTTTAGAACTTGAGTCTCGCAGTTTCATCCCATAATATTTATAAAGAGCAATCTGGTAAAGGTCAGGAAAGGAGTTAGTTGCTATTGTTAGAGGGAGATCATCACATCAGCAGATCATGGTGATCAGAGGGTTGGAGGGGAAGGCTTAAAATACTACTGTGGGGAACTTAGAAAATCCTTAAAAATTGACCTTATCTGTCCTCAGCCTCAAAGAGAGTCCAACTTAAATATACATGATAAAACATAATCTATATGTATCCATCCAACTTATTTTGTCTGTCAGGATGAGGACTCTGTATCTTAATAAATAGTCACTAGCCTAGTCACCTGGGATGGTTAAGAACTGACTCAGGTAAGCTGGCAGGGAACAGGAAGAGAGCTCTTTTCAAGCATAGGTGTTCTGCCTGACTGGTGCCACATTTCGAGATTTGTACTGCATTTCCTGGCCCATATACAGGCAGGGTTGGCATTCCAGGGATCTGTGGTCAGGTGGCTGCACCCTGGCATGCTAAAGCATGCAGTAAATTCCATCAAAAAGCAATGCCATAACCCAAGGACATGGACATCAAGTGACAGCTTACATGCATAAAACAGTTCATCATTACTGATCCAATATCAGAGACGGAACCTTCGTATCCTAGCCCCTGCTAAGCGGGGAAGGGGTGTAGCAAGTAGACTTGAAGTTTCTCTTAAAGGAGCTCGACTGGCACTGGGTGGTAGGGACAGTCATCCCTGCCCACTACTGGGGGGATGTGTGGAGTATTCAGCTTTGCCACTAAAGAGCCACACTGAGGATTGATGGGAGCTGCCACTTGCTCCCGGGCCTTGCAGTGAAGAGTACCGCTGATACCTGCCCACTTGACAAGATCATCAGAGGGGGCTCTGCCCTGCGTGCCGACTGGGAGAGAGGTTCGGTTGTCGAGCACGCGGGACAGGGCCTTCTCAGCCATTGCCCCCTGGCTTTGGAATGCTCTCCCATCTGGCATCCACTCCTCAGTCTCCATGACCATTTTTAGGCAACAAGTAAAGATGTGTCTCGTCACGCAGGCTTTTAAATGAAAGTATTGTTTTTACTGCTGTTACTTTGTGTTTTTATGTATTGTTTTAAATGGGTTTTTTAATTTTTTAACAGAGATATTATTTTATTTGCACTTTTGTGCAGATAAAATAACGATGCATTGTTTTACTTATATTGTAATTATAATTATAATGTAATAATAATTACAATATAATTAAAACAATGTAATTATAATTATAATGTAATTATATTGCTTTGAGATTGTTTTAATGAAAAGCGGTATATAAACTGAAGGGAGGGTGGAAGGGAGGGAGGGAGAGAAGGAAGGAAGGAAGGAAGGAAGGAAGGAAGGAAGAATATTCTCCAATCCTTCACCTAAAAAGGGTCAGAAAAATTATCTGAATTATTCATCCCTTCTAGGAGAAGGATTGCAGGAGAATATTCTTTCCCAAGTCTAATAGCAAGGTTGGAGGTAGCCCTGGGGCAAGATTTAAGGATGGGCCCACCTGGCTGGCCTTGCCATCGCTGCCTGCCTATGTTGCTGCCAGGCCTACCTATTTCGCATTGGCATGGCCTGATGGTATCACTGAGCTGATGCAGCCGTGCCAAATCAGTGGGGATAGACTGCACAGAATCCAGTGAGAGCAAGCCTGAGTTAAAGGGGCCGCCTTTCCTTGCTGGGATTGGAGCAGCTCTGTCTCTGAACCACCGTGCAGCTCGGTGGCATCAGAGAGCTGCCAGCAGAGTGCCCAGTGTGGAGTGTGAATATGGGGCAGGTGGCAGGTGGCCCCTGCAGACCGTGGCCCTGCCTGGGCACTTCTCCTGCCCCTTCGATGGTAGCTCTGCAACTCAGCAAAGGGACATTTTGGAAAGTGATGGCTCTAACAAGGGGAGAGCAACTGTCTCTATCCAGCCCCAGCAGCACAGCATCTCTCCATGGCTGCTGCTGGCGTCCACCTTGGGCTTCCTTTTCGATTTTTAGCCCCTTTGGGATAGGGAACCGTTTTTTAATTTTTCAGAACATGTTTGTTGAAAAGCAGCACATAAATATTATTAATAATAAATAAATATCACCCAGCAGAATCTCAAACATAAATATTCTCAAAAAGGATATTTTTTCAGTCAAGGCAATTTTATACATGCCAGAATGCTGAGACAGAGAGATATTAAACATTCATGTTTTACTCAGCCCTTCACTTTGGTTAGACCATGTAACTGGGTGCAGGATTGTAGCCTCTGAGCACATTCTTTGAGCCTCTGTGTCTTCTTGCCAGAGAAGTCTGTTTCTTTCCTTTTATTGTAATCTTAATTTGTTGTTGTTGTTGTTGTTGTTGTTGTAACAAGTCAATTTCTTTTTATTCAAATTTGCGTCTTTCCTTAGATCATATGTATTCTACTTAAATTTACACTAGAATGATTGCTCCCTCTGGTTTATGTTTTTGGGGAAGCCAAATGCTTATTTATTTTATGCATGGATTTATTTGGATAAGATGGTATAACAATGATGAAATACACATTCTCCGAAATCCACACACTTTCTCAAAGACCTCCTTTAATGCATTTTATGTATTAAAGGAGGTCTTTGAGAAAGTAAAGGTTTCATTTCATTTCATTTATATTTTATTCATTTAAGTACCACTTCAACTTGCATCTCTAGGAAGTTTACATCCTAAAACAACATAAACTTTTCAAACAATAAAAGAGTTTAAAGATAATTTTAAAACAATTTATGAATTATAACCTGCCTTTTCTGTAAGACACCATCCAAGGCGGCTAACAACATGAATACAAATACAAATAATAAAAAAATCATATTAAAAACAACAGATGAAAACAGCAAGCAAAAACAGCAAGAACAAGATGTAGTTTTAGATGGGTCAATCAACTACACCGCTAGTTTCTGTGTGTCTCCTACATGTTCTACTGCTTAGATTGAAATGTGAGGGGTCCCCATCCCTTTAGGGTGGTGATGCTGAAGGCTGAACCAAGAGGTGAACCTGAGCACAATGAATATTTCCTTGTTTTCCCTGGGGCAAAAGACATGAGAGCTGGGGTGGCAGACAATGTCTGGTTGGGGTGAGAGAACTCCAAGAAAACGTCTCCATTCCAGGATGTGACTTCCTGCCTTTTCAGAAGATGAGAGGAGGGACCCACTAATCTGTTGCTGGACAAGGATGTTCAAGATAGGCTGCAGCCACAGTTCAGAGGAAGCATGGACGGCAAGAGGTTTACCAGGAAGCTTTTCACACAGGACTTTTGTTTCGAATCCACTCCTGATTGGAGTGCGCCAGTCCACATATTAGCTGGATTTACCCCGAGGTCCCTGCGGGCTATCAGGGACCAGGATGGACAGGACTTTGTTTTTTCCTGAATGGAAGCTGCGAATTCTGGCTCAGCCCAAAGTATGTCTGGTTTTTTAAAAATCCTCTTGTTTCAGAGGCTTTTGGGGGGAAACCCGGGGCTTCTGTTTAGCCCCTCAGTTTTCTCTTTTATGTTTGGGGTGGTCGTGCCGTTAAATCAGCAAAACTCAATGAAGGGGAGTTTGACAGCTGCTTGGGGTATGGTCTGCTCTAAGTGATTTGAAATTGTAAGCGCCGGGGTGGAGTGTTGTTGCTGCAGATTGGCTGATACTCTGTTGAGGGAGGGAGAAGGAGAAATTGCTGGGGGAGGGGGAGGGAGAAATTCCTGAAAAATGTGTCTTGCTATGTTTTACATAGGCTTTAGATGTAACCTGAGCCCTTTGTTGTCTAGGCTGATTCTATTAGGTGTGTGGGGGGGGGGGGGCAGGGGTGGTAGTGGTAAACATGAGGTGATGAAGGCAGTCACTCACACAAAGGCAAAGGTTAAGCGTCCTGCTGTTTGACCCAGCTGTTCGGCAACTCGTTATGCTGGTCTTGCACTCTTAGCTGTCAAACTATTTTTAAAAAGTTCTCTCCCCTCTTCCTCTGTGAGTTCTGACTGGTTGGAGGGAAACCGCAGGCCAGGTAGGTGCGAAAGCACAGGGAAAAGATCTGCCAGGGAGTGCGGGGAGGAACTGACAGCTATGTGAACTGTCAACTTAATCTGCAGATTGGCTCTTCAGATACCCTGAGGCATAAAGCCATGTGTGAATAACCTCCTGGAGGTTTACCTGCATATACATGGAGGTCTGTATAGGGTAGTTGGTTATAGTGGAACCACTGCAAGGTGAACAGGTTCTCCAGCCAGGGAACCCACCGGAACCCAGCTTGACCTGAGGACCCCACCTGCAAGTCTGGAGCCATCCCCAGAGCTCCAGGAGTTCCAGAGAGCTGAGCAAAACCAGTGACGACTTGGGAAGCCAGGGAGAGCGGAGAGTGCCACATTATACGTGACAGATCTTAAAGTGTCATGCAAATCTCCCCAAACAGGTAAGCTTCTACCAAATATCACAGTGGAGGATGGGAGAGGGGGGATGGATGGGTCTCACAACCAACAGCCTCAACCCAGCTGCTGATGGTGATGGTTCAGGAGTAGGAGGTGGATAGCCCCCTAAAAAACCATAGCTTACTGCCCTGCAAAATAAAATAAAAATAAAATAATAAATGTAAAAATAAACAAACAAACTCCCACCTCCCAGATTTCACACAGTGGTGAGGCCTCTGCAAGAAGTGATTGCAAAAGGGAGGGAAATTTTTGAAATAAAACAAGTACTGTGACCTGTGGGTCAAACCACACTAGGAGGCTGTTCACACAACTGAAAACTGGGTATGGCAAGTGTCCTGCTAGGTCGGAAGAGGGAGAAGTGATTGTGTGGGGGGCAGGGACTGGGTAGGACAGCTTTTTCTGCTACCTTGGTAAAATCCTGGGTATGAAAGCTAGGTAGAACAGTGCTGTCCTGCCCAGCTCCTGTCTCCTACACAGTCACTTCTCCCCCCTCCTTATAACTCTGTATTTTGTTCATGGTCATGTCTGTTGCTGTTTTCTGGTCTTGGACCGTACTCCTCCTCCTACCTAGGTATTTGCTCCCACACAGCCCAAAATTGGGACAGCTCCCAAACCTGGGTAGGAGTGCACAGCTCCCAAACCTGGGTAGGAGGATTCTTATCCTACCCAGTTTTCATTTGTGTCAACAGCCTCCAGATATAACAAGGATGTTCTAGAGATTAATGCCTTCCAAAAAATGGAAGAGGATCTTGGTTTGTTTGCATGCATGAAAAAGTCAATTATAAAAACCGGAGTGGGGAGAGGAGGATGTGAGCCTGAGCCAAGCCCTCTGGGCCCAGGCCCTGGATTTATAAGCACCTAGCAACACCTCTGGTGGCAGGACTCACCATAGTATGGGACAGAAGAGGGCCAGTGTAGACTCAGTCCCACAGGGTGCTATGCTTAGGGCTGTACAATCAGGAGTATCAGAACTCCCAACATCACCATTCTCTCCACACAGTATGGGGAGGCAGCCGATTGCCTCAGGAAGTACAGTGGGCATGGGGTGGGTTCTTTAAATCCCAACCCAGCACTGGCACAGGGAAGGCTGGGCAGGTGGGGAGAATGCCGAGAGTGTCTGTGGGGAGGATGGGGAAAGCGTGGGGATGCCTAGGGACTGTAGCAGTATTGGGGGTACCAAGCCTCTGTCCCAATCCACCTTGGAATAGCACATGTCTACATCCAGAGTTAGCAAAAGGATGCCAGTACAACTATAACAACATCTCCACCTCTACATCTAGGCTCAGAATTCACCTTATCTTGGCTAGGTGCTTGCCAGCCCCATGACGGTGCTGCCGTTTTCTGGCTCGCAGCATAGCTGTCTGCCGTTGTCTGTCCTCTTGCAGCTTGCTTGGGGTCTGTAGAAGGAGTCTGCTAAAACAAAAGAGGAGTCTCATGTTTCATATCTTGAGAGCATGAAAAAGCAGCCACCCTTTCATTGATGTCTTGCTTTATTTAAAAAATAGTAGGTGAGGCCTGTCATTGATTGGGAGAAGTCATGTCAATATATATTATATTATATTATATTATATTATATTATATTATATTATATTATATTATATTATATTATATTATATTACATTACATTACATTATAGTACATTATATTATATTAAAATATAGATTCCATTGCTAAGAAAGATCCAAGAAATGGAACCCAGGAGGCCCACTAATATCTTGGTTGGGGGTAATGTTTGCGGTATCCACAATATTGGAGTGCATGGCCTAACCCCAAAAATTGGGTTAGGTTTCTGAGTGAGAGCATCTACTCTCGCAGCAAGAGTGGAAGGAGCAGCCTGCTTGGAGGGAATGGCTATTTAAACTTTAAACCTCCCTGCATGTCAGCTGAGATGTGTGGGGAGATGTAATATTTAAACAGCCACTCCCCACTTTTCAGGTGATTATGGGGAGGTTTGAAGAAGCGGTGCAAGAGACGAGAGTGAATGGAGCAGCCTGTGCCTCTTGTGCTGCTTCTTTAAATCTCCCCATGTGACAGCTGAGAAGCAGAGAGAGTGGCTTTTGAAACTGTATATACCAATTTAGTTGGGAGGGGTAGAAAAGCGCAAATAACTGAAATTACCCCCCTGCCCCACAATAACTGGTATACAGACAGGTGGTCCATGAATGGACAAAACCACTATTTGGGGACCACCTATATATGCCATAGAATTTTATTATTAATGTGCTTGCAAAAGAGAAGTAAAAGAAGAGTTTGAAATTTGAAGAATTTCTACTTCAAACATTATTCATTTTATTGAATAATTATTATATATGGTAAATTATATGGACCCCTGCTAACTGGGCAAAGAGGCACCTTTTACCGTGGTGATTCTCTTTATTTAGCAGGGGGAGAGTAACTGGCCCTATCCACCCCCAGCACAGTACTTCCAGTGACTGTTGCTGGTGTGTGTCTTATATTTCTTTTTAGAATGTGAGCCCTTTGGGGACAGGGAGCCATCTTATTTGTTTGTTATCTCTCTTTGCAAACCACCCTGAGCAATTTTTGGAAGGGCAGTATAGAAATCGAATTATTATTATTATTATTATTATTATTATTATTATTATTATTATTAATAATAATAATAATAATTTGAATCATAGTAAATTTGAATCTCAGACTGATCTTCTCTTCTTGGGCATGATGACATTTTGGAATTGTTGATCTAACTATTGAGTATTAAAAATCTGTTGAGAACAACAACAGTTAAAATATTATGATTATATATATTCCAATTTTTTTCTAAAAACACCAAAATATCATCCAAAACTTTCCTTCATTATATTCTGGTGTTAAAAGTAGTGCATTTAGCTAATTTGAGAGGGTGGTGACCTCTCAGCTCCAGGCAGTTTTGGAGGAAACTGATTATCTAGACCCATTTCAAACTGGTTTTTGGGCGGGCTATAGGGTGGACACTGCCTTGGTCGGCCTGATGGATGATCTCCAATTGGGAATTGACAGAGGAAGTGTGACTCTGTTGGTCCTTTTGGATGTCTCAGCGGCTTTCGATACTATTGATCATAGTATCCATCTGGAACGTCTGAGGGTGTTGGGGGTGGGAGGCACTGTTTTACAGTGGTTCCGCTCTTACCTCTCAGATAGATTCCAGATAGTGTCGATTGGAGACTGTTGCTCTTCAACATCTGAGCTAAAGTATGGTGTCCCTCAAGGCTCTGTACTTTCTCCAATGCTTTTTAATATCTACATGAAACCTCTGGGAGAAATCATCAGGGGATTTGGAGCTGGGTGTTACCAGTATGCTGATGAAACCCAGCTCTACTTCTCCATGTCAACTTCTTCAGGAGTTGGGATATCCTCCCTAAATATCTGCCTGGAAGCAGTAATGGGCTGGATGAGGGAGAATAAACTGAATCCAGATAAGACGGAGAAGCTTAATCCAGATAAGACGGAGGTACTTATTGTGCAGGGTCAGAACTCTAGAGATGATTTTGATCTGCCTGTTCTAGATGGGGTCACACTTCCCCAAAAGGAACAGGTTCGCAGTCTGGGAGTACTTCTGGATTCACACCTCTCCCTGGTTTCTCAGGTTTAGGCGGTGGTCAGGGGTGCTTTTTATCAGCTTTGGCTGATACGCCAGCTGCGTCCGTTTCTTGAGATCAATGACCTCAAAACTGTGGTACATCTGTTGGTGACCTCCAGACTTGACTTTTGTAATGCGCTCTATGTGGGGCTGCCTTTGTACATAGTCTGGAAACTTCAGTTGGTTCAGAATGCAGCAGCCGGGTTGGTCTCTGGGTCATCTCAGAGAGACCATGTTACTCCTTTACTGATGGAGCTACACTGGCTGCCAACCGGTTTTCAGACAAAATACAAAGTGCTAGTCATAACTTATAAAGCCCTAAATGGCTTAGGCCCTGGGTATCTAAGAGAGCATCTTCTTCACTAGAAGCCCCACCACCCATTGAGGTAATCTGAGGAGGTCCGTCTCCAATTGCCGCCGACTCGTCTGGTGGCTACACAGAGACAGGCTTTCTCAGTCACTGCCCCGAGATTGTGGAATGTGCTCCCTGCTGAGATACGATCCTCCTCATCTCTGGCAATTTAAAAAAACCCCCTGAAAACCCATCTTTTCGCCCAAGCTTTCTCAGCTCCCTAAAAAAAAAAATTTGGGTTTTAATCTCTGGTTTATTTTTAAATTTTTAAATTGTTTTTTTTAATTTTTTTAAAAAAATATTTTAAAACTGTTTTTATGCTATTGTTAACCTCCAGAGACGAAAGTTTGCGGAGGTGTACAAATCTGATAAAATAAAATAAAAATAATTTAAGTGGCAGGACTGTTCATGCGAAATTGGGTGTTTGTAACTAACTAGGAAGTAGGATATTCAGACGTTCTTCCTGTTCTTTGTATGGCCTATGGCTGTAATAAATTGATTGATTGGTTGATTGATTGATTGACTTTCTTCCTTAAAAAATAATTAATTTTTCACCGAGCCTAATCCGGAGTAAAAAGTAGTGCATTCAGCTAATATAAGTGACAAGATTGTGTGTGCAAAATTTGGGATCTGTAGGTCATCAGGAACTATGACTTGTATTTTGAATGAACCAACCAACCAACCAGTCTTCAAAATATGTAACGTTTGCGAACCCCTCCATAAAGCCATTACAATTAATTTTTTAAAAATCAATACAAGCAGGAATACAAGCAGGAGGGGAAGCGGCTGTGTGGTTCAGGGAAGGGGCTGGGGCTCAGTGACAGAATGCATGCAGAAGGCCTTGGGTTCTGTCCCTAGCAGTAACTCCAGGTAAGGCTAGGAGAGACTCCTCCCTGAATTTATTTATTTATTTGATTGATTGATTGATTGATTGATTAGATTTATTAAAATTCTTGGAGAGCCACTGCCAATCAGGGTAACCAGTACTGAGCTAGATGGACTCATGGTCTGACTCAGTAGGCAACAGCTTCATATACTCAGTAAATAAAGCAAAACACATTTTTGAGCAGTGACTTCAAAATGTGCCTTTTGTATTGGCTTGGCAATCGTCAGCATGCCAGCAGCCTACCCAGGAGAAAGGGGTGGGCATGCCCCCCCCCCCGCCCCATGCCTGCTGTGTCCATCTCTTTCAGGTTGGGTTAATGTGCCACACTAACACTGCAGCACTCTGATTTCCCAAGGGATAAAGAAGGGAAGCAAAGTATTCTGTCAAAATCCCTAGCTTCTTCTGCATCTATGATCTTCTAAAGTCTGGGGTATTAATCTTTTCCAAAGATTAATTTATTCCAGGAGTGACTCAAGATCTTTCATGTAATAGAATAGACAGACACACCTGGAGAGAATGCTGGAGGTGAGCCAGGATGGTGTCTAGGATCTCTTTCTCATCCATCATATCTACAGCTTCTTGGACAGTTTTTCCTTTCTGTAAGTTCTTGCTGCCCCACAGATATCTGAAATTATCATCAGAGAGTTCTGTGGGAGAGAGAAAGAGTCTATAGGCAATATGTAAAAATAAGTTATTTGGTACAATAGTTGAGAGTGGAGAAAACTCGAGTTAAATCATTGTTTACAGCAACCAAGTCAGCACAGGTGATATTTCCCTATCTATAGTATGTTGCATGTTTGGTATTTTGCTGGAAAAACATGCTTTCAAGCTGGTGCAAGCTGACACTGATCACATGGGAGCAAATTCTGATTTTTCAGTGATGTGGGACATTCCGACTCTTGCTACTTGAAGGGGCCTTCAAATAAAACAGTTTTTCACATGAAACTGACCTAAAAACCAATGAAGTGGTGACTTAGAACAGATGAAAAAAGTTATGACTGTCATCTGATTAACTAGATCATAATTAGAGTGTGTTGTGGTGAATGAATGCGACGGTTTATTTGCTACCTCTGGTGCAGTGGTGGCTGACAGCAGAAACAAGGGCATTCTACTTCCCAAGCTCCAAATCTGAAGATTTCAGTACTTGAATTTCATATGGCCAGATGGTATTTAGAGTTAAATATATACATTCTTATTTAATGAATTTGGATCCTGCATTTTCCCTTCCAGATGGAGGTGCCCAAAGCAGCTACCATAAAACACAACAAAGCAGCAACAAAAAACCAACAAGTAATGATTAGGGAAACAGAAAACAAAATCCACAGCATCTGAAAAAGATTTTCAAATGGCACAGGGACACTGCCAATGGGGGAACCAGACAGACACCCATGGCAGGGAGCTCCACACACTGGATGTGGAGCTCCCTGCCACAGAAAAAGAGCTCCCTCCCAGCCCTCTCATGCTCTGCTGCCAACCTTGCTGCCATGAACAGTGCAACGCATAGGAGGGCCTCACTAAGTGAATACGGGGGACATATTTGAATATATATGTATCAGTGTAATGCAACATTGGACACGAAATAGCCTCTCCCAGATAATATTTAAGCACATGGAGGGAGAAAAATTGCAATGTTTGCATGGTTTCCAGTCCCAACTCCCATGCATCCATTTGAAGATTGGTGCATATGAGCATACGTGCACAGTACTTTATGTACCCAGCGCTCTTCTGCACCATTAGGAACAGTTAGCTTCTGTTCTGACATTCAAATGAACGCATGGAGGATGGGCTGTTGTGAACATAAAATGGGATCTCCCACAGATGCCTCCTGGTATTGGATGCTAACACTGAGTGGATTTTCATTTCATTTGGGGATTGGGGAGGTTTGGTTGCCATGTTTGCACACTCTTGGGATTTTAAGCTGACACATACCATGGTGGTCTCAGTCAGTTTTGAAGCAGAGCAGAAGGCCATCTGAGCTGTCGAAAGACCCTGGCCTTCAAAAGCCTTTCGGTCAAAACCAGCACTTTCAAGTATGTCCAGAAGGGCCAGTGAAGGTGCACCGCTAAGATGTTTTAAGTGGACACCTAACACTGCGGCAAACCCGTGTTTGCAAATACAGGCTCAGTTGGGATATGCTATCATGGAGCCAGGAGCCAGCAGAAGCTTCCCATTGGGCGCATACTCTGGTTTGCTGCTGCATCGTGTCTGGCAGACTTGAAGGCAACAGGAAACCAGTGCAGACATTAAAGTATGGGTGTCAGATGCTCCGGGTGGATTAGGCCTCATGAAGGTGAATGACCAGGAGCTCTGTGGTGCAGTCCAAATTACCTGGCAATAACGGTGCTCCCCACTCTGATGGTTTCTTTTTCAGTACTGGTGTAGTGCTTGTTGATGGCTTAGCAGCAGGCAGCTTTGGCAAAACAATCTGTTCCTTGGCAGCCTCGCCTGAGACTTGCTGTGGGTACTTCTGGTCTGTCCTACTAGCCCTTGGACCAGACTTGGGGGGCCAACGCTGCACCACTTCAGGGAGGACCACTGGCTGGGGCCTTTTCCTGACCTCAGCAGAAGTTGGCACAGGAGGTTTGACCAGGAGCGGCAAGAGCTGGGATGCTCTCTTGTTGGCTGGATCTTGGAAACCTGATGATGGTTGATAGCCTGTGGTCCGGAAAACCTCCCGACTCCCTGGCCGGCCTCGACTAGTCTGAGGAGCAGACTCATTGCTCTCCACACCCTTCCTCTTTAGGAGCTTCTTTATGAAAGAATTCATCCTGCAATAGAGCAAATGGCCCACTCATTCATTATCACCTGCTCTATCCAAAAGGCTCAGGAAGGATAACAACATGAACAGATAAAGCTGACTTCAGCTGAGTCAGACCATTGGTCCATCTAGCTTAGTAGTGTCTACTCTGATTAGTTGTGGCTTTCCACATTCTCAGGCAGGGATGTCCAGCTACCCTTTTTAACTAGAGATGGCGGGGACAGAATCTGAGACCTTCTGTGTGCAAAGGATGGACACTCCCACTGAGTCACACAGCCCTTACAAATGGTAGAATCTCAACCTGTTGTGAGCCAGTATGCTTCTCATTTGAGGGTATATTTGAAAGCAACGACATTACTGTAAATGGTAGAAGAGTGAGATCAAATACAGTGACTTTGAGGCTGAAGTCCAGGGCCTCTACGCCCCCTGGGGGCCCTCAAATTCTCTTTAGTCTATCCTGGGTGGTGTGGTCGCTGCTGACCCGCACTGCCCTGAGTGGCCAAGTGTGACTGTGGCCAAGTGTGACTCTGCTTTAGAGACAGAGGAGGGAGTAGGGAAAGAAACATGTGGGGAAAGGATAAATTCTATGTTGGAATGTCTCTGCTAATGCATATTTGCATAAATGTACCTGTTTTGTAGAGTTACATTCTTGTGAGTTCAGTTGCTGTTTGTGCCCTCAAGAACCCACTTGATGTATTAAAAATTCTGTGTGTGTCACGAGTGTGTGTGTAGGTGGGTGATGCTTAACTTGCAGTGGGGGAGGGGGACTCCAGCAAGCGGGGGGGGGGGGCGCAACAAAGGCCTTTAGGTCCACACTCCAAAATTACCTAGGTGCACCCCTGATTAAGTAGGTTGTCATGAGTCCGTAAACCTCTCAGCACTGGTTCGGATGCCACTCTGACTGGTCCTTTTAAATGCCAGGGAGGAGGGTGGGCACACACATCTCCCCGCACATGGGGTGATTTTTCTGCTAGCACTTAAACATGCAGGGGGACGGTCCTGCCAAACTGTCCCTCAATATGCAGTTTAAATGATACATTAATTCACTATTAAAACAACTCATTGGGGATGATTCAGACAAACTGCCCACACACACAACTAGATGACACTGTGCTGGGTGGGATGTGATGCCCCCTCCCCCCCCAGAGACACATCTCCTCCATGTGTTTAAAGGGGCCATTTGGAATCCCCAGTGAGAGGTGGGCTTAAAGCAGGAATTGGACCCAAATCGTTATTTGAAGGCCTAGAACAGTTGCAGGGGATGGGGCACAGATTTTGCATGAAAGCATGGTGAAAGGAAGTTAACCCTTTCACACACTGCTCTTTTTGTGCCAGATTCCCCCCCTAAACAGCTATATGCCTCTGAAGTAGTTATTTCCACAAATAGGTGATTAAGGAAAATTCGCAGGTGTATGTATGTACAGCCAATGTGCATAGAAGGGGAGAACAGGATCATGTTTACTGGAACCACCCACAAGCATAATTCTGGGGAGAGCCTATGTGACTAGGAGAAGAGGTTAGCAGGCAACATTATTCTCCTTCTTCCTGCTACTACAGCCTTTGTATCCTTGAGCCATTATTGAGGGTCAAGGAGCTCTCTGGAAACATGGGATGTGATGCAGAGGCTACAGTAAAGTATGCCTCCTCCCTGAGATGATGCCTTTCAGCATCTTCCTGTATACTAACTTGGCAAAGAGGCTCCTTTTAACGTGGTGATTCTCTTTTTTAGGAGGGGGAGAGTAACTGGTCCTATCCACCCCCAGCATAGTACCTCCAGTGACTGTTGCTGGTGTCTATCTTGTGTTTCTTTTTAGATTGTGAGCCCTTCGGGGACAGAGATCCATCTTATTTAGGTATTATTTCTCTGTGTAAACCGCCCTGAGCCATATTGGAAGGGCGGTACAGAAATTGAATTAATAATAATAATAATAATAATAATAATAATAGGGAAAGACTCAATGTCTGGATAAAACAAACCAGTCAATAACTCCTGTCTGACTGTGTAAACAAGAAATAATAATATATCATTGCTGCCCAATATAGTACCTGCGGGGATTTGAACCAGCAACCTTCTGCTTGTTTATCAAGCATTACCCCACTGCACTTAAGGTGACTAGAGGCTACAGTAGGAAGTGGAAATTGGCAGAAATGGGTTGTGACTCTTTGGGTCCTAGAAAGTGCTGTCCACTCACTCAAAAATGCCTTGAAAAGAGCTGGGTTTCAATTCTACCACCAAAGTACAGTCTTGCTGCATGCTATTATCATATAATCTCTGCTTACTGTAGAGATTACTGACTACTGTAATGCACTACATGTGGAGCTGCCTTTTTACATAGTTTGGAAACTACAACTGCTGGTACAGAATTGTATGTATTCAGGTTGGTCTCTGGGACAACCCAAAGGGACCATATAAGACCAATTCTGAAAGAATTGCACTGGCTGCCGATATGTTTCTGAGCAAAATACGAAGTGCTGGTCATTACCATTAAAATCCTGAATGGCTTCAGTCCAGGGTATTTAAGAGATGACTTTCTTTGTCATGAACCCTGCCTCCTATTAAGATCATCTGGAGAGGTCCAGTTACGGTTGTCACTGACTCATCTGATGGCGACCTGGGGCCAGGCCTTCTCTGTGGCTGCCCCAGGGCTTTGGAATTCACTCCCTGTCAGAATAAGAGCTTCTCCATTTCAGATTGCTTTTAATAAGACACACCTTTTTTCCCCTCAGGCTTTTAATTTAAATGGTTTTATCTTGTGCAATTATTTTAATTGTTTCACTCTCTGAATAGTTTTTAAATATTTTTATTCTGTGAAAATGTTATTATTATTTTTATAAGGGCCGGTCTTTTAAAAAGTTAGGAATCTAGCAGAAACAAATCCCCCTTAAGAAGATCAGGGGGGTCCAAATATGTGGCTGGTTTACCTGTTTTATTTATTTATTTATTTAAAATATTTATATCCCGCCCCTCCAGTGCACTACTGCTCGGGGCGGCTGACAACAGTACGAGACACAAGATACAATAAAAGTAATAAAATTAACTAATTTTTATAAGTCAGATTAAAACCCACAATTATCCGGTTCAAATTAAAACTGAAAATTATAAAAAGCTAAAGAAGCTAAAGAACCTACTAGATATAACAAAACAATAATGGAGCATTTAAAAGCCTGCTTTTATGAAAACCTGTTTTAAAATCCCCTTCAGTATCTCTAACAGCATCATTAGGCAGTGTCAGAAAAATGTAAGAACATGTGGGATCAAGGCTAATGTAGTATGCACAACTGCAAGACTTTGAAACACCAGTTAGTAAGATCTAAACTATATGATAAAAAGTGCAAAATTAAAGCCTGTCCAGTCTGTGAAAATGTGGAAGGGATCTGCAAGAAAAAAGGAGGTATTTACAAAATTACCTGCACAGAATGTGGTGAAAATTATATAGGGAAAACAGGAAGACATTTGATAGTGTTAAGCATGCAAAGCCCCACAAAGCCGCGAGTCATCAATTTCCACCTCCCCCTCCTCCTTCACGTGCTAATCAGATGCCTGATTGGACTTAGGGAGAGTATCTGGGATAAAAGAGTGCGGATTTTAAACAGTGAGACATGGAACACTGAAGTTGATGTCTGTACATCTGCACGTCTGTTATTTATTTGTAGGGTTTTTAAAATTTTCTTTTAACCTACACAATAAAAAGGTCTGGAGAGAAGAATTTAGTGTAGATCCATTATGCATATTGCGTTGCCAGTATATCAACTATTTTAATATAGTAATTTGGATTATCCTTCCTATATCACTGCTGCCCAATATAGATTCCTGCTTCCTTTATCTGAGCAGCTGGGATGACCTTTGCACTTTGGGTGACCCTACTGGGAGTATACCTCCCAGCGTACTTTGCTCATCCCTCCCAGGAACACCTCCCCGCCACCACAATGAGGCAGCATAGCAGGTCTTAGCCATATAGGAAGGATGGTCCTTCCTTTAGTGACAACGACAAAGGCATCATATCATACTGCACAGGAGAAGACAATGGTAAATCACGCTTGTATTTTACCAAGAAAACCACATGGATGGTCAAGATAGAAAGATTATCGATGTAGTGCCCGATGATGGGCCCTCAGGTTGGATGGTACTCAACATATTACTGAAGAAGAGCTGAGGATCTCTCAGAATACCAATGGTGTTATGATGCGGTTAGGCTAAAGCCTTTTGGACGTCTAGAGGCTGATGTTGCCATGCAAGAAAAGAAAATCTGAAGCTGCAAAGACAGAATTACAATGGGAACGTGGAACATAAGCATGAATATGGGAAAGCTCGACACAGTGAAAGATGAAATGAATCAACTACAGATTGACATCTTGGGCATCAGTGAATTAAAATGGATTGCAATAGGCCACTTTCAGTCAGAAAATCATACTGTTTACTACTTGGGACACAAGAAACAAAGAAGGAACAGTGTTGCCTTCATAGTCAGGAAGGATGTAGCAATGACAGTACCAGGGTCAGGGGCTGAGCTACCACTGGCTGAACAGGTTCAAAGAACCTGGGCTGTGCCCAATCAGGGGTCGCACCTTGCTGCCCCGACACACACCCCACGACTGATATCAGACGTGGGGGTAATGGTTAAGCTCCCAAGCAGGGGCCGAGCGGCCACCATTCGTTAGTTAAATGGCCGCTGTGTTCACAGTGCAGCCAGGAGTGGCTCTTCCCTGCCTTTAAGGCAGGGAAGAGCCACTCCTGGCTGCACTGCGAATGCAGCCCCAGCCCCAGCCTAACACCTGAAGGGGCCGTGCGGCCCCTTCGGGAGTTAAATGGCTGGCACTGCGAATGCATGGCTAGTCCCCGCATCTGACGTCAGATGTGGGGGGCGGGATGAGTGGGGCTGTGGCCGCGGCCACACAAGGGCTGCTGGTGGTCAGGCTCTGCACCTGACCAGCATACAATGTAGTCAGTGACCAACTAATATCAATTAGATTTCGCAGACTCTGCGCCTGATCAGGGTACAATATGGTCAGTGACCAACTAATATCAATTAGATTTCGCAGACTCTGCGCCTGATCAGGGTACAATATGGTCAGTGACCAACTAATATCAATTAGATTTTGCAGACAACCCTTTAACATGACAGTTTTCCAAGTCTATGCTCCAATGACTGATCAGAAGAAGAGGAAGTTGATGAGTTTTATGCTCAAGTTCAGTCTGAAATTGACAGAACATGCAAGCAAGATGTGCTGCTGGTGGTTGGAGATTGGAAGGCCAAAGTTGGAAATGGTAAGAAAGAAAACACAGTTGGACTCTATGGCCTAGGAAACAGAAATGAAACAGGAGAACGACTTATTAGTTTCTGCCAATCCAACGATCTCTTCATTGTAAACACATTCTTCAAACAACCAAAGCGGCACCTATACACATGGACACCACCAGATGGAGTACACAGAAATCAAATTGATTACATTATTGGTGCAAGGAAGTGGAAGAGACCAGTTATAACAGCAAAGACGTGGCCTGGAGCTGATTGTAGAAGAGATCACAAACTGCACATGTGCAAGTTCTAACAGGGCTGTTCCTAGTGGGGCACAGGGCTGGGGGTGAATCAGCATGTGTGGGGCCTCCTAAAGATTTCAGTATAATATATGTTACATGTAAACACACACAAATTTGGCCACATTGATTCTTACCCCCATTACTAGCTCATTTATCAATAAATTAAAAACCAGTGGTCCCACTACAGATCACTGGGGGACCCTACTTCTTACTTCTCTCTGTTGTGAAAATTGTCTGTTTAATCCTATCCTTTGTTTCCTATCTTTCAGCCAGTTATCAATGCATAAATGAACCTACCCCCTTATTCTATGATTGCTAAGTCATAGAATAATATCTGAGTTATTTTTATATCTGAGTGGCACTCAACCACCTCAGTTTGCTATTGGAGGAAACAAGTTGGTTCTGCAACAAAATGTTGCATATCCCCAACTTTTATACAATTTTCATAATGCTATAAGGGGTTAAAGGCTAGGGCAGGCTAATCCCCAATCCTTACCTTCTGAACTATTTTAGAAAAATTCTTGCTGGTTTAAAAATATCTAATTTATAAGTTTTATTTCTCCACCACCACCACACACAAAATAGATTACACTGTCCTTTACAACATCCTTATATTTCAATATGAAACTAACACCAACAAGTTGATAAATTTAGTAGTGATGTGCATCTATCGATTTTTTTCAATTTGTACCCAAATTTAACTACCCCAATTTGTTATGTGTCTGAATCTGCCCCCCATCACCCCAGATTCGATTTGTACCTAAATTTTCCAAATCTGAATCAATTTGGGGCAAAAAAGGGGTCCGGGGGGAAAAGAGTGGGGTGGGTGGTAGTGCCCAATGGGTGGAAGCTACCACCCAAATTTCAAAGAAATTGGGCAAAGGGGTGACTTTTAAAGAACGTTGTAATTTGGCACGTCTTTAAGCTTTTTCCCATAGGGAATAATGGGGGTTTCAGCAGCCTTATAGTTCCACATGGGGGGCACCAGGGTTATGGTGGGTGAACATAAACAAGAACAGCCATGCTGGATCAGGCCCAAGTCCCATCTAGTCCAGCATCCTGTTTCACACAGTGGCCCACCAGATGCTGCTGGAAACCTACAGGCAGGAGTTGAGGGCATGCCCGATCTCCTGCTGTTACTACCCTGCAACTGGTACTCAGAGGCATCCTGCCTTTGAGACTGGGGGTGGCCTATAGCCCTCCGACTAGTAGCCATTGCCAGACCTCTCCTCCATGAAGTTATCCAAACTCTCTTAAAGCCATCCAAGTTGTTGGCTGTCACCACATTTTGTGGCAGACAATTCCACAAGTGGATTATGCGTTGTGTGAAAAAGTACTTCCATTTTTTGGTCCTAAATTTCCTGGCAATCAATTTCATGGGATGACCCCTGGTTCTAGTGTT